>NC_092269.1:8346727-8664227 GCF_036320965.1 Panulirus ornatus
TTTGCTCCAAATACTACTTCATGGAGATGGTAAATAGCAAACATGTTACATATAACTTCTATATGTAGGTGTAACTGCTCAAGGTTACGGTGAGTGTATGTGAAAAGTCACCTAGTGAGAGGCTGTTTCATACAGTCTTATGGAGGAACTTCACCCCAAAGGATCTCCACATTAATAAGCTACTGAGAGGCTGGGTACAAAGGTTACAGACTCCTCTGGGAAGACATCTTTTGCAACACTCAAGACTTTCCTACAAAATGACTGTATTATGATGTAATTCTGTCCTGCACTTGACGCTTTATATTTGTACTGAAGGAACCAATACATAGTACATTTAAGACCAGTGAACCACACTTTGTCATGTACAAAAGTGCGCGTTCATATGCACTTTGTTCCTATTCATATACCTCGGCATTGTACAGTTTAAGTTCGGTAAAATGCTATCTGCTGGCTGTGTGCGCCTGATGGGAAATGACCGGTGTAGACCCCGTTGTTCACCAACGAGTGACAAAGGGTAATCAAGTACATAGTATTCGAATAGTCGTATTCTAATTAGGGGTGATCATAGCCTAGCAGTATTCGAAATGTCACAAATTATGTAGGGGGCGATCATAGCCTAGTTGCAACGCTCCCGCCCGCCACGAAGGGGTCCCGGGTTCCATCCTGGGTTTGTTTATATATATATATATATATATATATATATATATATATATATATATATTATTTCATATCATTTTTAATATATCGCGTTTTCGCGTCAGCGAAGTAATGCCAGCAAACAAATCAAGAAAGACACAATAAACATACTATAATACTATAGCACTAATACACATGTACATATTCGCCTTCATCCATTCCGGCGTCACCCCGTCCCACAGGAAACAGCATCGCCATAAAACATACGATGGAAAGGGACAATCCATAATGAGCGTATGTGTAATGCACACTTTTCGTGCACGCAGTCAATCTGGATGTTTGAAGGGACCTGATCGAAAATTTTTTCACTGCATCCTTCCATCTCTAATTTGGTTTCCCGCTTCTCCTTGTTCCCTCCACCTCTTGACACATATATCCTCTTTGTCAACCTTTCCTCACTCATTCTCTCCATATGTCCATATCATTTCCACAAACTTTCTTCGGTTCTTTCAACCACACTCTTTTTATTTATACACATCTCTCTTACCATTTCATTATTTACTAAATCAAACCACCTCACACCACATATTGTCCTAAAACATTTCATTTCCAACACATCCACCCTCCTCCATACAACCCATGCCTTGCAACCATTTAATACTGTTGGAACTAATATTCCTTCAAGCATACCCATTTCTGCTCAACTAGATAATGTTCTCTCTTTCCACACATTCTTCATTGCTCCTAGAACTTCACCCCCTCCATCACTATATGATTCACTTCTGCTTCCCTAGTTCCATTTGCTGCCAAATCTACTCCCAGGTATATAAAACACTTCACTTCCTCCAATTTTTCTCCATAAACTTATTTCACAATTAACTTAGCCCTCAACACTACTGCACCTAATAGCATTGCTTTTATTCACCATTTACTCTCAACTTTCTCCTTTCACACACAGCTTTTTGTGCCCTGTAAATAATAAATTTCTTTTTGTATTATTTGTTTCTTTCAATGTAATATGTTACCCTAAATGATACTAACACTGGGTTATCATGCAAGAGCTTTTTAATGTGCCAGGCCATCTTATCTCAAACTCAACGGCTACTTATTTCCAAAACAGGTTGTCCGTGGTACCACTGTCATCCTAACCTACTAGGTAGCCAAGCTCTTCCTGCCACTTTCTGAGTCCTTCCCTGTGAAGATCTTTTTGAAAGTCATGTCCACCACAACCAATGAAGTCACAGATGTGCTTATCAAAAGAGGATGTAAGGTATGCATCATCCTTGGGAACTACCAAAGGATAGATAAGTTTAGTCTCATCATTTTAAACAGTTCTCTTTGATAGATTAGGAACCTTAACATTTCGTGGCTCCTAGGATTTTCTCTGGCATAAACTGTTGATATGGCATTGATAGGTAGCTTATATATTTGGATTCCTTAATTACATAAACATATACTTCAATTAGCATTTGTATTACCTGCAATTATAATGATACACTGCATGTTTTCCTGATCCAGTTTCCAGCTAATCTCCCACTGTTTTTTTCCCTCCAAAGTAGGTTACATACAGGCATGCTGCTCCTGCTGTGACATGTTTCACACATTGTAAAAGTCAACCCCAGGCTTGTCTGTGCCCCGAAGTACTGACTGACTTTGTTCCAGTTCTTTTCTATCTTCCCTCTGAGCATGACAGTATGACCCTCAGGTATGATGATCTGACCTTGTGGGTCAGGTCAAAGACCAGGTCATTATATCCAATGTTCATACCACTGTCCTCAAGAGGTTACTTATTCCAAAGAAAATCCTCATGTCTTTTCACTGTGCATACCTTGCTGCATAATTTCACGATTTATCCGTGAAGTATATCTTGTATAATGATTCTGTTTGCTTGTACAGTATCTTCCACTGCATGGGGTCCTTTGTCAAATGTATTTTCACTCTTGATTCTTTGCCTGTACCATACTCCAGGGCATGGTCTCATTTGACATTTTGATATGGTTTCTGTTTGCTTGTATCATTTTTTGGCCTGGTTTCATGTGTTAACTATATATTGTGATGGTTTCTGTTTTTTGTACCTTGTATGGCATGGCTTCAGTCTGCCATGTGTATGTAATATGGTTTCTGTTTGCTATGCTAATGCAACACAATTTCAGATTGTTCTTATATTAATGTGTAACAGTAGCATATTATATGAAACAGTTCCATAAAGATTTATGCTTGCTACATAATAGACAACATTCATATTTGCCATGTATCTTCCATTAACCCACTGCATGGAACAGTCTTTGTTTGCTTGTACTGTATCATGTTGCATAAATTTGCACTTGTCAAGTATCTTAATTTATGGCACAATTCATGTTTACCCAGTATCTTACTGTATAAGTTTATGTTTGGTGTGAGTCCCTTTTATACAGTGATATTTTTAGGATACCTAATCATGTGATGCATTCAGCAGTATTGTGAATTATACCATACACACACTGTGTTTTGTTGTGTGTAATTTGTTGCATGGATTTGCAGAGAGCAGCCATAGTGGGCATGGCAACAGGAAGTAGCACAGTGTTCGAGGGTGTTTTGACAATGGCTGTTGACGAATCCAGCACTGCCACCGCCATTGTAGGCTCAATCCTCATCTTCCTTGGAGGTTAGTCTCCACTCTGGCCTTTTAATCCTTACTTTCCTCTTGAGATTAGTCTCCACTCAGTCTTCTTAATTTTCATGTACCTCAGAGGTCACTCTCCACTCAGGCTTCTTAATTCTCATCTTCCTCATAAGTTAGTCTCCACTCAGGTTTCTTAATTCTCATCTTTTTCAGAGGTTAGCCTTCACTCAGGCTTCTTAATTCTCATCTTCCTCAGGGGTTAGTCTCCAATCTGGCTTCTTAACCTATTCCGTGGAGGTGTGGCATATACATCATGGTATTTTATTTTCCATTCACTGTGCCTGATGAGTATATGATATTAATTCTTGAATCAGGGTGTTACCTGCTTATGGAAGCATTGCAGTCCTGTGGTGCAGCTCTTAGAAAGGTCATGAATTCTTTCAGTGATAACTGATCCTGGTGTAATTATGTAAATAAATTAAATTCTTGAATCCGCTTTGAGGCAAAACATTTGGCCATTAATGCTTGTATCAGCATCCTATACATTGTTATTAAATGCTACAGCTAAAGTTTTTATGTATATGTACAGATATCAAGGAAACCCTTACATTTTGAAATATTTTTTGAAACTGTGTCACTCTTACGAGATAACAGATTTTTACTGATGACAATCCTTAGTTGTCGTATTTGTTTGCAACAAAACACTTCCAAAAATATTGCACGGCTCACTTCACATGCCTTGAAATACTGACTGCAGAGAAGCACGAGTTAACCCACTGACTGCAACTAATCTAGATATTCAGTGTGCTCCCACTGCAGCACTTTTCAGTAAATCTGCAAAAAAAAATATCCTAAATGAAAAAGTGTTTTTCTGAAGAAATTGAATAAATTAAACCATATACCTCACAATCATCTTCCAGAGGCATGCTGTCTTGTATATAGCACATCAGCAGTCAATGGGTTGAAAGCTGTGTAGCACATGTAAACACTGTCTCACCAGGTTCAGTTGTTTACCATTTTATCTAGATTCTAGTTTTCTAAATATTTCAGAATATTCTCTACACAGTGTACTTTAGACATTAGGATTGCAACAGTGACAAGGTTAATCCTCTTCTTCGGTGTTTAGTCTCTTTTTTGGTTCCTTAATTCTCATCTCTCTCAGAAATTAGGTTCTATTCTGGCTTCTTAATTTTCATCTTCAGAGATTAATCTCTACTCTGTCTTCTTAATTCTCATTTTCATTGCGGTTAATTAGTCTCCACTGGCTTTTTCATTCTCATCCTCCTCAGAGATTAGTCTTAGCATCTTATCTTCTAAGATTAGTCCCCACAAAGGATTTACACCTCTTATTTCCCTCTAAGGATGATCTTCACTCTGGTTTCTTACCCTCCATCTTCCTTATGTGTTAATTTTCATTCAAGGTTCTTTGCCTTCATCCTTCCTTACAGATTAGTTCCTATTTAGGCTTTTCACCGCTCAACTTCTTTCTGGATAATCTTTTATCATGGCTTCTGTGTTGTGTAATGAACAATCTAAAGTTAATCCTTACTAGATATCTACTTACATTTTTGGATATTTCAGCTGGACTTGAAATCTAGAGAAGAGTTTAGGATGAAATTATTTGTATTTAAGTGATCTTATAATAATAATAATAATAACAATAATGAAAATAGTAATAATAATAATAACTAATAATAATAATAATAATAATAATAAGTAATAATAATAATAATAGTAATAATAATAATAATAATAATAATAATAATATTTATTGGCCACTGAGACATTATACACAATGTATTGTAGTTATAAACCTACTGTATAGTATAGTATATAGTATAGTATAGTATAGTATAGTATAGTATAGTATAGTATAGTATAGTATAGTACAGTACAGAGCAGTGGCTGTTTCCCATTTTGGGCTATGGGTTCTTGTTGTTTCAGTTTGAGTGGCAGTTAGTTTGAAAAGTCATATACCTCAATATACCCCAATAATTTTCATCAGAATGATGATAAGTGGGTATATGCAATCACCATTCATCAAGGAAATCACTTATAGGCTCTTGCTAGCTGTAATAACAACAAAAGCAGCTTCATTCAGAGCAAATCAATGACTTCACTGTTTTGGACACACACTAAAGAACCAGTTGCATGATGGGTCCTACCATTACCAGCACTCTACTAATATACATTTTTTCAACAACAATCCAGAACATAATGATGAAAGTTGAGGAAGTCACACCTACCCTGTTGTCTCAGCAACAATGAGCACAATGTCAAAAGTTCCCACAATGATATACCCCACTGGCAAGCATAAGGCCATTGGTGTCCCTAACACTACCACCTCCCAAGGCATGTTGACCCAAAAGAGTACTAACTACATTATTTTGAGAGAGTATTTGCAATTACTTAACAGCAAATATATAAAGAGATATAACATAACCATTATATCCTTACTTTGAGATGAAGTCTCTAAGTTTCTGAAACTTCCATTGTTGATGAACTCATCTACAGTTCCCGTCAGCCTGGTCTGAGATTCCATCTGTCTTGGTCTCTGGTGTGTTCATCTCTCTGCTACATGGAATAATACCTGTCTCTTGTTGATGATCTGAGAACTCCTCACAATCACTGTCCATCTCATCTTCTGGCACTCTGATCTCCAATGCAGTTGGGCAATGAACACCTTATGGCCTCCATCCATCTCATCCTCTATACATGAATAATATCTTTAACATGGTACTGTCACAAGCAGTCTGCATGCAATTCCTCTGACTTAGATCTACTCATTTTAGTGATGCAGTAAGTTGGATATGGTGTTTTTCCAAGATGTGGTGCAGTTTTCCTCAGCCACATCTAATGATGCCCATTAGCATACTTAAGGGAAGTTTTGCAACCAAACTGTCTCCACTTGACTATCCCAGAAACCTTCAGATTATTGTGTATATGGTGACATACCCCCTCCAATCACTCCTACTGCTTCCCCTTACCAGCATTATCTTGTTAGTCATCTGTTTAGGGTGTCTATCAGTTGTAAAAGCTTGTGCCTGGCCATCATCTTTGCTGAAGTATATATAGCCAAAGGATTCATGCTCTGCAGACCAGTATGCCATAAGCAAGGCTGACAGCTTCAGGACCCACTCACATTCTGACTCCATCAGTTATCTCCAACCAGTGCCGTAAGATGATGTCCTCTAATTGTAGAAACTTCGGCTGTGCTCATTGCCTGGTGACAGGGATAGCAGCTGCTGTCTTTTTCCAATCAGGCTTCACTGAAATCTTCACATTGAATACTGGGCCAAAGATCCTG
This sequence comes from Panulirus ornatus, assembly GCF_036320965.1. Taxonomy (NCBI): domain Eukaryota; kingdom Metazoa; phylum Arthropoda; class Malacostraca; order Decapoda; family Palinuridae; genus Panulirus; species Panulirus ornatus. Next base: position 8,353,273 of record NC_092269.1, read on the forward strand.
ATCCTTCTCTTGAAGCCTTCTAATAGTTCTTCAACACTGGAACCCAGAGAAGAGTTTCAGTGTTCTCCTTCAGTATTTACAAATTGAATCATATGTATGATGATTGAAACTGTCCATAATCCTCTGTATTTGACTCGGGCTATAAAAGATAGCAAAGTCATCCAGCAAACCATCTCTCTGGTTCTTCAGGCTCCTTATCCCTCATAGTGCCATATGGTCAGTGTGGACTTTGCATCACTGATGTAGTGGTGACAGTGGTCCAGGCTCTTGATTGAAAAAAATTTCCAAATAATGCAGCAATTCCACCTTGTCAGGCTCAGAGACTGGATGAAGAAAGTGATGACGAGCTCCATACCTTCCTGCTTCTGCAGCAAAACTCCCATTCCTGTCTTACTTGCATCCATGTCCAAGATGTATGGCAAGCTGGGGTTTTGGAAAACCAGCACTGGAGCAATTGCCACAGCATTCTTCTGGTGCTGGAGGGCTTTTTAATACCCTGAGTTCATAAAAAATTAAGCTCCTTTGGCATCAAACTGTGAAGAGGTATCACAGTGGTAGCAGACTACTTTATGAACTTGCAATAGTAGGTGTAGGGTCCTTAGGGACTCATCGGCTCCACTCACATCGGTTGGCATGATTCAGTCCCTGACAGCTTGTACAGGTCCTCATCACTCCACACCTGCCTGTCACATGGCCAAAGTAATGTGACTCCTTGTGCACAGACAGAGCATCTTGGAGTTGAGCTTCTGGTGCACCTCACAGAATGTGTTGAAGACTTCTACAAGCCTTTCCATCTCCTCTGGAACATTCTCCCAAAGAAGATGAAGTCAAGTTAGAAAAGGATGCTCTTCCCTTGGAGTCCTCTTGGGACGTGCACCATCAGACAATTATGAGTGGCAGGCATACACACTAAACATTCCTAATGACATGAAGTGGAACTACCACAGTCCCTGGCAATAACTATAAAAGAAGTCTATGTTCTCGTTCTTTTACACCATTCTAACCTTGTGTTATTCCTACTTGAAGTCCAGGGTCTAAACTATGACTCACTTGTTAAAGCATCCAATACATTCTACCCTCTGAGCAGTGAGTATATATCATTGGTGTTAATCCTATTCAGAATACTGTCATCTGTGTATTTTCTTGTAAGCCCTACCCCTCTTCTTTACTAAGACTTCTGCTGATAAACATGAGCTGCTGATCATTTCATTCATCTTGCACAGTGGTGGGAGAGTTACAAAATTAGGTGGTGACATAATGTGATGTGTTCTACCAGGCTAATGCATCCCAGGTTGTGCTTCCTAGCAGAGAAGTCATCTGCATATGTCCATATTAACTTCCAGAGATGAGCTTCTTGCTCCTATAATTCAGTTAGTGAAGTGAGTTGGTAGTTCCCTGGATAGATCGAATTCTGTCCACAATCTTAGTGTATCTCCTCACTTATCTTCTGGCATGTCACATTGGCCATCACAACAGGGAGCTTTTTTAAAATATATGTACACCATTGTTTGTTCCACCAGTTTCTTTGCATCCCTCAATCAGGCCTAGCTTAGCCCACAAAGGAGTGTATGTGGTGCAGTGGACAATTTTCTCAGAGAGTGGAAGAATGATGACAGTCAAAATCTTCATGGTTGGAGCCTTGAAAACTTCCAGGGTAACCTTCTCACCACAGATGATCATCTTCATCTTTCCCAGGTCCAGCCAACACCATTTTGGGATCATGTGGTCAAGCCCCAAGACACGTGGATCATCTGTCATGGTTATGAATATAGGGTGCATGTCAACTGTGTCCCTAATCCACAGCCATATGTTCCCTGGACCCTTCAATGACTTGCAGTGCCCAGTTACTACACAGCCACTCAGCAGACTTCAGCACATACTGGTACCTTATTACATCCGCCCACACAAACATCTGGTTAGATACCTTAGCCACTAGTGTTGGGCACTCTTCACTGTTGGTCTTGTCCTTCACATATATGATGTTCATGAGGCCTTCTTACAGTTGTCTGGGGCTCTTCTGGTTATGTCCAATCATTGCCTTGCACAATCAGTCTGCTTTAGTGTCCTGCTCCACTCAAGACTTTGGCTACTTGCTTTTGCTTTCTCCTCATACGGCCTGTCTGGTTGCAAGTCCAATATGGTTCCATATCCTTACCGTCTACCACTGCTAGGTTGCACATTGCTTTGTTGGAGAGACATGTTACTGTAACTTCGCAGCCTTGCAGTTATGCTTGCAGTAATCCTTTGCCATAGTGCCAGCATATGCTCAGGTATTTGTGTTGCTACTTCTTACCTTTTGACCTGAAAGATAACTGCCCCTTCCTACAAGGGTAATGCTGCATGCTGTCCTTAAGTCATCTCTCTCAGATCCATCCCAGACATTGGCTTTCCTTGGTCTGAAACCTGTCTCATCCTGGCTTGACTGCATACTGACTCAAGATTCCAGTGCTCTGGCCAAGGGCTCCTTGAGGTTAGCTGGTGTGGTGTGCCCAACCTGCACCTTAAGGACTGCACTGATCAGAGCATCGGTGAATAGGTCATGCAGGAAAACAGCCAACAGACCTGACTCTGTGCAGAGTCAGGTACTTCCCAGGAGTTAACCCAACAAGATTCTGAATAGGATTTTGCTTAGCCTTGCCTCTTTTCCTGGCCCGCATTCTTAATTTGGCCCAAAGGACTTAATTTTGTTGGAAATTGTCTCGACATCCCTGAAGTGCCTCAACCAGTCTCATACTATACAAGTGCTGCTGGTCCTTAGGTTTATGCTTTGGAATTCTTAGTGATGACCTCCTGAAACTCATGGCCAGTTGTGTGGCACACTCCTATGTTATCCAATCATTTACTTCCACCAGTAGTTTGAACTGGGTCAATAATCATTACTTCCCATATAGTCATCCTTTAGAAATCATGGGGGCTTCTAACACAAAGAATCCTTCATTTGTCTTTAGGTGTGGTTAGTTTGTGGTAAATATGCATGTGCCTCGGGACTGAAGTGGTCATTCATTCCACACATACAGGACTGGGTGCAGGGTTCTCCACATACCTAACATTCTAGTGTCCATCCTAGCTTCTGTCTGGGTTTGCCCAGCAGCTGGCTCTACACATCTGCCACACTTGTTGCATCTTACCATCCATGCAGTCTTTTTCACCTTATTTTAATCCACCTGTACTTCTTGCCAGTTGAATCACTATGTGTTCTGGTCTACCATTTCCCCCTGCTGGTCATGTTAAAATTCATGTCAGTCAGCCAACTCTCCTTACTTGTTTCCTTTGCTGTTCAATTTATTGCATGTCTTGGTCCATCTGTTCCTCTTGCTAATCCAGCCAATCTAACATGCTGCCTAAGCTACCCTTGTAACTCTCACTTCACAGTAATAAGAACTTCTGCCTTCTAGCTCACTTGGTCCTGCATTTATCTGTTCCTTCACTTTAGCCAAGGCTGCTCACTTCCCTCTGCTAGGCACTGCCCTCTGAGGAAGATATTACACATTTACTACTGTTGCTAGGTCAAGTTGTCACACATCCTCTGCTGTTGCTGAATATGATTGACACTCTGCTGCTATTGCTGTTGCTGCTGCTGCGACACCTTGGTCAGGCTGTCATACATATGTTGCTTGCTGTGTCCCTTTGGAATCACTACACCATCAACTACACCCATACTTGCCCTTACAGACAGTGACATCTCTTTTCACAAGCTCTTTAATGCACAAGGATCTTTATCCCCCCCCCCCACCATTTCTATGACTCACTTCAGTCATCATAATTCCATCCACTGCCATGACCACTTACAGGAATTTGAAGCACTTCACCTCCTCTGGGTTTTCCCAATTCAAATTTGCACTCAACAAACAATCTACCACACCAGCCTGATGGCCATCATTACCTTTATCTTTCTTTCATGCCATTTCCCACGATAGCGAGGCAGTGTCAAGAACAGAGGACTGGGCCTTTGAGGGAATATCCTCACCTGGCCCCCTTCTCTGTTCCTTCTTTAAAAAAAAAAAAAAAAAAAAAAAAAAAAAAAAAAAAAAAAAAACGAGAGGGGAGGACTTCCAGCCCCCCGCTTTCTTCCCTTTTAGTCGCCTTCTACGACTCGCAGGGAATACGTGGGAAGTATTCTTTCTCCCCTATCCCCAGGGATAACCTTTATCTTATTCTCATTCATTCTTACCTTCCTCCTTTCCCACATTCAGACATCAGCTTTTGCAATTTCCCTCCTGATTCCACCACCAGAGCCATGTCATTAGCAAATGGCAACTGAATCACCTAATAGGCCTCCTCGCTAAAGTCTTTCTCCATGACTTTTATATTTTTTTCCCATACCCCTCATCCACAAACAGATTAAACAGCCATGATGACTTCACACACCCTTGTTGCAAACCCACCTTCACTTGGAGCCACTTACCCTCCCTCCTTCCTACTTGCATACATGCCATAACCTTCTCTGCATTTATAGAAGACTTTTACTACCTCTTCACTTTTCACCAAACTGTCTGATATGACTCTGTTTGCTCTTTGAACTATACCTTTGTGTCCCAAACACTCCAAATCTGCCAGCCTTTCATCTAACAAATTCAGTTCTTCAAAATACTCATTTCATCTCCTTTTTAATTAGCACTACCTTATAAGCTTTGCATCACCTTCCAAAACATTTTCTAATTCTTTCTTAGGTTTGCTTATACTGTGTCACCCTGTCTCTCATTTCTTCTTTATTCTAGTCCCTGTACCTTCCTCTTGACCTCCTGCCACTTTCTCTTGTACATCTCCCAATCTTATCAAAGAGATTCTCCCTCCAAAGGAGTCCATATTTCCCTTCATTTTGAAGTAGCATAGCCTTTTGCTGCCGGAGCCTCTGGAAACAGATCCTGGGTAACACCAGATCTATTTCTGAGAAAGAGGTCCTGGGATCATTAAAATAATGAAAAATAAACATATGCAAACACTTTCCCACCAGAAATACCAGTATCTATCTACCTATCTACATATGCCTCTGATGGCCATTTCATATGGGAACTCCAATTGAGGAGGTAGTCACAGTAAATGAGTCACTACTAATTTCTGTTCATGAAAGACTCTTGAAATCCAAACACTCTTCACTACACCTTCAATTAACCTAAGTCCCTTCTTCCCTCAACATGTGCATCTTCACTATGCCCTTGATAAACTTAAAATCACTTCACTCTTGATAAATAAGCATCACTTCTCCAGTGACATATGCATTTTCACTTCACCCTTCACAAATGCATATTCTCTATACCTCAACACAGTGCCTTTAATCTGCCCATTATTGGTAGGGCCAAGGATTAGGCTTGAGGTGATGATTGTTTGAAAGAAAAAAGAGCACACACACCTTTCTCTCTGCAGGGGAAACATGAATATTAGTGACTATTGTGATTAATAAGAAAACAGCAACATAATTATTAAAAAAAAAATACAAGGCAGGATGTGCTTTCTGAATCCACTTACTTCAGTTATTAATCTTTTTATGCTGCACTGACTTATCATTTTTCTTTTCCCAATTGCAGTCTGGTGACATCATTTGTATCTGTTGTTAAACAGTGAACATGGATTCTACAAAGTAGATCAGTTTCATATACCTCTACAGTGGGATTAGATATTCCTAGAGCAGTCATCAACTGCTACCTCCTCTGGACATTAAGCTTTACCAAATTCATTGTAAAAATTTCAGTAGAGTAAATAATAGGAAGTGATATCTATACAGTAGAATAATCAACATCTACCTTGTCTTTCTTTATCACTCCCTTTGAAACATGACTTTTCAAACTTATGTAGACTTCTTTTATGGCATGATATCAAGAAAGCTTGGTGATACATCTGTTAAAAACAAATGGACAGCTAAACATCATTGCATGCATTCTCATTCAATTACCAGTGAGCCAAAATTTTACGATAGGTGCAAATGTGTGCTCTGAATATTCTTGTAGTTCACTTAATTGGGTCCATTTCAGTGATGCTAACAGCAGTATCAGCAGTTGGGTACAAACAGTACACTAAATACCGAGCCTGCCAAGTGGATGCCGTCATGGCCAAGGCTAGGCGCATGGCCAGAGGGGAGGGTGCTTCCCCTGCTCTGCTTGACTTAGGCACTGGAGGAGAGCTTCTACGGGTGATGGCAGTCTGTGATGATGGAGTGAAGCCCTCTGACTCCTCACAGCCTTCAGCACCATATTACAATGGCAGAATGCATGAAATAATCATGTCAGAGATCATGACGAACTCAGGGAGGACAGGAAGTGTCGATAATCTTCTCTCACCAAAATCTGTGAATATTGCAAGTATTGATAAGCAAATTGCAGTTAACTCAAGGAAGAGTGGTAGTGTCGATAATCTAGCTGACTTACGGACTATAGAGGTCTCTCCTGGCATGATTGTGATGCCTGTGTACCTAGAAGAGTCCAGCAGCACAGTAGAGGTGTACATGCCAGATGAGTATGAAGCTCCTCAGTGGCTTTACTCCGACATGTTAAAACTCTTCTGGCTGAGTGTTTTCTTCGCCAGTATAGGACAAACACTTCTGAACACTGCATTCATCATTCTGGCCATAGCATTCAAGATGCTGCCCAATGTCACCATCTATGTTCTCTTTCTTCTATTTGGTATCTTCGGAGGTTAGTTCTCCCAATAAGTTAATCTATTAATTTTATAAAAAAGAGTCAGTTCATAATGCCACCTGCAGAAATGAATCATTAATTGGTGAGTCTCATAAATTGGTTTTGCTCTGTAGCACAAATTGGAAACCCTTATAATTTCACATTTGACAATGTTAGGACATCATGGCCATGGGAAATTTCACTTCTGACCATATTTATGAGGCTCACTATCATGCATGTCCAAAACTAACTTGCTTTAAGCATGATGGGACAACCTTGGAGTATGACAGTACAACCCTTTGGTACACTGAATTGGCCTTTGACTTGGGCCTGACTGTCATATCCAAGGGTTTTACTGGAATGCTCGTGGTCATATTGTTGTGGTAAATTGTTGTATATGAAAGGAATTGTACATTTACCTATAAGTTCAGGTTGGGGTTTGTTTTATCAAAGGCTTATTGCTTTTGACTAATCTTATCTTTTATATGTAAACTCTTAGTTACAGTGTCATTGCAAATTGTGATACCATGATATACACTGGTATGTAATTATGAGTTCTATTTTCAAGTAGAAACCCGTAGAAATAAGAAGCATTATTCATTAATTGATGCAGCCTGTATCAGTTTTAAACAATAATACAAAAGGTGCATGAAATGAAAGATTCTATGACCAGCAGAGATTTCTCCATAATCATTGAATAATGTTTCTCAAAGGGATTTCGATATTTTTTAATAACCCTGTGTACCACATCATATCAATTCACACTATCCTGTGCACACCTTTTACCCTTCTACATGTTCAGGCCCTGAGCGCTCAAAATCTTTTTTACTCAATCCTTCCATCTCCAGTTTGGTTTCCCCATTCTTCCTCTCTCTTCTTTTGATGGATATATCCTCATTGTTGACCAATCTTCACTAGTTCTCCATATGTGCAAACAATTTCAGCACACCCTTTCCATCTCTCACAAACATATCCTTCTTATTACCACACCTCTCTCTTGCCCTATCATTACTTACTTAATCAACCCTTCTCACACCATGTATTGTCCTAAAACATTTAATTTTCCTTTACTGTACATTTTTATATACATATACCATGCCGTGCATCCATACATTGTCGGGACTACTGTACCTTCACACACCCATTTTCACCTCCCCAGATAATGAGCGACATCTCTTTCCACACATTCCTCAGTGCTCTGAGAACCTTTGCTCCCTCACCCACCATTTGCTTCCATGGTTCTATTTGCTGCCATTTCCATTCCCAGGTATCTAAAACACTTCACTTCAAGTTTTCTCCATTCAAATGCACACCCAAACTAACCTGTCTCTCTGCACTGCTAAATACAACAATATTGTTTTTATTCACATTTACTCTCAAATTTCTCTTTTCACACTCTCCTACATTTACTCAAATTTTTCTTTTCACGCTCTCCCACACTCAGACATTAACTTCTGTGGTTTCTTACCCAAATCTGCCTCTATTGCCATGTCATAAGCAAACAACAACTGAACCACTTCCCAACCCCTCCTATGTCCTACAGACTGTATACCTGCTGATCTCTCAATGACCCCTGCACTTTACCTCCCTCACCAACTCATCCATAAATGTATTAAATAGCCATGGTGATATCTCATACCTCTGCCACAGACCCTGGACTTTCACTTAGAAACTCTCACTCTCCTCTTTACCTACTTACACACATGCCTTACTCTCTTTGTAAAAACTCTCAGGGATGGGTGCCACTTTTCTGATAGAATCATTTCTCATTAGCATTAGACAGACAATAAGACAGTGACCTCACGTCCAGGACTTTACATGCTGCCAGTATGCTGGAAAGAAAAGAAAAAATCAAAAGATTTCCTTCCTAAGTTTAATGTATACATCTGCACATACTGTAGTGCAGAGTTTGGAACTCAAGAACCTTTAATTGATCCCAATGAAAATATTCAGAACTTCTTTCACTCTGTGCTTGATGTTGCCACAAATATAAAGTCTTTCCTGTATAACACAAACCTCATTAACAGCTCCAAAGATCTTGACACTGACTTAAGATAAAGTCTTGATGTAAGTCAAATTTTGTGCACTGTGAGGGACACCACAAAATTTCAGTGCCCATACTTCTCAGGTTCACAAATCAACAGTACTCTGAGTAAGATGGAGGGCAAGAGTGCAGAGAATCAGTAAGTATTTGTAAAATCAAAGTTATCGAAATAAATGATAACACCATAGTAATTTGGACAATCTCATGGGCAAGGGCAAGAGTATGGAGGAGCATGGGCCTTGTCTGGGAAGGCAAATGAGAGATCATGCAAGTAAATTACCGATTACATTGAGATCAGACTCTGTGGAAGGAATTTAAGGGCTGGAATCAGAAACTAATTTTGGACAAGACGAAGTAGTATAGGACTTGCAGCAAATACTGAAACAGTGGAGCAATGATGTGGGAAAAATGAATAAGAAGGACAGAGAGAATTATTCAGTGAAGCTACAGATAGAAAAGACAATGTGCTCTCTTTGAGACGAGCTATCTATCTGTATCTCTGATGCCTGTTCCCTTTGGGAACTCCCTTGGGGGAGTGGCCATGACAAAAGAGTCTCCATAACTGGTGAATCCCAGTGCTGCATCTCAGCCTCTAGTGCCTCACCCACCTAACACGCCACTAGCAGAGGGAAACTCAAGTGCAGTGTCTTCAGGTGCTCCTACCTAATGTGCCCATGGAAAAATTAGGGAAATCTATGGAGTATTAGGTAGAAGGTTTAAGAAAGTGTAGTGTGTTCAGGATGAATTTTTGATGGTATTATTATATTATTTATATTGCTTTGTCACTGCCTCCTGCGTTAGCGAGGTAGTGCAAGGAAACAGACGAAACAATGGCCCAACCCACCCACATACACATGTATAAACATACACGTCCACACATGCAAATATACATACCTATACATCTCAATGTATACATATATATACACACACAGACATATACGTATATACACATGTACATAATTCATACTGTCTACCTTTACTCATTCCCATTGCCACCTCGCCACACATGAAATAACAACCCCCTCCCCCCTCATGTGTGCGAGGTAGCACTGGGAAAAGAGAATAAAGGCCCCATTCGTTCACACTCAGTCTCTAGCTGTCACGTAATAATGCAACGAAACCACAGCTCCCTTCCCACATCCAGGCCCCACAGAACTTTCCATGGTTTACCCCAGACACTTCACATGCCCTAGTTCAATCTATTGACAGCACGTCGACCCCAGTATACCATATCGTTCCAATTCACTCTATTCCTTGCATGCCTTTCACCCTCCTGCATGTTCAGGCACCGATCACTCAAAATCTTTTTCACTCCATCTTTCCACCTCCAATTTGGCCTCCCACTTCTCATTCCCTCCACCTCTGACACATATATCCTCTTGGTCAATCTTTCCTCACTCATTCTCTCGATGTGACCAAACCATTTCAAAACACCCTCTTCTGCTCTCTCAACCACACTCTTTTTATTACCAAACATCTCTCTTACCCTGTTATTACTTACTCGATCAAACCACCTCACACCACATATTGTCCTCAAACATCTCATTTCCAGCACATCCACCCTCATGTGCACAACTCTATCCATAGCCCATGCCTCGCAACCATATAACATTGTTGGAACCACTATTCCTTCAAACATACCCATTTTTGCTTTCCGAGATAATGTTCTTGACTTCCACACATTCTTCAAGGCTCCCAGAATTTTTGCCCCCTCCCCCACCCTATGATTCACTTCCGCTTCCATGGTTCCATCCGCTGCCAAATCCACTCCCAGATATCTAAAACACTTCACTTCCTCCAGTTTTTCTCCATTCAAACTTACCTCCCAATTGCCTTGACCCTCAACCCTACTGTACCTAATAACCTTGCTCTTATTTTTCTCAACTTTCTTCTTTCACACACTTTACCAAACTCCGTCACCAGCTTCTGCAGTTTCTCACATGATACAGCCACCAGCGCTGTATCATCAGCAAACAACAACTGACTCACTTCCCAAGCTCTCTCATCCACAACAGACTGCATACTTGCCCCTCTTTCCAAAACTCTTGCATTCACCTTCCTAACAACCCCATCCATAAACAAATTAAACAACCATGGAGACATCACACATCCCTGCTGCAAACCTACATTCACTGAGAACAAATCACTTTCCTCTCTTCCTACACGTACACATACCTTACATCCTCGATAAAAACTTTTCACTGCTTCTAACAACTTGCCTCCCATCACCATATATTCTTAATACCTTCCACAGAGCATCTCTATCAACTCTATCATATGCCTTCTCCAGATCCATAAATGCTACATACAAATCCATTTGCTTTTCTAAGTATTTCTCACATACATTCTTCAAAGCAAACACCTGATCCACACATCCTCAACCACTTCTGAAACCACACTACTCTTCCCCAATCTGATACTCTATACATGCCTTCACCCTATCAATCAATACCCTCCCATATAATTTCCCAGGAATATTCAACAAGCTTATACCTCTATAATTTGAGCACTCACCTTTGTCCCCTTTGCCTTTGTACAATGGCACTATGCAAGCATTCCACCAATCCTCAGGCACCTCACCATGAATCTTTGATGGAAAAATATATATTCTAAGTAGGAGATGAGTCAGGGAAGTGGGTGAATTATAGCTGTATGATTTAGATGACAGGCGTGCTGCACCAAAAATGAGCGAGATTGCATTATATTGATAAGTGTTAGTTGTTAAAGATTTTTTTGGCAGGAAGGAAACTATATCTTTGCTAAAGAATAAAGGGTAACAAAGAAAGAAAACAGCATCAAAAAATTTGCAGGGTGTGATGGTACTTCTCTGATTCAAAGAATTTAAGATACTTGGTAGAGATAGCCCAGACAAAAGGGTATGACCAAAGAATATTGCACGGAGTGTGGAGACGTGTGTAAACAGGCTAATTAACTTCTTAACTTTAGGATGTTCATCAGAAGTGAAAAGTGACAGAAATCAAGGATACATTACAGTCAGAAGGCATCACAATAAAGGTATCAGATGAGGCTAGGTAGTAGAACAGCCTTGCTGTTAGTTCTAAGGGCCAGATGGTATAAGTCTCGGCTGAAATTAATGTAATCAAACGCAGATGGACTGGTAGTAAAACTACAAACAGTTGCTGTTTAGGGATTGAATCAGTCAAAACAAACCAGACATTGTACTAGTATTATTGGTTTCATGAAGATATAACTTTAAAAAGAGACAAATTGACCCAACTGTCAAAAGGGGTGCTTGATTGTCAGGAGTTAATGAGAGGACAAAGGAATAAGGAGAGTGACCTTCATAACATAAAACTAAGTTTTAGGAAATTTTTATGAATGGCCCATTGAAAGTGAACATAATGGGAAGAATAACTGCAGGAAAGAGTTGCATAGCGGTGATGATAATTTACAATCGTTAAAAGGATTGCAATAAACAAATATTCACTGATAACAATAAAGGAACAGTCAGGATGGTGCAGGAAAACAATAAGACATATATTTCTTAGAGAGGGAAATTTCCTAATAATAGGGGATTTCAGTTATAAGGAAAAAGGCTAGAAGTTAAATCTTCAGGGAGAATGAACCTCATTGAGACATGTTCATGCGAACATTTTCTGTCAGATGGTTGCTAAGCACACTAAAGTCTTAAAAGGCTGATTTACCAACATTACTTGATCTTATCATATTGAAAATGTCAGATGTGATACAGCAAGTGAAACAAGTGATCACATAATGCTGGAGTTTGGCTAAGTTGCTACTGAAGGCCAAAAAATGAAATGAGAGGAAACCATATTCACAGGGGATAAAATCTTGGAAACTAGTGAAAGATGAACAATTTCGTTTTGAGAATATTATTGAGAAATGAAGATCCTTTGGCCACTAATGTATAAAAAGAGGTTAGAAAAGTAAGAGATGGTTCAATAAAAGATGTTAGAAAGCAAAGGACTGTGCGGATTTTTCTGAAGGAGATCCAGGTTACACAATAGCTAGCCAGTAATGGGCAGAAAAGGAAGGGTAGAGAAACTATGAGAAGAATAATGTGCACAAGGCAGGGGATATGTTCTATTTCAAAGTCCTGATATCTAATTAAATAACTGAACCAATCTTGTATCTTATGAAAAAGTACAAACTGCACTCATGTTGAAGAGATCAGTAACAAGTATCCAGATTATTATTTGGTTAATGTCTTGGGTAAGTTTTGTTAAACTTTACTTTTACAGAACAATATCCCGTTAATATTCTAGGAAAAACCGTTCAATTTCGTTAGGTATACAGAGCAATATCTGGTCAGTGTGTTATGGAAAATTTTAATCAAATTCTGTTAAGAATACAGATCAGTATTTGGTTAATATTCTAGGGGAAACTCTATTTAACTTCTGTCAAGAACAGTGGAAATTGGATGATCACAACATGACAGTTTATCCATTTTGTCTAAATCCTGCAACACATTGTGCTGTACATGTCATGGTAATAATGTCTTTGTTTTACACAGGCTCGGGCTTACTGGCTGCTGGTGTGATAGCATATCAATGCTATAAAGTATACCAAAGGTATCTTCAAGATAATTTACCATCTCCATGTGAGGAGAGAACATTATCAAACTGCCCAGTTGTGTGGCAGCTATTATGAAGTATATGTACTATTGCACAATTAAATCAAACATAGGAGGATTGTGATGTCTCATTTCATGGCCATCAAAAGTGCCCACTGCATTGTAAATGGAAGACAACTTGGATACTTAGGCACAGTGATTATAGGTAAGGAAATTTGTGTTTTTATGTCAGTGGTGAACTCCACCATATGACCATTTTTGCCTCTTTCAAAATGGTGTGTGTGTGTGTACATGCATCTATAATTATATCTTTATGTACATATTACAATTTCTTGTAGCAACTTGGTTGTACTCCCAGTGCAGTATATATATATATATTTGCCTGTGAGAGTGCCGAGTGACAACTTAGAGTGTTAAAGACACATCAGTCCATTAATGTTAGGTTATTTTGGCCACTTGAATAACTATCCACAGTTTAGCTTGTACTAATGCCCAAAATTAGTTTATTTCAACTGATGGAAATGTCTAATTCTGAGCCAGATAAAAAACTATTTATTCAAGCTAATTTCACTGTTGCTAAATAAATCCAAATACATTTAAGGAAATCATTAGAGGTGTGGCTGATCTAGAATTTAAGATATGTAAAAACAAGAAAGAAATGGTCAAAAATATTGAATTGAAATAAGGCTATCCTATGATTTTAAGACTAAAATTTGAATAAGATTATTTATTCATTCATAATTACCCTGGGACCCTTTTCCAAGAGAGAATCCTTTTATTGTCCATAACCTATTTTCCAAGGCTCCTGTAGCCCAAGTCTGTGCTACTTCCCAAAACAAGGACATATGAACTCCTTTGAAGTGTGAAGTTCACTGACGAGACTTACTACCAGTGATACAGTCTTTTCAAAGATGGCTTTTCTTTCATGGTGTAACCTCTTGCAGGGGGAGTTCAGTAATAAAGTTGAATGAGACTATTTGTCTGATATTTTGGAAGATTTAGAATTTGAATAAGACTAGTCACTTATTTAAGGAGTAAAATTGTATGAAACAGACACTAGACAATTTTAATCAGCTTTTGCAGGGCCCACAGTTCATCAAACTAAAGAATCACTTCAGGACTTTTATTTTAGCTTGTCAGATGATTCTCTTCAGTTTTCGGGGGGGCACATGTCATCAAACTAAAGCTTTACTGAGGGACTGTTATTCTTGCTAACGCCATACAATTTTGTTCAGCTTCTGCAGGTCCCACAGGTTGTCAAAATAAAGCTTCACTTAGGAACTTTTATTTTTTTTTTCTTTGCTAACACCAGGCGATTATATTCATCTTTTGCAGTGCCACTGGGTTGTCAAACTTAAGGTTCACTTTAGAACTTTTATTCCAGCTGATGCCAGACAATTTCATTCAGATTCTGCATGGCTGATGGGTCAAGAAACTAAAGCTTCACTTGGGGAATTTTATTTTAAACGAAGCCAGATGGGTTTATGCAGCTTTAGCAATGACCAAGGGTCATCATAATAAAACTTCTCTTTAGGACTTTTATTCTCATTGATATTAAATGAATTTATTCAGCTTTTGCAAGATTGTCAAACTAAGACTTCATTTTGGGACTTTCATTCTAGCTGATACCAGACAATTTCATACAACTTTTGCTGAGGTCACATGTTGTCAAATTAAAGCTTCCCATTATAACTTTTATTCTAGCTGAAGTTAGAGGATTTCATTCAGCTTTTGAAAGGCCTAGTTGTCCTCAGACTAAAGCTTCACTTTAGAATTCTTATTCTGGCTGACACCAGAGGATTTTGTTCAGTTTTTGTGGAGTCCATGGGTCATCAAACTAAAGCTTTACTTTGGGACTTTTATGTAAATTGACTCCAGGCTATTTTATTCAGTTTTTACAGGGCCAGTGGGCTTGACTGTCAAACTAAAGCTTCACTTTGGGACTTTTATTTCAATTGATGCTAGATGATTCTCTTCAGCTTTTCCAGGGCCCATGGGTCATCAAACTAAAGTTTAACTTTTGGACTTTTATTTTGGCTGATGCCAGATGATTTTATTCACCTTTTCTGGGGCCCTGGAGTCAGTAAACTAAAGCCTCTATTTAGGGCTTTCATTCAGCTAAGGCCAGACCATTCTATTGAGCTCTTGTAGGACACAGGGACTGTCAAACTAAAGCTTCAATAAGGAACTTTTATTCCAGCAGACACCAGACAATTCTATTCAACTTTTGCAAGGTCTATGGGTTGTGAAATCAATGCATCACTGTGAGACTTCTGTTTTAGCTGCTGCAAGTACAGAGCCCATGGGTCGTCTAACTAAAGCTTCACTTCGGGACTGTTATTTTAGCAGATGCCAGACAATATAATTCAGCTTTTGTGAGGCCCACAGGTCATTAAACTTAAGCATCACTTTGGAGTTTTTATTCTAGTTGATGCCAGATGATTGTATTTCAGCTTTTGTGAGGGTTCAGGATTGTTAAAGCTTCACTATGGGACTTTTAGCTTTTCCCCATGGTTTCATAAGCTTTTGTAAGGCACATGAGTTGTCAAAATAAAGCTTCCCTTTGGGAATTTCACCTTTTCCGGGGTCCATGGGTCATCAAAATAAAGCCTCAGTTTGGTAATTTTATTCTCGCTAAAGCCTGATTTTTGTTTCTGCTTTTTTGAGAATCACAGGCTGTCAAACTAAAGCTCCACTTTGGGACTTTTTTTGACTGAATCAAGATTTTATTCAGTTTTTGCAGGGTCCATGGGTCATCAAACTAAAGCTTCATTTTGGGACTTTCATTCTGACTGACACCAGATGATTTCATACAGCTTTTGCAGGGCCTATGAGTCATCAAACAAAGCTTCACTTTGCAACTGTTATTTTAGCTGGTGCCAGACAGTTTAATTCAGCTTTTGCTGGGCCCATGGATCATCAAACTAATGCTTCACTTTAGAACTTTTATTCTAACTGATGCCAGATGATCTTATTCAGCTTTTGTAGGGCCCATTTTTCATCAAATTAATGCTTTACTTTGGAACTCCTATTCTAGCTGATCCTAGATGATTTTCAGTTTTTGCAAGGCCCATGGGTCTTCAAAGTAATTCTTCACTTTAGGACTTATTTTAGCCAATGCAAGATTATTCTATTCATCTTTCTTTGAACCCATGGGCCATCAAAAGCTTCAATTAGGGACCATTGTTTTTGCTTATGCAAGATAATTTTATTCAGGTTTGCAGGGCGCAAGGGTCTTCAAACTAAACATTCACTTGAGGCCCTTAATTTTATTCAGCTTTTAAGGGTCCACTGGTTGTCAAACTTCACCTTAGAACTTTAATATTAGGTGACTTCAAACAACTATTTCCAGCTTTTGCGGAGCCCTGGGGGTCGCGAAACTAAAGCTTCACCTTGAAACTTTTACTTTAATGGAAGCCAGATGGTTTTATTCAGCTTTAGCAAGGCTCAAGCACTGTCAAACTAAAGATTCCTTTTAGGAATTTTTTCTTATTGATGCAATATGAATTTACTTGACTTTAGCAGGCCTACAGTTTGTTAAACTAATGCTTTGCTTTGGGACTTTCATTTTAGCTGATACCTGATATTTTTGTTCAGCTTTTTCGGAGCCCAAAGGTTGTCAATCTAACTTTCACTCTGGGACCTTTATTCTAGCAGGTTCCAGATGATCTTATTCAGGTTTTGTAGGGCCTATAGGTTGTCAAACTAAAGTTTCCCTTTAGGAATCTTGTTTTAGCTTAAGCCATACAATTCTATCTGGCTTTAGTGATGCCCACAGGCCATCAAATTAAAAGTTGCTTTTTGGACTTTTACTTTGATGCATGACAATTATTTTCAGCTTTTGTGGGGCACACTGGTCGTCAAAGTAAAGCTTCAGTTAGGGACTTACATTCTAGATGATGCCCAACAATTTTATTCAGCTTCTATGTGGCCAATGTGTCATCAAACTGAAGCTTCATTTTGGTTCTTTTATTGTTGGCTAAGCACGACTTTTTTCAGTGTTTGTGGGTCCCATGGATTGTCTAACTAAAGATTCTCTTTGGAGCTTTTATTTAAGCTTATTATGCAAGACGAGTTTTATTCAGCCTCTATGGGTCCCACAGGTCATCAATTTGAAGATTAATTTTGGGACTATTATTATAGCAGAAAGCAGATGACTTTATTCAGCATTGGAAGGCCCATGGGTCATCAGACTAAAGCTTTACTTTGAGACTTTTACTCTCGCTGATGCCAGATGGTTGTATTCAGGTTCTGCAGGGACCATTGGTCATTAAACTAAAGCTTCACTTCAGGACTTTTATTTCAGCTGTTGCTACACGATCTTGTTCAGCTTTTGTGGGGCCCAAAGGTCATCAAACTAAAGCATCATTTTGGGATTCTTATTCTGGCTGAAGTCATATGGGTCGTCAGATTAGGTGATGCCATATGACTCTAACAAGCTTTTGTGGGGCATACAAAGTGTCAAACTAAAACTTCAATTTGGTCTTTTAATGTAGGGAAAGCCAGATGATTTTTTTCAGCATTTGTGGGTCCCGTGGGTACTCTAACTAAAGCTTCACTTTGAGACTTTATATTATACATATATATATACTTGATCACCATTAGCAAGATAATGCCAGGAAACAGATGAAGAGGGACAAATCTGTTCACATTCACATATATATACATATATACACATGTACTTATTCATACTTGCTTGCCATCATCCATTCCCAAAGCCACCCTGCCCCACAGAAAACAGCACAATTGCATGAAAGAAGAGAAAAAAAATGATCACATACACATTTTCCTCTATTTATGGATGATGTGGTGAGGAGGGTAAATCCAAAAGTCTTGGAGAGAGGGGCAAGTATGCAGTCTGTTGGGGATGAGAGGGCCTGTAAAGTTGTTGTTCGCTGATGATACAGCACTGGTTACTAATTTGAGAGAGAAACTACAGTAGTTGGTGACAGTTTGGAAGAGTGAGTGAAAGAAATTTGAGAGTAAATGTAAATAAAAGCAAGAATACTAAGTTCAGCAGGTTTAAGGGACAAATTACTTGGGATGTAAGTTTGAGAAGAAAAATCGGAGGAAGAAGTGTTTTAGATATCTGGGAGTGGCCTTGGTAAAGAATGGAACTATGGAAGTGGAAGCAAGTCATCTGGTAGGGAGGGGGCAAAGGTTCTGGGAGCAATGAATAATGCATGAAAAGAGAGAAAATTGTCTCAGAGGTCAAAGTTGGGTGTGTTTGAAGAAATAGCAGTTCCAGAAACATCATATGGTTGGGGGGGCATTGGTTATAGATTTTGCATAAAAGGGTGGATGTGTTTGAATGAACTGTATGAAGACAATATGTGGTGTGATGTGGCTTCATCGAATAAGTTATGAAAGGGTAAGAATGATAGATATGTGGAAATAAATTGTGTGGTTGAGAAAGCAGAAGAGGGTTTGTTGAAATGGTTTGGACATAGGGAAAGGAGTGAGGAAAAGTTGACAAAGAGGATATGTGTCAGAAGTGGAGGGAACAAAGAGAACCAGGAGACCAAATTGGAAATGGAAGGATGGAGTGAAAAAGATTTTGCACAATTGGAACCTGAACATGCAGGAAGGTGAAAGGCATGGATGGAATAGAGTGAATTGAAATGATGTGGTATACTGGGGTCGATGTGCTGTCAATAGACTGAACAGGTCATGTGAAATGTCTGGGGTAAATCATGGAATGGTCAGAGGGACCTGGATGTGGACATGTAGCTGTGGTTTTGGTGCATTACACATGACATCTAACAAATGTAGGTACAAAGATGTGGCCTTTCTTCGTATGTTTCCTGGCGCTACCTTGCTGTTGCAGGGGGTGGCAATGCTGTTTCCTGTTTGGCGGGGTGGTGTCAGGAATGGATGAAGCAAAAGTGAGTCACAGGGTGGGGGAGGAGGCGAAGGTTCTAGGAGCATTAAAGAATGTGTAGAAGGCTAGAACGTTATCTTGGAGAGCATAAATGGGTATGTTTGAAGGAACAGTGGTTCCAACAATGTTATATGGTTGTGAGGCATGGGCAATAGATAGGGTTGTGTGGAGGAGGGTGGGTGTGTTGGAAATGAAAAGTTTGAGGACAGTATGTGGTGTGAAGTGGTTTGATCGAGTAAATAATGGAAGGGTAAGAGAGATGCATGGTAATAAAAAGTGTGTGGTTGAGAGAGCAGAGGAGGGTCTTTTGAAATGGTTTGGTCACATGGAAAATGAGTGAGGAAAGACTGACAAAGAGGATATATGTGTCAGAGGTAGAGGGAATGAGGAAAAGTGGGAGACCAAATTGGAGGTGGAAGGATGGAGAGAAAAAGATTTTGAGCGATTGGGGCCTGAACATACAGGAGGGTGAACAGTGTGCAAGGGATAGAGTGAATTGGAACGATGTCGTATACTGGGGTCGATGTGCTGTCAATGAATTGAACCAGGGCATGTGAAGCATCTGGGGTAAACCATGGAAAGTTTTGTGGGGCCTGGACATGGAAAGGGAGCTGTGGTTTTAGTGCATTACACATGACAACTAGAGACTGAGTGTGAACGAATGTGGCCTTTGTTGTCTTCTCTCGGTGCTACCTCTTGCGCGTGTGGGGGGAGGGGGGTGCCGTTTCATGTATGGTGGCAGCATGTATGAGTGTGTACATGTATATATATGTATATGTCAGTGTATGTATATGTATGTATGTGTTGAAATGTATAGGTATGTATATGTTCGTGTGTGGCCTGACCTGACCTGACCTAACCTAACCTGAGAAAAAGGAGAGATAGGTAGTATGTTTGAGTAAAGGAACTTGGATGTTTTGGCTCTGAGTGAAATGAAGCTCAAGGGTAAAGGGGAAGAGTGGTTTGGGAATGTATGTCTGTATGTATGACTCATGGTGAGGTGCCTGAGGACTGGCGGAATGCTAGCATAGTGCCATTGTACAAAGACAAAGGGGATAAGAGTGAGTGCTCAAATTACAGAGGTATAAGTTTGTTGAGTATTCCTGGTAAATTATATGGGAGGGTATTGATTGAGAGGGTGAAGGCATGTACAGAGCATCAGACTGAGGAAGAGCAGTGTGGTTTCAGAAGTGGTAGAGGATGTGTGGATCAGGTGTTTGCTTTGAAGAATGTATGTGAGAAATACTTAGAAAAGCAAATGGATTTGTATGTAGCATCTATAGATCTGGAGAAGGCATATGATAGAGTTGATAGAGATGCTCTGTGGAAGGTATTAAGAATATATGGTGTGGGAGGTTAGTTGTCAGAAGCAGTAAAAAGTTTTTATCGAGGATGTAAGGCATGTGTACATGTAGGAAGAGAGTAAAGTGACTGGTTCTCACTGAATGTTGGTTTGCGGCAGGGGTGTGTAATGTCTCCATGATTGTTTAATTTGTTCATGGATGGGGTTGATAGGGAGGTGAATGCAAGAGCTTTGGAAAGAGGGGTAAGTATGCAGTCTGTTGTGGATGAGAGAGCTTAGGAAGTGAGTCAGTTGTTCGCTGATGATACAGCTCTGGTGGCTGATTCAGGTGAGAAACTGCAGAAGCTGATGACCAAGTTTGGTAAAGTGTGTGAAAGAAGAAAGCCGAGAGGAAATGTGAATAAGAGCAAGGTTATTAGGTACAGTAGGGTTGAGGGACAAGTCAACAGGGAGGTAAGTTTGAATGGAGAAAAACTGGAGGAAGTGAAGTGTTTTAGATATCTGGGAGTGGATGGAACCATGGAAGCGGAAGTGAATCATAGGGAGGGGGAGGGGGTGAAAGTTCTGGGAGCGTTGTAAAATGTGTGGAAGTCAAGAGCATTATCTTGGAAAGCAAAAATGGGTGTTTGAAGGAATAGGGGTTCCAACAATGTTATATGGTTGCGAGGTGTGGGATATAGATAGAGTTGTGCGGAGGAGGGTGGATGTGCTGGAAACGAGATGTTTGAGGACAAAATGTGGTGTGAGGTGGTTTGATCAAGTAAATAATGAAAGGGTAAGAGAAATGTGGCAATAAAAAGATTGTGTTTTGAAATGGTTTGGTCACATGGAGAGAATGAGTGAGGAAAGATTGACCAAGAGGATATATGTGTCAGAGGTGGAGGGAATGAGAAGTGGGAGACCAAACTGGAAGTGTAAAGATGGGAGGGAAAAAGATTTTGAGTGATCAGGGCCTGAACATACAGGAGGGTGAAAGGCGTGCAAGGAATAGAGTGAATTGGAATGATGTAGTATACCGGGGTTGACCTGCTGTCAATGGATTGAACCAGGGCATGTAAAGCATCTGGGGTAAACCATGGAAAGTTTTGTGGGGCCTGGATGTGGACAGGGAGCTGTGGTTTCGGTGCATTATACATGACAGCTAGAGACTGAGTGTGAACGATTGTGGCCTTTGTTGTCTTTTCCTAGTGCTACCTTGTGCACATGCAGGGAGAGGGGGTTTTCATTTCATGTGTGGCGGGGTAGCGACAGGAATGAATAAGGGCAGACAGTATGAATTATGTACATGTGTATATATGTATATGTCTGTGTGTATATATATATATATGTATACGTTGAGATGTATAGATATGTATATGTGCTATGTGTGGACGTGTATGTATATACATGTGTATGTGGGTGGGTTGGTCCATTCTTTCGTCTGTTTCCTTGTGCTACCTCGTTAACGCAGGAGACAGTGACAAAGTATAATAAATAATATATATATATATATATATATATATATATATATATATATATATATTTTTTTTTTTTTTTTTTTTTTTTATACTTTGTCGCTGTCTCCCGCGTTTGCGAGGTAGCGCAAGGAAACAGACGAAAGAAATGGCCCCCCCCCCCCATACACATGTACATACACACGTCCACACACGCAAATATACATACCTACACAGCTTTCCATGGTTTACCCCAGACGCTTCACATGCCTTGCTTCAATCCACTGACAGCACGTCAACCCCTGTATACCACATGACTCCAATTCACTCTATTTCTTGCCCTCCTTTCACCCTCCTGCATGTTCAGGCCCCGATCACACAAAATCTTTTTCACTCCATCTTTCCACCTCCAATTTGGTCTCCCTCTTCTCCTCGTTCCCTCCACCTCCGACACATATATCCTCTTGGTCAATCTCTCCTCACTCATTCTCTCCATGTGCCCAAACCATTTCAAAACACCCTCTTCTGCTCTCTCAACCACGCTCTTTTTATTTCCACACATCTCTCTTACCCTTACGTTACTTACTCGCTCAAACCACCTCACACCACACATTGTCCTCAAACATCTCATTTCCAGCACATCCATCCTCCTGCGCACATCTCTATCCATAGCCCACGCCTCGCAACCATACAGCATTGTTGGTACCACTATTCCCTCAAACATACCCATTTTTGCTTTCCGAGATAATGTTCTCGACTTCCACACATTTTTCAAGGCTCCCAAAATTTTCGCCCCCTCCCCCACCCTATGATCCACTTCCGCTTCCATGGTTCCATCCGCTGACAGATCCACTCCCAGATATCTAAAACACTTCACTTCCTCCAGTTTTTCTCCATTCAAACTCACCTCCCAATTGACTTGACCCTCACCCTACTGTACCTAATAACCTTGCTCTTATTCACATTTACTCTCAACTTTCTTCTTCCACACACTTTACCAAACTCAGTCACCAGCTTCTGCAGTTTCTCACATGAATCAGCCACCAGCGCTGTATCATCAGCGAACAACAATTGACTCACTTCCCAAGCTCTCTCATCCCCAACAGACTTCATACTTGCCCCTCTTTCCAGGACTCTTGCATTTACCTCCTTTACAACCCCATCCATAAACAAATTAAACAACCATGGAGACATCACACACCCCTGCCGCAAACCTACATTCACTGAGAACCAATCACTTTCCTCTCTTCCTACACGTACACATGCCTTACATCCTCGATAAAAACTTTTCACTGCTTCTAACAACTTGTCTCCCACACCATATATTCTTAATACCTTCCACAGAGCATCTCTATCAACTCTATCATATGCCTTCTCCAGATCCATAAATGCTACATACAAATCCCTTTGCTTTTCTAAGTATTTCTCACATACATTCTTCAAAGCAAACACCTGATCCACACATCCTCTACCACTTCTGAAACCGCACTGCTCTTCCCCAATCTGATGCTCTGTACATGCCTTCACCCTCTCAATCAATACCCTCCCATATAATTTACCAGGAATACTCAACAAACTTATACCTCTGTAATTTGAGCACTCACTCTTATCCCCTTTGCCTTTGTACAATGGCACTATGCACGCATTCCGCCAATCCTCAGGCACCTCACCATGAGTCATACATACATTAAATAACCTTACCAACCAGTCAAATACAGTCACCCCCTTTCTTAATAAATTCCACTGCAATACCATCCAAACCTGCTGCCTTGCCGGCTTTCATCTTCCGCAAAGCTTTTACTACCTCTTCTCTGTTTACCAAATCATTTTCCCTAACCCTCTCACTTTGCACACCACCTCGACCAAAACACCCTATATCTGCCACTCTGTCATCAGACACATTCAACAAACCTTCAAAATACTCATTCCATCTCCTTCTCACATCACCGCTACTTGTTATCACCTCCCCATTTACGCCCTTCACTGAAGTTCCCATTTGCTCCCTTGTCTTACGCACCCTATTTACCTCCTTCCAGAACATCTTTTTATTCTCCCTAAAATTTACTGATAGTCTCTCACCCCAACTCTCATTTGCCCTTTTTTTCACCTCTTGCACCTTTCTCTTGACCTCCTGTCTCTTTCTTTTATACTTCTCCCACTCAATTGCATTTTTTCCCTGCAAAAATCGTCCAAATGCCTCTCTCTTCTCTTTCACTAATACTCTTACTTCTTCATCCCACCACACACTACCCTTTCTAAACAGCCCACCTCCCACTCTTCTCATGCCACAAGCATCTTTTGCGCAATCCATCACTGATTCCCTAAATACATCCCATTCCTCCCCGACTCCCCTTACTTCCATTGTTCTCACCTTTTTCCATTCTGTACACAGTCTCTCCTGGTACTTCCCCACACAGGTCTCCTTCCCAAGCTCACTTACTCTCACCACCTTCTTCACCCCAACATTCACTCCTCTTTTCTGAAAACCCATACTAATCTTCACCTTAGCCTCCACAAGATAATGATCAGACATCCCTCCAGTTGCACCTCTCAGCACATTAACATCCAAAAGTCTCTCTTTCGCACGCCTGTCAATTAACACGTAATCCAATAACGCTCTCTGGCCATCTCTCCTACTTACATAAGTATACTTATGTATATCTCGCTTTTTAAACCAGGTATTCCCAATCATCAGTCCTTTTTCAGCACATAAATCTACAAGCTCTTCACCATTTCCATTTACAACACTGAACACCCCATGCATACCAATTATTCCCTCAACTGCCACATTACTCACCTTTGCATTCAAATCACCCATCACTATAACCCGGTCTCGTGCATCAAAACCGCTAACACACTCATTTAGCTGCTCCCAAAACACTTGCCTCTCATGATCTTTCTTCTCATGCCCAGGTGCATATGCACCAATAATCACCCACCTCTCTCCATCAACTTTCAATTTTACCCATATTAATCGAGAATTTACTTTCTTACATTCTATCACATACTCCCACAACTCCTGTTTCAGGAGTATTGCTACTCCTTCCTTGCTCTTGTCCTCTCACTAACCCCTGACTTCACTCCCCAGACATTTCCAAACCACTCTTCCCCTTTACCCTTGAGCTTCGTTTCACTCAGAGCCAAAACATCCAGGTTCCTTTCCTCAAACATACTACCTATCTCTCCTTTTTTCACATCTTGGTTACATCCACACACATTTAGGCACCCCACTCTGAGCCTTCGAGGAGGATGATCACTCCCCGCGTGACTCCTTCTTCTGTTTCCCATTTTAGAAAGTTAATACAAGGAGGGGAGGATTTCCGGCCCCCCGCTCCCGTCCCCTCTAGTCGCTTTCTACGACACGCGAGGAATACGTGGGAAGTATTCTTTCCACCCTATCCCCAGGGATAATATACATATATATATACATATACACACACACACACACACACACACATATGCACATACACACACACACACACACATACATATATATACATATGAAAAATGTAAGAACAATTTAGAAACAAACTTTTAGCTTGAAATGAATGAAAAAAAAAATGAATGAATGTCACATAATGGTTCAACCTCTGGCTATGGAAAAGGAAATGTACAATTTATTCACACAAACGTCAATAGCAGTTCTCATCAATTTCACCACTGTGTCAGTAAGCTTCAATGTCTAAGCTACATTTTTCTCCAACTTCACTATTTTCTTGTCAAAAACACCATGCATGGAAACTATCACTCCATTAACACAACTATAAACATTAACTTCCCCTTTAAAAGTTCTGGGGAAGTCTGTCTCGATACACTGCGGCGAGGCGACGCGACGCTGACACAATCACTGTCACAATATCACTTCTGCCTCCTCAAGTCAATCTCTCAGCCACATATATATATATATATATATATATATATATATATATATATATATATATATATATATATATATATATATATATGTGTGTGTGTGTGTGTGTGTGTGTGTGTGTGTGTGAATGGGCCATTCTTCATCTGTTTCCTGGTGCTGCCTCGCTAAAGTGGAAATGGCGATCAAGTTTAATAAATAATACTAAATATATACATGCATTTCTGGTTGGTGCTATTTTTTTCTGTATTTACATTGGGGTATTAATTCATGTGAGAAACTGCAGAAGCTGGTGACTGAGTTTGGTAAAGTGTGTGGAAGAAGAAAGTTAAGAGTAAATGTGAATAAGAGCAAGGTTATTAGGTACAGTAGGGTTGAGGGTCAAGTCAATTGGGAGGTGAGTTTGAATGGAGAAAAACTGGAGGAAGTGAAGTGTTTTAGATATCTGGGAGTGGATCTGTCAGCGGATGGAACCATGGAAGCGGAAGTGGATCATAGGGTGGGGGAGGGGGCGAAAATTTTGGGAGCCTTGAAAAATGTGTGGAAGTCGAGAACATTATCTCGGAAAGCAAAAATGGGTATGTTTGAAGGAATAGTGGTTCCAACAATGTTGTATGGTTGCGAGGCGTGGGCTATGGATAGAGTTGTGCGCAGGAGGATGGATGTGCTGGAAATGAGATGTTTGAGGACAATGTGTGGTGTGAGGTGGTTTGATCGAGTAAGTAACGTAAGGGTAAGAGAGATGTGTGGAAATAAAAAGAGCGTGGTTGAGAGAGCAGAAGAGGGTGTTTTGAAATGGTTTGGGCACATGGAGAGAATGAGTGAGGAAAGATTGACCAAGAGGATATATGTGTCGGAGGTGGAGGGAACGAGGAGAAGAGGGAGACCAAATTGGAGGTGGAAAGATGGAGTGAAAAAGATTTTGTGTGATCGGGCCTGAACATGCAGGAGGGTGAAAGGAGGGCAAGGAATAGAGTGAATTGGAGCGATGTGGTATACAGGGTTTGACGTGCTGTCAGTGGATTGAATCAAGGCATGTGAAGCGTCTGGGGTAAACCATGGAAAGCTGTGTAGGTATGTATATTTGCGTGTGTGGACGTGTGTATGTACATGTGTATGGGGGGGGGGGGGTTGGGCCATTTCTTTCGTCTGTTTCCTTGCGCTACCTCGCAAACGCGGGAGACAGCGACAAAGTATAAAAAAAAAAAAAAAAAAAAAAATTAATTAGTATGCTTTGAAATATAAAACAACAGGTAACCTTTACATCACATAAAATAAGTGTCCAAGGCATGTACATCACGATAGTTTACTGAAACTTGTATTACTTTGAGCAGCAGAGGAAGATTACATTTCACATTCAAATTTCATATTCTGTGTTGTAAAAGATTCAAATTTAATAAAGTATCTTCCGACATGCTCTGGAAAGTAATGGTATTCCTTATAATATCAATAATGAAAGCTACAGTATTGTTTACAATATTAATATTGAATGCTAATACTGTAATAACTTTTATAAGATGGTACTTGCTGATGAATTCTTTAGTGTATATGTGGGAGGACTATTTCATAATTGTGATATTATGTTATATAAATCCTAAAACACAGTTGATGACAGGTTCACCAGTGGAATAGGTAATGAGTCCTTACCTCAGCAAGTGAAGGGCCCAGTATCAAAATAAGCTAGTTAGAATCATGTGAACTGTGCATCATTTGCATAATGTACACTAGTAGTCTATCAAGTTAATACATAAGTCCTGTTGTCTTTGATAGTGTATGTTCATGACAACATAATGCTGGGTTCATTTAGTACTGCATTAGCTTTAGGGACTCTCATATGTGAGTTAAATATCTTGATATTTCATATGTAACAATGTCCATACCACCTAGTAAAACAAGAGTACATATCAGTATGTCAGAGAAACATAATTGTTTAGAAGTCTTCCCCTCAAGCTCAGGTGTTTCTCGCCAGCATCTCTCACCAATGTCTGGCGTCTTGTGTTATGTTAAGCTTAAGGTTTTACTAAGAAACTTTGCTGTGAGACATTTTAGGTTATTCTACTTAGAAAGATGAATAACCTCAGCATTCTTGACAGAATCACTGCATAATTAGTCTGTAGGCAACACTATCATTTTTTGTTATACATTGTTATGACTAATAAAAAGTTGATTAGGAAAATAATAGCAGCATACATCAGTTTCCTGATGTTCTCATAGCTTAACACAGATGGTAACAGGCTGGCTCATTTGATAGGAAAAAATAACTTTGTTATATGAACATTATTAAGAAAGATTAGTTTGATTTCTTGTGAGATGTGTCAAAGTTCTAGCATTTAAAATTACTTGAAATGTTTCATGTTACCTAAGACATGGATCTGTCATTAGCTTGCCTCCACACACTCATCTACCATGATACAAGATGGTCTGCCAAATATCCAGTTACCAAGATCATCATAAACTAATTAAGTCCACTTTACAACCTCTATGTCCATTGTCCAATCACCAGGTCTATCACAATGTAATAAGACTATCATATTCTTATCAAATCAACCACACACAATACTTGCCTTGTCTAATACTCGTCTTTACATCCACCATACACTTACTGCACTGTCAATATGACCAGTGCCTCACCAAGGCCACACTAAAGTTATGAATTCTGTAGCATAACTCCTTAGTTCATCACACATGGAAATTTACTTCCATGAGCATGGTGCAGTATGACGATACCTTTAACTGTCTGGTCATCAGCCAGGGGATTATAACAAGATTGTGCCATCATGTGCTTAAAAGTTAAATTGTGGATGGAAGCCACACCTACGGAAGTACTAGCCTCCTAGCTAAGGAGGGAAGAAGTTGCCTGTGAATCAGCTTACACTTCATTCGTCGTGATTGCTGATCTTATTTTCTGTCTCATTAATGAAGCTCCCAGGCTAGACTTAACACATATTTTTTCAACATAAGCCATTTACTTCTCATTTCCACTTATTCCCTATACTTTTTTCTCCACCTTCTTTGTGTCATTTTCTCTTTCATGTACATTTTTAGTTTGCCTGTGCAAAGCAGAAGAAATCTATTCTGCTACCTTCAGTATTTCAGTCTGTATAATTACATATTTGTACTGTACAGGGAGAGAGAGCTTTACACTTAGAGGGCACCATACCCATGAATATGCATGTGCTACCATATCTCAGTTAAGTTTTATGTCAGAGTTCAGATCTCGGACATCATTTGATGTTATTATTCATTTTATTTATTATACTTTGTCGCTGTTTCCCACGTTAGCGAGGTAATGCAAGGAAACAGATGAAAGAATGGCTCAACCCACCCACATACACATGCATATACAAACACGTCCACACACGCACATATACATACCTATACATTTCATTTATTTTATTATTTGTTTATTTTGCTTTGTCGCTGTCTCCCGCGTTAGCGAGGTAGCGCAAGGAAACAGATGAAAGAATGGCCCAGCCCACCCACATACACATGTATATACATACACGTCCACACACGCAAATATACATACCTATACATCTCAACGTATACATATATATATATACACATGTACATAGTTCATACTGTCTGCCTTTATTCATCGCCACCTCGCCACACATGAAATAACAACCCCCTCCCCCCTCATGTGTGCGAGGTAGCGCAAGGAAAAGACAACAAAGGCGCCATTTGTTCACACTCAGTCTCTAGCTGTCATGTAATAATGCACCAAAACCACAGTTCCCTTTCCACATCCAGGCCCCACAAAGCTTTCCATGGTTTACCCCAGACGCTTCACATGCCCTGGTTCAATCCATTGACAGCATGTCGACATTTCAACGTATACAAATATATACATACAAAGACATACATATATATACACATGTACATAATTCACACTTGCTGCCTTTATTCATTCCTGTCGCCACCAGGCCACACATGCAATGACACCCCCCTTCCCCTGCACACGCATGAGATAGTGCTAGGAAAAGACAACAAAGGCCACATTCGTTCACATTCAGTCTCTAGCTGTCATGTATAATGCACCGAAACCACAGCTTCCTTTCCAAATCCAGGCCCCACAAAACTTTCCATGGTTTACCCCAGACGCTTCACATGCCCTGGTTCAATCCACTGACAGCACGTCGACCCTGGTATACCACATCCTTCCAATTCACTCTATCCTTGCATGCCTTTCACCCTCCTGCATGTTCAGGCCCTGATAGCTCAAAATCTTTTTCACTCCATTCTTCCACCTCCAATTTGGTCTCCCACTTCTCCTCGTTCCCTCCACCTCTGACACATATATCCTCTTTGTCAATCTTTCCTCACTCATTCTCTTCATGTGACCAAACCATTTCAACACACTCTTTGCTCCCACCACACTTTTTTAGTACCACACATCTCTCTTACCCTTTCATTACTTACTCAATCAAACCACCTCACACCACATATTGTCCTCAAACATCTCATTTCCAGCACATCCACCCTCCTCCAAACAACCCTATCTGTAGCCCACGTCTCGTAACCATATAAAATTGTTGGAACCACTATTCCTTCAAACATACCCATTTTTGGTTTCCGAGATAATGTTCTCACCTTTGATGAATGGCCATATAATCAAATGTACAGATGCACTTTGCTGAGAGCTTCATCATCCAACCAAAAGTAAGTCATCCTGACTTACATTTAATGCCTCAGAGGCATACTTCATAACTGGTGATTAACTTTCTTTTGCAACCAAGATCTGGCCTCACTGAGGACTTCTGCCCAAGGCCACAGCCATGAACATAAAAACATACACCATATATTTGCCATACAATCACCTAGGCCACTGTCCATACAACAACTTCATGAACATTTTGTCAAAACTGCAGATATTAGCACAGGTCAAGCACTACAACCACCACCAAGAAAACACTATGAATGTCATGTACTACATATTTCCATCACCCTGACAACACTACAGATGTGAGTGCAGGTCAAATACATAACTGCTATCATCCTTAAAATACAGACTTGAGCACAGGACAAGCACTGAAGAAAGCCACTGCCAAAGTCCCAATTTGACAAAAATTCTGTTCTGTATTATTTTAATGCATACACTGACAACACTTTTATAACATTATACTTTACATGATGATGAATTAACTTTTTAAACAAGTATACTGTACTCACCAATACATTCCGTTGCTTTCAGCATGAGGAGAGGCTGACATCGGGTGAGTGTCACTTGAGCTTATTGGAATCTTCTGATTCTGGTCTTCATTTCATACACCTAAATTTTTTTCTACTTTTTCTTATGCATTACTGGATTTCTTACTTTTGTCACCACTCTTGATGAAAGTACAGTAGACCACTTAAAACAGTCATAATTTTGTCTGCACTCTTCTTACCAGCACATATGCTTGACTCATTCACACAGTTTGCCTTCCCATGTGCTGAAGCTCTTGCACCACTTTTGAGTCTTCTCAATGTCTCAAACATCATTTCTGCTGTTTACATTTTTTATGGCCTCTTTATAGGATGTTCTCCACTTGTAGAATACAGTGCTTGAGGGATGCTAAGGGGAAGCCTACACGTTCATAAGAAAAAAGTTTACATTGTACTGTATTCTTACAAGCTGCACAATATGTGAGATGTTTTCCTATAATGCATTATGCACAGGGAAGAAGAGATTTGTACTGCACTTGTAACACATTTAACTTTCTTTTATGTTGGAAAGGATGCCTGAGTGCAGTCACCAATAGAGATTGAATGAAGAGTGGTATCAGGTGAGAGTAGCTGAACAAGGGACATGTGCATGAAAAGGAAAATAGTCAAGGAACCACAGGGGCTGATGCGAGTCTTAGAGTGGGAGTGGGGGCAACGGATCCAGGTGCACTGAGGAGTGTGTGGGAGAGGTCACTGTCTGTAAGGGTAAAGATGGCATATAGGTATCTCTGAAGGTATATATCAGCACTTACATTGTTATGTGGATGCGAGTCTTGGACTCTGAATGATAAAGAACAGGAGAGGGTAAAGGTAATGGAAATATCATGCCTGAGGACAATATGTGATGTGAGGTGGGATGAATATGTTAGAAATGACAGTGTAAAAGTGTTGTGTATAGGAAAAGCATTTTGAATGAAAAGAGCTGACTGGGGAGCACTGAAATGGTTTAGGTATAAGGAAACAATCAACTAAAACAATCTAAGAGGAGCAATGTGTCAGATGTGGAGAGAACAAAGGGGAGGGAAAGACCAAGGAAACGAAAGCATGGAATGAAATATGCACTGACATATTGTATCTGAACGTTCAAAGAGGGTGAGAGGCATACATGGGAAAACAATCAACTTGGAGCATTGTGGTATACAAGACATGATATGTTGACAGTAAGCTGAGCCAGGATGTATGAAGCAGTTGGGAAATCATGGAATGATCTTTGGGGCTTGACTGGATTGAGAGCTCAGGTTTTGATATATTATATATGACAGTAAGTGTGGATACAAGTGAATGAGGTTGTTGTTCATCTGTTTGTGACGCTACCTTACTGTGGCTGGAAATGTCAACAAGTATGAAGAATAACAACTAAACTATGTTTGAAGTTTTATTTTTGACATTATTAATGCATTATTCAAACTATATAAATAAGCACTATACAGGCCAAAGTTCCCATGGCTCGCTGCCATAGCACAAAGTAGATTTCTTTTTAGTCTCCTTGTTTACCATGTTTTATATACTGTTCTCTTGCTGTTTGTAATCTGATGGCTTTCAATGTTTTTTCATCACTTTCAGAGAAGTATCAAAAAAATTTCAAATTTTCAAATGTATGCTAGTTGCATGCAACCACATAAATGCAAATCCTTGCTCTAGCGCGGTACAAAAAAATTCTGGAAAATGAAAGGTTTATCACACATACGTGAATAAGGTTTTTGTGAACTTGGTGTAAACAAGGGACAACAGCACTCTTATATTGCTGTGTGTAAGAATATGTTAAATACTTTAACCACCACCATCCTGATGACACTGTCAAGCCCCCCAACGGCTCCAGTCTCGCTTTTCACTGAGGTTAGGCCTTGAATGAAAGATATGGGGATAAATAAGTGTGCAGGAAGGGTTCTGGGCATCACTTCATCACTTTTAACTCGGGACAGTAGTACTAACATGCAGGGTATAATGAGGTTCTGGGCATCACTTCAACTCTCCTCAAGTCAGGATAATACCACTTCCTTGGGTGGCTGCTGTCTTCTGCCTATTAACATGGAGAGTGTAAGATGATTCCAGGGACTACCTCACCAGTCCTACCTTAGAAGAGTAGTACTTCCATGGGATAATGCTGTCTCAAACTTATTACAAAACATACATGTTCAAGTACTACAATCTCAGCCATCCTGCAGAAAGACAGCCTAACATATTCACCACCTTCATGTACCAAAAATACTTCCTTGACAGTACCATGAACAATAACACATATCAAGTAACACCATCACCATCCTGCGATTAGGTATAATGTCAGAGGTTAATTACCAGCATCACCCTCTGCCAACACCTAGTACAGTAGCGTAAAACAATGACACATACCTCTTCCAGCAAAACCATGATCATACAGCATTAACACTGATCAAGTGCCAAAACCACCACCACCAGCCAAGCAATACTGAATTCATTCATGCAGGTGAAGCACCACCATCAGCCCTAATACTGCAAACAATGCATTCTTATGCGATAACCATCATTTCCCCAACTGCACCAAAGACAATAACATATGTCAAGTAATACAACCGGAGGATGGTAGCATATGTCATGCAGGATAACTGTCACATTCCTGACAACAAAACAGACATCAGAACAAGGCAATCAACACAACTAGCACCATCCTGACAGCACTATGGATGTGAATACAAACTGAGCATCACAGCACTATGGATGTGAATACAAACTGAACATCACAGCACTATGGATGTGAATACAAACTGAACATCACAGCACCATGGATGTGAATACAAACTGAACATCACTATCTCCCTGTCAGCATTATCAATAGTACCAACAGGTATCCTCACCACAACCTTGACGACAACCAAATTTACAGACAGACAGATGCATTGTTTAACAGAATAGTCCTGTTAATTGTGAACAGACTGAGTAAATGTCAAATAACAGTTGAGGGTAACTGTGAAAACATATTTCTTTTTGATCTCAACAAAGCACTGCAAGTTTGAACAATAACTTAAAAATAAAGAAAAGATTAATCTGAGGAAACAGGTTCTGCCAGCATGAGGCAATAACACAATGGCCTTTCTTCTTGAACACCAAAATGGTAATAACCTTCCACTCTTATCTAAAACCATTGTTAAATATATTACACAAAAAATATATTTTTCTCATTTAAAGGTAGAAAAGTTTTGTTGAGTCATAAATTGAATTCCTGAATAGACCCAACTCCACCATAAATGCTTATATCTATAACAGAAATGTTAAAAATGTAATGCTTACTAATATTTACAAATACGTGAAAATGAAAACAAGGGACAAGTGATAAATATGAAAAAAAAAAAGGTGTTACATTTGATAACAAACCTCCAAATGCAGACTTCTCAGCCTATCTGTTTACTAGAAAATGTAATGCTCTAAATACGAGGGAACTCATTTATGGTATCATTACTAATAAACAGTTGAAGAAAAAATAAAAGAAAATTGTGATAGAAATAATAAGTGTGCAAGAATGTGATACCATACATGCATAATGCTTAAAATAAACAGATGGTACAATAAACCATAAATGCCACAAAGAATGTATGAAAGTGATATGAAAGTGATAAGTACATTATTTTCACAATTTTGAAAGATATAAACATAAAACAGAGAGAAAAAAAATTATATGTTGCCCCAGCTCTGAAGGGGTATGGGCCAGTCCACTTTAATTGATGGAGTTTCAATTTTGTGAATAAATGACTAGCTTTCAGAGTTTGCATTCAAAGGTGATGGTTTAAAAGTTCATACATCTAAGACTTAACAGCATTTCAATAGTCTGTTAAATAGTGTATATCAAATCATTATTTTTTTTTTTTTTTTTTTTTTTATACTTTGTCGCTGTCTCCCGCGTTTGCGAGGTAGCGCAAGGAAACAGACGAAAGAAATGGCCCAACCCCCCCCATACACATGTATATACATACGTCCACACACGCAAATATACATACCTACACAGCTTTCCATGGTTTACCCCAGACGCTTCACATGCCTTGATTCAATCCACTGACAGCACGTCAACCCCGGTATACCACATCGCTCCAATTCACTCTATTCCTTGCCCTCCTTTCACCCTCCTGCATGATCACACAAAATCTTTTTCACTCCATCTTTCCACCTCCAATTTGGTCTCCCTCTTCTCCTTGCTCCCTCCACCTCCGATACATATATCCTCTTGGTCAATCTTTCCTCACTCATCCTCTCCATGTGCCCAAACCACTTCAAAACACCCTCTTCTGCTCTCTCAACCACGCTCTTTTTATTTCCACACATCTCTCTTACCCTTACGTTACTCACTCGATCAAACCACCTCACACCACACATTGTCCTCAAACATCTCATTTCCAGCACATCCATCCTCCTGCGCACAACACTATCCATAGCCCACGCCTCGCAACCATACAACATTGTTGGAACCACTATTCCTTCAAACATACCCATTTTTGCTTTCCGAGATATGTTCTCGACTTCCAAACATTCTTCAAGGCCCCCAGAATTTTCGCCCCCTCCCCCACCCTATGATCCACTTCCGCTTCCATGGTTCCATCCACTGCCAGATCCACTCCCAGATATCTAAAACACTTCACTTCCTCCAGTTTTTCTCCATTCAAACTCACCTCCCAATTGACTTGACCCTCAACCCTACTGTACCTAATAACCTTGCTCTTATTCACATTTAACTTTCTTCTTCCACAAACTTTACCAAACTCAGTCACCAGCTTCTGCAGTTTCTCACATGAATCAGCCACCAGCGCTGTATCATCAGCGAACAACAACTGACTCACT
This sequence comes from Panulirus ornatus, assembly GCF_036320965.1. NCBI lineage: Eukaryota > Metazoa > Arthropoda > Malacostraca > Decapoda > Palinuridae > Panulirus > Panulirus ornatus. The sequence continues at coordinate 8,388,982 of NC_092269.1, forward strand.
TCCCAAGCTCTCTCATCCCCAACAAACTTCATACTTGCCCCTCTTTCCAAAACTCTTGCATTTACCTCCCTAACAACCCCATCCATAAACAAATTAAACAAACATGGAGACATCACACACCCCTGCCGCAAACCTACATTCACTGAGAACCAATCACTTTCCTCTCTTCCTACAGGTACACATGCCTTACATCCTCGATAAAAACTTTTCACTGCTTCTAACAACTTTCCTCCCACACCATATATTCTTAATACCTTCCACAGAGCATCTCTATCAACTCTATCATATGCCTTCTCCAGATCCATAAATGCTACATACAAATCCATTTGCTTTTCTAAGTATTTCTCACATACATTCTTCACAGCAAACACCTGATCCACACATCCTCTACCACTTCTGAAACCACACTGCTCTTCCCCAATCTGATGCTCTGTACATGCCTTCACCCTCTCAATCAATACCCTCCCATATAATTTACCAGGAATACTCAACAAACTTATACCTCTGTAATTTGAGCACTCACTCTTATCCCCTTTGCCTTTGTACAATGGCACTATGCACGCATTCCGCCAATCCTCAGGCACCTCACCATGAGTCATACATACATTAAATAACCTTACCAACCAGTCAACAATACAGTCACCCCCTTTTTTTATAAATTCCACTGCAGTACCATCCAAACCTGCTGCCTTGCCGGCTTTCATCTTCCGCAAAGCTTTCACTACCTCTTCTCTGCTTACCAAATCATTATATCAAAGCATTTATGTATATACATGTGTATATGAGTGAATGGGCCGTTCTTTGTCTGTTTCCTGGCGCTACCTCACTGATGCGGGAAATGGCGATCAAGTATAATAAAATCTAAAATCAAAGCACTGCATTAGAATGGCAGAAATCTATTTCTCATCTTTTACTTAAAAGTACTGTTTTGTGTAAATAACAGCCAAAATGATGGAACCATGATTTATTACAAAGAGCTGACACCAAGTGAAATAAACCTTTCATTCCTCCTGCTGCCAAGTTTATCAGAGGTGAAATTAGGTGTACTTATGCATTTTGTTAGGTATATGATACTGCTAATCTAATGATCCTGGCTGAAGCTGGTATGTGTACTGTTTGTAAGTTAACCCTTTTAATGCAGCAGTCCTAATATGCACTGTAAACTGTGTGCAGGATATATTCAAATATTCTAAAAAAAAAAAAGAATTGCATAAAATTGTTACTTTGACTGACTAAATCTCATTCAGTAAAGATAAACGTCTCACCCTGGCAAAACATTGATAATATGCTATCTTCAGTAAGCAGATGTTGAGCCAGTGATAGAGGAATATTACTATACATGTATCAACTAAGCCTTTGAACTACTTCCCACTGACTTGTATCCGTTAAATGAGACATTTAATGAAAACCTAACAGAAAAAGTAATAAGGAACTTGAGGTGGTGGAGGACTTTGGTGTATTTTCATGCATTTTTGGACAGTATCAAACCTCCATAGAACACCTAATTTCACATCTAATGTAAGGGCTTTTCAAATGTTATTCCAACATACTGAAATGGCTACATTTACTCTGGAGGCAGGAAATAATAGGTGAAAATGCAGATAAACCATGAGGAGCTCATTAATGAAACTTTGATTTGTTTATATGCTAACTTTCTGTGGGTGAGGTATTTAGCTGTAACATCATTATGATATGCACGAGTGAAAAAAATTTAAAACAATCCCATATATTTCATTGCTAACTCCTTCACTGTAGCAGTCATTATATCCAGGAACACTCTGTGAGATATTCTCAAATATTCTAGAAAATAATCTCCAAATCAAGCATACTATAGTCAATTACAATGTAATTTTCTAACTGCTGGAAAATGATATACAACTCAATCTTGTTTATGCTTGCAGATTTTTTTATTAATTCATGGTGCTCTGCGGCTCAGCATATGAGTTACTCTAGGGGTATTTCCAGGCATACATAGTGAGGTGGTGTATTTTTGTGTATTTGTCACAAACAATTATGATTACCAAAGGTTCACATGAATACTATTTATAATCTTGAATGAGTGACACAGCTTTAAAAATAACCTGTATATGGAAAAATTTAGGTTGTACTGTCTAGAAATAATATGTGCAATGCCACTACACGCATTATATATATGGGTACCCCAGCTGCAACAAGAGAGAAACAAAATGTGGTGTCTATACTGTAAACATAATAAAGGGAAAACTACTGAGGCAAATATGCCCCACCCAAATCGAATGGGTTAAAGGAAATATTTTCCTTCTAATTCTGTTGTAACTACGAACTATTACAATATGTTCAGATCTGTACTTAATTCTCAACTACTGCCATTGCAAAGTCATAAATTCGTGCCATAGCAAATCAGTGGCTTACAGTACACCACACAGATTAACTTGGCTCTGCTCAGGATGATCCTGGTGGATTTGAGGCCCTGTCGTGACTGTTTAGTAAGTAATAGTCGGTAGGCAGCCAATGACCAGGGAGGTATATTAACAGTACTACCTTTCTGGATATTGGGAGGGTTTGTGATGTCTGCTTAGTGAGCCAACATTTTAGTGGTTGGCAAGTTGCACTTCTCTGACCCATGTAGCTGTTTTCTTTCTGTTAGTACCAGCAACCCACTCTAATGTGCTTCCGTCTATCTTGAGGGAAGGATATTCTTTCTTTTACTCTTCTTGGCTGTGACTTCATTTTGGGAATTCCACTTCTGGGTGCTGTATTTCTTCCACCTTTGCTTCAAGATAGTTTGGTCTTACCTTTCTAAGGAAGAGAAAGCCTGAATTTTCATCAGGAAGCAAGAAAATGTAGGTATATTTGAGATTTCTGGGTGCTCATTAGAATGCACAATTAGGTGGCTGCTTCCTGCAACACCACCTCAGTGCCTCACCTCATTCAGGAGATAGAGAACCCTAAGGACCCAAAACAGGGACTAGAATACTTCAGGAACTTTGCCAATCCCATGCACTGATGTCTGCAGATGATAGTCAAAACCAAAGGAGAGATGGTGGAGTACAAAAAGGTAAGTGTGATATCACGTTTGAAGAGAGAGAGAGAGAGAGAGAGAGAGAGAGAGAGAGAGAGAGAGAGAGAGAGAGAGAGAGAGAGAGAGAGAGAGAGAGAGAGAGAGAGAGAGAGAGAGAGAGAGAGAGAGAGAGAGAGAGAGAGAGAGAGAGAGAGAGGACAAGTTCTTTTTTTGCAGACAGCATAGGCATTCCATATCTATAAGGATCTTGTTTGCCTCAGCATGGAGAAGTGCTCCTCAGTTATCTGGGATATCTCTTATGCTACAGTAGAATCAAAAACCTTCTGCCTTATCAACTCTTCTCCCATCATCTTTCTTTAACTATCCCATTCCATCTCCAAAATCTTGTTGCCCTCTCCCTGCTCTACAGATATTATTTCAGCTTACGCTCTCTTGAGCCTCCCATGTGGATTCCTGCCACTGTCGTCTCATCTCACTGTAAAAGACAAGCTGCTGCCTCCATTTGTTAGTGTGAGGAAACCATGTACACAAGGACTGATTGCTATGATACCTTCTTTCTTTGTACAGTTAACTGGAGAGTTCTCTTTCTTCTCTCACCATATCCTCTTCCTCTAATCTCTTCGCCTTCAAGAGTCAGGTCTTCAAACACCAAAGAAGCTCAAATCAGTTTATCAGTATTTTACTCCCACTCAATTTTCCTTTTATATACATCCACTAACTTCTAATTGCCAGAGTTACCAGACTCCACCTGTGTGAGGTTACAAAACAAATGTCTGGTCACTTACAGTGAGGTTGTATTACCAAAGAATGAAAAGGAGTAAAATCTCATTCAAGAACTTCTCATTCCAAAGGAGTTCAACAACTCCCTACTATTGGTTGTAGACAGCCTTGAAGTTGCATGAGTCCCATGATAGGGATCTTGGAGATGAACAACATCAACAACAACAATAATAATAATAATAATAATACCACCTAATTGCATCTCTTGCTTTTGTGAGATCCTGTCAACAACAAACATTCACTTTCTGGGTGTCATGTAAACAATGCTTACAATCCAGAGGAAAGTTCTACAGACTACTCTGTGGTTTAACTTAACCACTTAATTTGTCCTGGTTCAGCCCTAAGACAGAACTTCACCTCCCTTACTATCCATAAGAAAGTCTTACAGACTACTCTGTGGTTTAACTTACCACTTGATTTGCACTGGTTCAGCCCTAAGACAGAATGTCACCTCCCTTATATCACACTGATCTCATTCATTCCACCCTCTTCATACCTCTCACCCTCATGAATGTTTCGGCCCTATTACCTCAGAGCATCCTCTAATCCATCCTTCTACCTTCATGATCTCCCCATTCCCTGTGCTCCCTCAACTTTATATGAAGTAGATCCTCTTAAATAGTCTTTTAAGTTCATTCTCTCCTGAGTTCATACCATTTCAACACACCTTGGTCAGTTTTCTTAATCAGACTGCACCTATGACCACATCTCTCTCTTACATTGGAATTCATTAAACATGTTAATGTTAAACAGTCACACCACATATAGTCCTCAGGCATTTCACTTTCAACATATCCACCCTCCTTCTTTCTTTTGCACTGAAGACTCAAGACACATCTGTACAACACTGCTGGGACTACTATACTTTCAAACATAACTATCTTTGTGCTAACAAACACTGCCTTTTCCTCCTAAGAATTCTTTAATGTTCTTAGGACCTTTAGCCTCATTATCAACACTATGACTCCTTTTAGCCTGCAGGACTAAATGTAGAAAGAAGCTGAGTGTGGAGTTTACCTAAAATGTGCTTGTTCTTACCTCGCAGTCTACGCTAGTACCAACTAAATATCTTTTTATCGTTACCTATAATATATTAAAGACCCATACGGTCACATTATTAGAAATGCCACTGAAAACTATTAGGAACTGTGTATAAAGTGAATTACTGCCAAAGACGAATGGAATTCATGTAAGGACTGAACTCCTTTTGTGTCATAAAAGCAGTTTCTTCATACATTTATTAGAAACTTCCAGTCTTGGATTTAAGCCCTCTGAGTCAGTGGATTATGATTTCATAATTTATTACCATACTCATAGGGATAGGAGTGAGCAGTACTATACCTAAAAAGTTTTTTACATGTGCAGTATATTCTTAATTGTATGAGGAGGTACATAGAGATTATTTTCAAGTTATCCTTAGGTACCTTAATTTTGGAAGCATTGCATTAGCTAAAAAGTCAGTGCACTGAAAATATTTCCTCCGTGCTTAATACCAGAGATGAATGGAATTCACAAAGGCAAAGCATTCTTTGTCTCATGTACAAAACGATGTCGGAAACTTTCAGTCTTTATGGTTTCATGCTTCTGAGTCAATGTATTTCAATTACACAACTGACTGCAGAGTTCATGAGGGTAGTACTAAGTACAGTAGTTAAAAAGGTGTTTACTCCTGCAGTATTTTCTTGGTAGGATGAGGAAGTGCACAGATTCTGTACATGTTACCTTCGCTACTTTCATTATGTAATCATAAGACTGGCTAAGAAACTTTACAATGGAAATGCTTCATATTTGCTAGAAGACTATTCCTGTAATGATATAAAATTTATTTAGAGTATGTTAAGCAAAAATAGTTCAGACACAATACATTGGATATGATTGTCATGAAATCTATATTTCTCAAACATCATTTGAAGGTAAGTTCTGCTGGTATCAAAAAGAAATGTTTTAGTACCATTTAAATAAAAGTATTCATAAATATACACAGTTCTGTGAACTTCTGATCAGATATAAACTCATCTCGATACACTTTTACACAATACGAAGTTTCCATGAGCAGCTCTGCCATTGTCCAGAGCTCAAAATGGTAGTCTTTCAATTGCTTACCCGTGACTGCCATTTCAATGTGTCTTTAGTCTTACGTTTAATATGTATGAGATAAATCTATTGAATATAAGTAATGAATGGGATAGTGTGTACAGTGCCATTACAATAAACATATGAATGAATACTGGGAATTTTTCATTCACCATCACAATACCAGTTGTTGCTAAGCTACAAGAATTAAATTTACCCATCTTGGAAGACAGAAGAGAGAGGGGAAATCTGACTACAACCTGAAGTTTTTACAACAGCTTAATGATGTGGTCCATGAACAGGAAATAACATGAAATCAAGCCTGCCTCCAAAACCATGTCATCTGCAAACCAAATGATTCACATTCTATGCCCCTAACATTCCCAGTATGCTGTAGAACTGCCCTTTCTTCAAAGATTCTTACATTCACCAATCTTGCCCCCCCCCATCCGTGAACAACATCACACATCCTCCACACAGACCCATCTTCACTGAGACACACTCATTCACCTCCCTTCCTTTACGGGCCATGTGACAGGGGATGTGGTCTTAGAATATTTTGGTTGGTTGATGTAGCTTGATGTTGAGTCTTAATGACCCTGGCAGCTGATAGGCCCAAAGCCCAAAAAAATCAACCCACTGTTTAACCTCCCTATTTGCATACATGCCTTACTGTCCAACTAAAAACTCCTCATTTTAATCAATCCCTTTTCATTTACCCAACATATTCATAGCACTTTCCACAAGGCCTATCTGTCAAACCCGTCTGAAGCATTTCTAGGTCCATGCATGCAATGATTTGCAATGTACAATTCATCTTATGAGAATTGCAACCTATTGCTTGCTACTTTGTACATGGTGCTTTTTCTATAGGGTTAATCTACAGGAACAATGACAAAATAAAAAGCTCTGTCAATCTGTCAAGTTCACTGTAAACAAAATTACAAAAAGTGTGAGGAATCAATGGATATGAAAAAGTCTAAGATAATGTCGATTATATAAGCAGAATATCAAAAGTTACTATTACTAAGCTCTAGCAAGTGATGCCACAGTTTGGTATGTGAAAGTACATACAAGAAATTTGAAACACCATGATCAAAACAATAAAATCTCCTACAAAAAGACTAAAGTGGACCTGGAATACAAAAATCAGTAATACCACAAATATGACTAACTTTAATAATCAAATTATAAATAATATATCAATAAAGTTTGATGATCTACAAAAGTACCATGCAATAGAGAAAATCTAAATAATTCACAGGAAAAATGAAAGAATATCCTCCCCAGTGTTCAACTATTCTTAATGACATACTCGAACAAAACAACACAAAAACTGCAAAGTTACATACATACACCTGAATGGAGAACATGACTCTTCACTGAATTTCCAATGTTATCAACCTCCTCCCAAACATTTTCTCATTCTTCATGAAATTTGCTGATACTAGTACATCTTAACTCTCATTTAACCTCTTTTTCATTCTATTCATCTTCCTCTAACCCACCAATATCTAACCCCTTCACTGCTGTCATTATGTATATGTCACAATATTTTAATTTCTGGGGCTTATGATAAATATTCTTAAATCACTTGCCTATGTCTCTAGGCACAGAATATCATGCTTGTAGTGGCATCCTATGCATTGCTACCAGATGCTATAGACTAAAGTTTTGCCATACAGTGATCTATGTAAGTGATGAGTTCAGAGATGCCTGTTGGAGATTTGCACCCTCTTATCATGTAATAATTTGTGAAGCTGTGACACACTTACAAAATAATAGATATTTCTGATGACAGCTCTTAGTAAAAATATCTCTATGTCAAATACACTCTCAAAGGAACTGCATATCTCATAAATCTATGTATGAATAACTCCTGGCATAACTTGTATACCTGGCAGTGGACCAGCATACGCTAATGGGTACGTAGCACATATAAACAATGTCTGCCTAACTTGAGCCATATCTAATTCTATCTGGAAATAATATTAGTATGTTTTATTAATCACCCAAAATGGCCTTAGACCTGACTTCACTAGTGTGCTCAGATCTGAGGCCATATTCATAAGGTACTTTTGGGTCAGGTGCAGAGAGTTTAGATATTGGGTCCCACAGTATAAACACCCCTATACTGTGCAAGCAAGTAATCAACAGCAGGTAATCATATACCTTAGCTGTGCCACAGGTGTAAAATCTGGATCAGTTGTGTTAATTAGGGATCAGAATGTGCAAGCATCACCACTGAATGAAGTCCAGAATGTGGACATATTGTGGTTTAAGGTAATAGAGCAAATACACCACCAAAATACTTCAGAGCAAAACAGTGAATCACATATAAACATATGGTTAGCAACTCACTGTACTATATGGCATCACAGTTGTGGGCCAGGTGTGAGGAGGGTTAAGAGGCTAAGCTTAGATAAAGTGAGGAGCCAAAACCTTTCAGTGGCTAAGTATGTGTTAAGCAAGATGAAGAGGGCCACAATTAAGTAAATATGTAGTCTTCTGGTAAGATCACCTCTGCCTATATGTTTGAAAACTGTACACAAAGTTAATAAAGCTGTCATAGTTTGACATGTACACACAGCTAATAAAGCTGTCAATATTCCACTTATCAGATGGTTACAAGATGACAGGTCACACCTTGGACCTAAATTTCTCATGACAAATGACTTGTTTTCTTTTAATGGAATGTTTCCTAAATTTGACATTATTTCAATACTCACAAAAATCTGAAGTGAAAGATCACAGCAGTTACAGTCGGATGTGCTAAAGGTGAGTTCCATATACAAAAAGCTATTTCTTTTGAAAGTGATGCCCTTCAAACTTAGAGAGAAATTTTAGGTACTTGGGTTAAAACCTCTGAACCCATGCAATTTTGGTGATATAAATGCCTCTCACCCTTCAACAACTATCTATTCTGTCGTTGATGCTTACAGTTTGGTATGGGTCAGCCCTACAGCCAATCAGTAATCCCCACTTGCCAATAATGCCAACGTGCCACTGGCTAATAAACTGGTAGCACTACCTGCCTTAACTTTTTGGAGAAAAGACATCAACTTGAAGGTGGCTACCATCAGTTAAGAGAAAAGTCTTTTGAAAGGGAGAGGAAACAAGGTAAGAGATAGCAACCAAAAAACTGCTCTTAGGACAAAGGAAGAAATTTTTCCTTCTCCAAAGCTCACCTTTCTCTCCATAGCTAGTTTGTCCCATGAGCTCTGACATTATATGGACATGGAGGAGGCAGAGGATTAGAAAAATACATCTCAACCAAGAACACGTTAAAGCAAGAACAGTTACTTAAACGTTTATCCTGTTGTGCATTGGTGATCCTTTGTCTCTAAGGTGGAAAGCCAGACACCACATAAGTACTGGCATCTACAGAAAGCAAACATTTAATCAAAGTATTTGCAAAAAGCCAGAGACCTCTTTTTTGATTCCTTCGCGGGAAAGTTTCCAGAAAGGCCTGGGAGGAGGCTACCTTCCAAACACCATGGGCCAAAAAAATTTTTTTTCTGACTAAGCAGAGATGCTCCTTGCTGCAAGGGAGTTCAAACATCGTGGACAAACAAAAATGACTTCTCCTTGATAACTTCCAGTGATTTCAAAGAATCCCATCATGGAATAAATGGGCATAAAGTATGACATTCTCTAAAAGAATTCTTCCAAAAAGCAATCAAAATATGGGTATTTTGAAGCTTACTTATTTCACTCTTTGCCAAAAATCTAGGGTTTGGATTTATCTTGACCCAAGAAATGCTATCACTGAAAATGAGGTTCTTATGTCTAAACATTTTGTGTATCTTACTGACTCTTCTGCCAGCACCATGCATATCAGAAAGAATGTTCTTCTGAGTAGGTGATGAGGCAAAAATTACTAGAAAACTCTAACAGTAACAAATCCAGGACCTTCGACTTAAGCATCAACTGAAAGACATCAAATTTCCTCAAGAACAACATGAGAAGTTTATCCCAAGGAGGTCTAGACAGGTTTACCTAGTTCTCCATTACTTCACATTGCAGCAATGGCTGAGGTGTGGGACTGCTAAATTAGTAAGCCAAATTATTTCAGCCTGCCCATTAAGGCTTGAAAGGTAATCTTCATCTGCAAGTGTCCACAAGTGGCTCCCAAGGGCTTCTAACCCTGGAAAAAAAAAATTCTACAAAAGAGAAAAACTCTTCCTCCCAGGATCAAGTCATGGGAGGCTCTTGCATACCAAAACACCAATCAAGGTCAGCTATGAGAATTAAAACAATGAAGGCTTGACTGAATGATGTGTAACCCTAAAAAGAACATCAGGTCTTGAATAAGTGTCATTACTCTAGGATGACATCAATGAAATCACCACCTCTATCTATATCCCCTATAGAAAAAAAAATCCAAGTTCCAATGTGAAGTAGAAAGGGGAGGGAGAATGTCATCATCTGTTATAAAAATGGTAATATTCGTAATATTCTAAATGTATTATAAGTCATAATAGTAAAAGATTAAAAAATCATTCACTGCAGCAGGGGTGAGTGGTCCCCATGGTTGTTTAATTAGTTTATGGATGGGGTGGTTAGGGAGGTAAATGCAAAAGTTCTGGAGCAAGGGGCAAGTATGCAGTCTGTTGGGGATGTGACAGTCTTGGAAGTGAGTCAGTTGTTGTTCGATGATGATACAGCACTAGTGGTTGAATCGAGTGAGAAACTGCAGAAGTTGGAGACTGAGTTTGAAAAAGTGTGTGAAAGGAGAAAGTTGAGAGTAAATGTGAATAAGAGCAATGTTATTAGGTTTAACAGGGATGAGGGACAAGTTAGTTGGGATGTAAGTTTGAATGGAGAAAAACTGGAGGAAGTAAAGCATTTTAGATATCTGGGAGTAGACTTAGTAGCAAATGGAGCCATAAAAGCAGAAGTGAGTCAGAGGGTGGGGGGAGGGTGTGAAGGTTCTGAGAACAATGAAAAATGTGTGGAAAGAATGTTATCTCTGAGAGTAAAAATGAGTGTCTGAAAGAACAGTAGTTCCAACAAAATCATATGGCTGTGAGGCATGGGCTATGGATAGGGTTGTAAGGAGGAAGGTGGATGTGTTGGATATGAAATGTTTGAGGACAATATGTGGTGTAAGGTGGTTTGATCGAGTAAGTAATGAAAGGGTAAGAGAGATGTGTGGTAATAAAAAGAGTATAGTAGAAAGAGCAAAAGAGGTTGTGCTGAAATGGTTTGGACATATGGGGAAAAGTATAATGAATAAATAAATAAATGAATAAATAAATAAATAAATATCTTATTTTTATTTATTTATTTTGCTTTGTCGCTGTCTCCCGCGTTAGCGAGGTAGTGCAAGGAAACAGACAAAAGAATGACCCAACCCACCCACATACACATGTATATACATACACGTCCACACACGCATATATACATACCTATACATCTCAATGTATACATATATATACACACACAGACATATACATATGTACATAATTCATAGTCTGCCTTTATTCATTCCCATAGCCACCTCGCCACACATGGAATAACAACCCCCTCCCCCCTCATTTGTGCGAGGTAGCACTGGGAAAAGACAACAAAGGCCACATTCGTTCACACTCAGTCTCTTGCTGTCATGTAATAATGCACCGAAACCACAGCTCCCTTTCCACATCCAGGCCCCACACAACTTTCCATGGTTTAACCCAGACACTCCACATGCCCTGGTTCAATCCATTGACAGCACATCGACCCCAGTATACCACATCGTTCCAATTCACTCTATTCCTCCTGCATGTTCAGGCCCTGATCGCTCAAAATCTTTTTCACTCCATCCCTCCACCTCCAATTTGGTCTCCCACTTCTCATTCCCTCCACCTCCGACACGTATATCCTCTTGGTCAATCTTTCCTCACTCATTCTCTCCATGTGACCAAACCATTTCAAAACACCCTCTTCTGCTCTCTCAACCACGCTCTTTTTATTTCCACACATCTCTCTTACCCTTACGTTACTTACTCGATCAAACCACCTCACACCACACATTGTCCTTAAACATCTCATTTCCAGCACATCCATCCTCCTGCGCACAACTCTATCCATAGTCCACGCCTCGCAACCATACAACATTGTTGGAACCACTATTCCTTCAAACCCACCCACATACACATGTATATACATACATGCCCACACACGCAAATATACATACCTATACATCTCAACGTATACATATATATATACACACACAGACATATAAATATATAAACATATACATAATTCATACTGTTTGCCTTTATTCATTCCCATCGCCACCCCACCACACATGAAATAACAACCCCCTCCCCTCTCATGTGTGCAAGGTAGCGCTAGGATAAGACAACAAAGGCCACATTCGTTCACACTCAGTCTCTAGCTGTCATGTAATAATGCACCGAAACTACAACTCCCTTTCCACATCAGGCCCCACAGAACTTTCCATGGTTTACCCCTGACGCTTCCATGCCCTGGTTCAATCCACACTGACAGCACGTCGACCCCAGTATACCACATCGTTCCAATTCACTCTATTCCTTGCATGCCTTTCATCCTCCTGCATGTTCAGGCCCTGATCGCTCAAAATCTTTTTCACTTCATCTTTCCACCTCCAATTTGGTCTCCCACTTCTCGTTCCCTCCACCTCTGACACATATATCCTCTCACTTCTTCATCCCACTATTTACTACTCTTTCTAATTTGTCCATCTCCCACCTTTCTCATGCCACAAGCATCTTTTGTGCAAGCCCTCACTGCTTCCCTAAATACATCCCATTCTTCCCCCACTCCCCCCTGCATCTTTTGTTCTCACCTTTTTCCATTCTGCACTCAATCTCTCCTGGTACTTCCTCACGCTGTTTCCTGCGTCAGCGAGGCAGTGCTAGGAAATGGACAAAGAAAGACCTATCCACTCATACACATATATACTATGCCCTTTGTGAGCTGTAGGATGGTTATCCATGGCAAGATGGAATAAGCTGGAAAAGAATTAGGTACAAGTCGTGTTTGGGGACCAAAAATCATGGAAAAGGCAAAACAAACAGCAAATCAGCCAGTGGGACGATGATGTGGTCCCATAAAGTGGGTTACTGATAGGCAGAAGCATGGACCTTGACTGAGCTGTAGGTTGCCACTACTAAAGTGGTGGTTATCAAAGGGTAAAAGGCATTTACCTCATCATACGGCAGGTTGTCAGAGGTTTCTAACCCACAGAGATCTGAAAGGGTTCTCTCATAGAGCTCATGGGACAAACTGACCCTAGATAGGAATAAATGTTAACCTTTAAAGCAACTAAGAAACCTTGTATCTCTTCATCCCCATATATCTTGTTCTTTTTAATCTCTGACCCCTGTAAAGTAGCAAAGCCATATATAAAAAAAACTCTTAACATGTTACTATGTTAAGGGGGCTGAAAGCCAGACAAATTATGTTTCACTGCAATGACGACATCTAACCTGTTAACCTATAACCGCAATAAATAATGCAAGTTATTCATAATTCCAGTAATATTTAGTCTTGCACTCTTATTCACTACTGTGCTTTTACATACTTGATCATGAAATCAAAAAGTCATCTTCATCTGACAGTTCATCGTATGAAATATCACTGTCACTTATCCCTGCTGGTAGTCCTCCACATCCCTTCACTGGAGAATCTACAGCCCCTCCAATCCAGTTGTCTGGGGGAAAATGAGAGCATACATTATTCAAGTTCTTGAAAGAAGTAAAGTTCTGGGTGTATGAAACACATTCATCTTCATTTCCATTCGAAGAAACACTACAAGTGCAGAAACATAAACAACCAATGACCTTACAACTTTCATTCATATATGCCTCTTTTGTATGGCCATATCTTGGCTTTATAGTTGTTCAAGCTCAATCAAAAACCATAAGCTTAGGCTAAAATCTTTTTTTGTCAAGGTGGAAACAGGGTACTCCAATTAGCTCACAACGTATCATGCAGATATTACAAAAAAACATGTGTCCAGTGACACAGGGGTAACATTTATATAATATAAAACCAAATGAAACAAATTTACATGGGATAAGCACAAACATACTTAAATGGAAGCCTTGAGAAAAGGCTAAAGACAGTCCAAGATGAACATAAGATTGATAATTATGCAGTGTGTTTCGTGGAAGAGAAAGATTTTGTTAAAATAAATGAGCTTACACACTCCCCTACCTAGTGGCAAAAACTTTCTGTGGGTACTTGTAGTTCCATAAGAATAAGACAGTAAAGCTGTAGAGCACTGTGTAGCTGAATGTGTGGCATAAGGCTCATTGGATTATAGCATGAACTTACAGGAACTGTGAATCAGAGACAAAAGATTTCAGAATGACTCTGATGAAAGTAGACACTGAAAATGGCAGACTGAAGACATGAGGATATATCTCTTCAAAAAATCCAAAATATCTAAAGTATTGCTCTACAGATCTCTTAATAGCAGTAACAAAACCTACCTAGCTAGAAAATACAAGACCTTAAAAATGTACACAAAAGGAAGCATAAACAATAAGGGGCAAAACAAAAAGACAAATAAAACGCAAAATAATTTCAGTGTTTTTACTAAATCTGTAAATAAACTGCTCTTACCATTTTCCTCACTCTTACTTGACTGATCATCATCATCAGACAAAAGTGCCTGATACTCTGCTCTCAGCAAAGGCCGACGTTCTCCATTTGCCAACAAACTATCCCACTTTCCTGTAAAGTACAATCATGTACTGTATCCCATTTATTAATACTGGTCAGAAATGGCATGTTTAGTCTATCTGCATTTCTTTGACACTGCAAATGTATGCCATACATGAACAAAATAGAGAAAACATGGATGGGCATATATATATTTATTCATCTATTTTACTTCATCACCGTATCCTGCATCAGCAAGGTAGCGCCATGAAACAGACAAACCCATCCATACATACATGCTCATAAATGTACATAAACATACATATACATATCAACAATATATACATACATACACATATATACACACGTACATATTCATACCTGCTTGCCTTCATCTATTCCTGTCACTTCCCCGCCACAAACGAAATAGCATCCTCCCCCTTCAGCGAGGTAGCTGAAAGAATACTTCCCATGCATTCCTTGCACGTTGTAGAAGATGAATAAAAGGGGTGGGAGAGAGGGGCAGTAAATCTTCCCTTGCTGTTTTACTTTTCCAAAAGAAGGAACAGAGATGCAGGCCAAGTGAGGATTTTTCCCTCTGAGGCTCAGTCATCTGTACTTGACTCTACCTTGCTAATGCTGGAAGCAACGAATGTTTGAAAAAAAAGGGGGAAGCAGAAGAAGGAGTCATGCGGGGAGTGCTCATCCTCCTCAAAGGCTCATATAGGGGTGTCTAAATGTGTGTGGATGTAACCAAGATGAGAAAAAAGGAGAGATAGGTAGTATGTTTGAGGAAAGGAACCTGGATGTTTTGGCTCTGAGTGAAATGAAGCTCAAGGGTAAAGGGGAAGAGTGGTTTGGGAATGTTTAGGGAGTAAAGTCAGGGGTTAGTGAGAGGACAAGAGCAAGGGAAGGAGTAGCACTACTCCTGGAACAGGAATTGTGGGAGTATGTGATAGAGTGTAAGAAAGTAAACTCTAGAGTGATATGGGTAACAATGAAAGTGGATGGAGAGAGATGGGTGATTATTGGTGCCTATGTACCTGGGCATGACAAGAAAGATCATGAGACAAGTGTTTTCGAAGCAGCTGAGTGAGTGTGTTAACAGTTTTGATGCACGAGACTGGGTTATAGTGATGGGTGATTTGAATGCAAAGGTGAATAATGTGGCAGTTAAGGAAATAATTGGTGTACATGGGGTGTGCAGTGTTGTAAATGGAAATGATGAAGGGCTTGTAGATTTGCATGCTGAAAAAGGACTAGGGATTGGGAATACCTGGTTTAAAAAGAAAGATATACGTAAGTATACATATATAAGTAGGTGAGATAGCCAGAGGGCATTATTGGATTATGATAGGGGATAATATATTGCTCAGATTTTCAACTTCTTCAGATTTTAATGAAAATCTGGGAATATGTGGTATTCTATATGGTGATTAAGGATATCGACTCAAAAGACTGCATTTTGTAAAATTAAGCGCTTAATTACATACTTGATATTAATTATAATTATATTAATATGCTAATTACTCAAATAATTACACGAATTTTAAGGTTTTAACCATAGATTCTTATTCAGCAGACGTAAAAGAATCTATGGTGAAATTTTCAGGAAAATCTATTTTTTCAACTTAAGATTTTAATGAAAATCTGGGAATATGTGGTATTCTATATGGTGATTAAGGATATCGAGTCTAAAGACTGCATTTCATAAAATTAAGCGCTTAATCACATACTTAAAATTAATTATAATTGTATTAATGTTAATTACTTGACTAATTACATGAATTTTAAGGTTTTGACTGCAGATTCTTATTCAGTGACGTAAAAGTATCTATGATGAAATTTTCAGAAAAATAAATTTTTTAAAAAAAATCAAGGAAAGTCCATAATAATTCGATAATAATTTGCTCAGATTTTCAACTTCTTCAGATTTTAATGAAAATCTGGGAATATGTGGTAATCTATATGGTGATTAAGGATATCGACGCAAAAGACTGCATTTCGTAAAATTAAGCGCTTAATTACATACTTAATATTAATTGCAATTATATTAATATGCTAATTACTCGACTAATTACACGAATTGTAAGAGTTTGACCATAGATTCGTATTCAGCAGACGTAAAAGCATCTATGCTGAAAATTTCAGAAAAATCTATGTTATAAAAAAAAATCAAGAAAAATCCTTGGATAATAATTTGCTCAGATTTTCAACTTCTTCAGATTTTAATGAAAATCTGGGAATATGTGGTATTCTGTATGGTGATTAAGGATATTGACTCAAAAGGCTGCATTTCGTAAAATTAAGCGCTTCATTACATAATATTAACTATACTTATATTAATATGCTAATTACTCGACTAATTACATGAATTTTAAGGTTCTGACAACAGATTCTTATTCAGTAGACATAAAAGTATCTATGCTGAAATTTTCATGAAAATCTATTAAAAGAAAAAATCAAGAAAAATCCAAGGCTATATATATAGCCTTGGATAATATTTTGCTCAGATTTTCAACTTCTTCAGATTTTAATGAAAATCTGGGAATATTTTGTATTCTATATTGTGATTAAGGATATCGTGTCAAAAGACTGCATTTCATAAAATTAAGCGCTTAATTACATAATATATATCGTAATTATATTAATATGCTAATTATTCGACTAATTACACGAATTTTAAGGTTTTGACCACAGATTCTTAATCAACAGACGTAAAAGCAACTATGCTGAAATTTTCAGAAAAATCTATGTTTGCAAAATAAACAAGAAAAATCCAAGGATATTTTGCTCAGATTTTCAACTTCAGATTTTAATGAAAATCTGGGAATATGTCGTATTCTATATGGTGATTAAGGATATCGAGTCAAAAGAATGCATTTCGTAAAATTAAGCGCTTAATTACATACATATTAATTATAATTATATGCTAATTACTCGACTAATTACACGAATTCTAAAGTTTTGACAACATATTCATATTCAATAGACGTAAAAGCATCTATGCTAACATTTTCAGGAAAATCTATTTAAAAAAAAATCAAGAAAAATCCAAGGCCTTGGATAATATTTTGCTCAGATTTTCACTTCTTCAGATTTTAATGATAATCTGGGAATATGTCGTACTCAATATGGTGATTAAGGATATCGACCCAAACGATTGAATTTCTTAAAATTAAGCGCTTCATTACATACTTAATATTAATTATAATATCAATATGCTAATTACTCAACTAATTACATGAATTTTAAGGTTTTGACCACAGGTTATTATTCAGCAGACGTAAAAGTATCTATGATGAAAATTTCAGAAAAATCTAGGTTTTCAAAAAAATCAAGAAAAATCCAAGGCTAAAATTATATTATTTTGCTCACATTTTCAACTTCAGATTTTAATGAAAATCTGGGAATATGTCGTATTCTATATGGTGATTAAGGATATCGACTCAAAAGAATGCATTTCGTAAAATTAAGCGCTTAATTACATACTTAATATTAATTATAATCATATTAATATGCTAATTACTCGACTAATTACGCGATATTTAAAGTTTTGACCACAGATTCTTATTCAGCAGATGAAAAAGCATCTATGCTGAAATTTTCAGGAAAATATATTTTTTCAAAAAAATCAAGAAAAGTCCAAAAGGCCCTGGATAATATTTTGCTCAAATTTTAAGCTTCTTCAGATTTTCATGAAAATCTGGGAATATGTCGTATTCTATATGGTGATTAAGGACCTGAGTCAAAAGATGGCATTTAGTAAAATTAAGCGCTTAATTACATACTTAATATCAATTACAATTATATTAATATGCTAATTACTTGACTAATTACACGAATTTTAAAATTTTGACCACAGAATCTTATTCAGCAGACGTAAAAGTATCTATGCTGATATTTTCAGGAAAATATCTTTTTCAAAAATTCAAGTAAAATCCCAGGCCATAGCCTTGAATAATATTTTGCTCAGATTTTCAACTTCTTCAGATTTTAATGAAAATCTGAGAACATGTGGTACTCTATATTGTGATTAAGGATATCGAGTCAAAGGACAGCATTTCGTAAAATTAAGTGCTAAATTACATACTTAATATTAATTATAATCATATAAATATGGTAATTACTCGACTAATTAAACGAATTGTAAGGTTTTGACCACAGATTCTTATTCAGCAGACGTAAAAGTATCTATGCTCAAATTTTCAGGAAATCTAATTTTTCAAAAAATTAAAAAAAAAATCCAAAGCTTGAATAATATTTTGCTCAGACTTTCAACTTCTTCAGATTTTAATGAAAATTTGGGAATATGTGGTATTCTATATGGTGATTAAGGATATCGAGTCAAAAGACTGCATTCTGTTATATTAAGCGCTTAATTACATACTTAATCATAATTATATTAATATGCTAATTACTCGACTAATTACATGAATTTTAAGGTTTTGACCACAGATTCTTATTCAGCAGACGTAAAAGCATCTATGCTGAAATTTTCAGGAAAATCTATTTTTCAAAAAAATCAAGAAAAATCCAAAGATAATATTTTGCTCATTTTCAACTTCTTCAGATTTTAATGAAAATCTGGGAATATGTGGTATTACATATGGTGATTAAAAATATCGACTCAAAAGACTGCATTTTGTTATATTACGCGCTTAATTACATTCTTAAAATCAATTATAATTATATTAATATGCTAATTACTCGACTAATGACATGAATTTTAGGGTTTTGACCACATATTCTTATTCAGCAGACGTAAAAGCATCTATCCTGAAATTTTCAGGAAAATCTATTTTTTCAAAAAAAATCAAGAAAAATCCAAGGATAATATTTTGGATAATGTTTTGCTCAAATTTTCAACTTTTTCAGATTTTAATGAAAATCTGAGAATATGTGGTATTCTATATGGTGTTTAAGGATATCGACTCAAAAGACTGCATTTTGTTATATTCAGTGATTATTTACATACTTAACATTAATTATAATTATATTAATATGCTAGTTACTCGACTAATTACATGAATTTTAAGGTTTTGACCACAGATTCTTATTCAGCAGACGTAAAAGCATCTATCCTGAAATTTTCAAGAAAATCTATTTTTTCAAAAAAATCAAGAAAAATCCAAGGCCTTGGATAATATTTTGCTCATATTTTCAACTTCTTCAGATTTTAATGAAAATCTGGGAATATTTGGTATTCTATATGGTGATTAAGGATATAGACTCAAAAGACTGCATTTCGTAAAATTAAGCGCTTAATCATATAATTAATATTAATTATAAATTTTTATTAATATGCTAATTATTAGACTAATTACACGAATTTTAAGGTTTTGACCACAGATTCTTATTTAGCAGACGTAAACGCATCTATGCTGAAATTTTCAGGAAAATCTTTTTTTCTAAAAAAATCAAGAAAAATCCAAGGATAATATTTTGCTCAGATTTTCAACTTCTTCAGATTTTAATGAAAATCTGGGAATATGTGGTATTCTATATGGTGATTAAGGATACCGACTCCAAAGACTGCATTTTCTTATATTAAGCGTTTAATTACATAATAATAATTATAATTATATTAATATGCTAATTACTCGACTAATTACACGAATTTTAAGGTTTTGACCACATATTCTTATTCAGCAGACGTAAAAGCATCTATGCTGAAATTTTCAGGAAAATCTATTTTTCAAAAAAAAAATCAAGAAAAATCCAAAGATATTTTGCTTAAATTTTCAACTTTTTCAGATTTTAATGAAAATCTGGGAATATGTGGTATTCTATATGGTGATTAAGGATATCGACTCAAAAGACTGCATTTTGTTAAATTAAGCGCTTAATTACATTCTTAACATTAATTATAATTAATATGCTAATTACTCAACTAATTACATGAATTGTAAGGTTTTGACCACAGATTCTTATTCAGCAGACGTAAAAGCATCTATCCTGACATTTTCAGGAAAATCTATTTTTTCAAAAAATCAAGAAAAATCCAAGGCCTTGGATAATATTTTGCTCAAATTTTCAACTTCTTCAGATTTTAATGAAAATCTGGGAATATCTGGTATTCTATATGGTGATTAAGGATATCGACTCAAAAGACTGCATTTCGTTATATTAAGCGCTTAATTACATACTTAATATTAATCATAAATTTAAATTATGCTAATCACTCGACTAATTACACGAATTTTAAGGTTTTGACCACAGATTCTTATTCAGCAGACGTAAAAGCATTTATCATGAAATTTTCAGGAAAATCTATTTTTTCAAGAAATTAAGAAAAGTCCAAGGTTATAGTCTTGGATAATATTTTGCTCAGATTTACAACTTTTTCAGATTTTAATGAAAATTTGGAAATATTTGGTATTCTATACGGTGATTAAGGATATAGACTCAAAAGACTGCATTTCATAAAATTAAGCGCTTAATTACATACTTAATATTAATTATAAATTTATATTAATATGCTAATTACTCGACTAATTACACGAATTTTAGGGTTTTGACCACAGATTCTTATTTAGCAGATGTAAACCCATCTATGCTGAAATTTTCAGGAAAATCTATTTTTTCAAAAAACCAAGAAAAATCCAAGGCTAGAGCCTCATAGCCTTGGATAATATTTTGCGCAGATTTTCAATTTCAGATTTTAATGAAAATTTGGGAATATGTGGTGCTTGCTTTGAAGAATGTATATAAGAAATACTTAGAAATACAAATGGATTTGCATGTAGCATTTATGGATCTGTAGAAGGCATATGATAGAGTTGATAGAGAAGCTCTGTGGAAGGTATTAAGAATATATGGTGTGGGACGCAAATTGCTAGAAGCAGTGAAAAGTTTTTATCGAGGATGTAAGGAATGTGTACGAGTAGGAGGAGAGGAAAGTGATTGGTTCTCAATAAATATAGGTTTGCAGCAGGGGATTGTGATGTCTCCACGGTTGTTTAATTTGTTTATGGATGGGGTTGTTAGGGATGTGAATGCAAGAGTTTTGGAGAGATGGGCAAGTATGCAGTTTGTTGTGGATGAGAGGGCTTGTGAAGTGAGACAGTTGTTGTTCGCTGATGATACAGCGCTGGTGACTGATTCAGGTGAGAAACTGCAGAACTTGGTGACTGAGTTTGGTAAAGTGTGTGAAAGAAGAAAGCTGAGAGTAAATGTGAATAAGAGCAAGGTTATTGGGTACATCAGGGTTGTGGGACAAGTCAATTGGGAAGTCGAGAACATTATCTCAGAAAGCAAAAACGGGTATGTTTGAAGGAATAGTGGTTCCACGATGTTATATGGTTGTGAGGCATGGACTATAGATAGGGTTGTGCGGAGAAGGGTGAATGTGTTGGAAATGAGATGTTTGAGGACAAAATGTGGCGTGAGGTGGTTTGATCGAGTTAGTAATGAAAGGGTAAGAGAGATGTGTGGTAATAAAAAGTGTGGCTGATAGAGCAGAAGAGGTTGTATTGAAATGGTTTGGTCACATGGCGAGAATGAGTGAGGAAAGATTGACAAAGAGGGGGTACGTGTCTGAGGTGGAGGGAATGAGGAGAAGTGGGAGACCAAATTGGAGGTGCAAGGATGGAGTGAAAAAGATTTTGAACGATCGGGGCCTGAACATACAAGAGGGTGAAAGTCGTGCAAGGAATAGAGTGAATTGGAATGATGTGGTATAATGGGGTCAACGTGCTGTCAATGGACTGTACCAGGGTATGTGAAGCATCTGGGGTAAACCATGGAAAGCTTTGTGGGTCCTGGATGTGGAAAGGGTTCTGTGGTTTCGGTGCATTACATATGACAGCTAGAGTCTGAGTGTGGATGAACGTAGCCTTTGTTGTCCTTTCTGAGCGCTACCTCGCGTGCACACGGGGGAATGGGGTTGTCATTTCATGTGGCGAGGTGGTGGCAGGAATACATGAAGGCAGCATGTATAAAACGTGCATGTGTATATATGTATATGTCTGTGTATGTATATGTATGTATACGTTGAAATGTACAGGTATGTATATATGCGTGTGTGGGGCATTTATGTATAAACATGTGTATGTGGGTGGGTTGGACCATTCTTTCGACTGTTTCCTTGCGCTACCTCACTAACGTGGAAGACAGCTACAAAGCATAATAAATAAAATATAAATAAAAAAATAAATATATACTTACTTCTTACAGCCTTCCGAAGAGTTAAAGACACACAGGTTCCCCTTAGGCGAAGAAATGAATGATCAACATCTATGTCTCCTGCTAAATCTTCATCGAAGACATAAAAATTCTCACCTAACAGGGTCCTGAAACAAAGAAGAAAACTTTTAAAGTAATGGGAGAGACTGAGAGAATGAAGAAACTAACTGAGTGCAGGATAAATGGAAAGCAGAGAGGTGTCAGAGAAGAATGAGGATGTATGAACAAAATTTTCTGTTAAAGAAAAAAAAAAAAAAAGAAAGCTGTATGCAGTATCAATGGACATGGAAAAAGCATAAGACTGGGTAGACTGGGTAGCTTCAGAGTAAGTTTGGAATGGGAAGAAGGGGGTACTGTTGGTACGTGTAGATGTGGCAGTGGATAAGGTTTCAGGGCTGAAGTAAGTCATGGGGGCTGGATGGTAGTGGCTAAGGTCCTAAGTACATTAAGAAGCATGTGGAAGGAGAGGGCAAGTGTCTTTAAGAACAAAGATGGGTATAGCTGAAGAAACAGTGGTCTGAGAGAGTTCTATGGATGTGTGTCTTGGGTTTTAGATGCAAAAGAATAGAAGAAGTAAAATGAAGTTTGCATTTAGAAGATATCTAATTCTGACAAACCTTTCTTTCTGTGTACTTATGGAAATCATGAGAGCAACTACATCAAGAAACAAAGAAATTAAAGAGACAGAACATGATTTGGTAAAATGTGGCTGATAAAAGCAGTGACTACTCAGGAAATGGAGGGAGAGTAAAAGATGAAACTTGAGAAACATGGCTTACAAACATATGTATCAAATACAGATGAAGCATGTGGAGGGAGAAATCAAAGCTTGAGAGAAAAGCAAGACAGGGTTATGCGCACTAGAAAGGATAAACTATGGATGATTGTATCTACGAATAGAGGGTATATCATTTGGTGAGGACTGCATGGATTACATCATTGTCAGTGAAAGATATGACAAACAACAGGAAGATTAAAAAGTATCCATCTGTATGCTGCATTACTAGGAACACCATCAATAAGCACATTCAGTTCATATATTCTCATTAAATATGCTGCCTAAATACTGCAAAACTACTAAATGTTTCTAATCAACATAATATTACACAAAAAGGACACATAATAACTTAGCATTACATGAAAGTCATGCGAGATGAACTAAAACGACACTTGTACATCTCCACCCCAAAAAGATGGATGTTCACAACTACAGAATCTTCAGTTTGACTCCATGAGGTTTCTGGAAACAATTTACATGTAATTCCTTCTACTGCTTCAAGAGGTGGCACAATAAGGCACATCTTTTGAAAGACATCTGTCGCAACTTCTGATGCCATTCGAGTTTTGTGGAACCTGTAGGGATTTACAATACGTTTTCTCTGCTGAACCACTTTTTTTTGAGACCCATCACTGCCATGATTTGAAACTAAGTCACACATTTCTATAGATCCAATATCCTTTTCTACTCTCATGGGATTGTTTTCACAATTTTTTCCATTTTGCATCTTTATGTCTTCACAATTAATGACAGTCTTTTTTCTATTGTCTCCACATCTATCTTTCAAGCTGGGATTAAGCATATGATGCAAGTCAAGGCTAGAAGCATGATGCATGGACAACTGCTTATCTTTACACAACTCCTTCTCTTTTCTGATTATCTTCTTGGATGGCTGTTCAACATTTAATCCCTTTTTTTTCTCTATTTGTTTCTGGAAAAAAAAGCAAGTCCAGTATCAACTTCAGTTATCTCAAACAGGGTTCAGTAAAGGATGATGATGACGAAAAGGCAAAAATGATCAAAGAATCTACAAATTATCCTGTTACTCAATACCCAACTTATAACAAACTGAAAGCTAGATAAAGCATGTAGAACTTTCACTGCATATTCTGGTTATAGTTCTCATTTACAATCTTTAAATTTTGAAGACCTATAACACCAACCCTCCAAATGTCTTCAAGAAACCAGAAAGTTGATATGCTCACCATGTAACTAAAGCACATACCACCTGCTTGCATTAAGTAAGCAATGTTTAAAGCATGCTGACTCCTTCAGCTAAATTCCAAAGAACGGAAAGTAGTAGTAGTAAGAAATCTAATTTCAGAATGGAAGTTAAGAGGAAACAATCAAATGAAGCTGAAAAAAAAAAAAGTGGTGATCATAAGATATCAGAGAAATACTAGTGAGGGTTGCAGAATCAGTAGTTAGATACATGGTAGTGAGATACAGGAATATAAAAAGGCAATGCATGGTGGACAGAAGAGATTAGAAATGCTGTGGAAGAGATGAAAAGGGCACATGGTAGACTGCTCAATAGCAATGTACCAATGGAAGTCCAGAAAAGGAAGAGGGAAGAATACAAAATGTATATGTGGAATGATAAGAAGCTGATAGAGGAAAGCAAAGAGAGAATAATTGAAGATTTTGGAAGAAAATTAAGAGAAAAGTTTTAGAATAATAAGAAACTATACCAGAAGGAGGTGAAAAAGGAAAGGGGTGAATACAAGAGTGGAAATGTTGATGTGCAAAGGAAGGAAGGAAGGAAGGAAGGAAGGAGAATTGCTGAATCAAAGGAAGAAAGTGAAAGGAAGAATGAAAAAGTATTTTGAAGAACTCATGAAAGTGGGAGAAGGGGAGGCAGCAGTTTTTACATGTATGGGTAAGGAGCAGGGAAGGAAGAGGATACAAATGCAGGTGTCAATAGCAAAAAGGGAGGTAAGAAGGGCAATAATAAGGCTGAAGGTAGGAAATGCACCTGGAGTGGATGGGATTACAGCTGAAATGCTGAAGTATAGAGGAGAAAAAGTGATAGAGTGGATGGATCTTATATGTAATTTAGCACAGAAACACAAGGTTGTGCCTGAGGACTGAGTGAAAGCTTATCATTGTTCCTTTATTCAAAGGAAAAGGTGCGAAGGATATATGTAACAATTACAGGGGAATAAGTCTGTTAAGTATACCAGGAAAAGTGTATGCAAGAACTTTAACTGACAGAGTGATGGAAGTGACTGAATGCAGAATAAGAGAAGAGCATGGGGGTTTGAGAATAGGTAATGGATGTATGGATCAGATTTCTGTAATAATGACCATGAAAAGGTATTTAGCAGCTGGTAAGAAGTTATATGCAGCTTCTATAGATCAGGAGAAAGCATATGACAGTCGAGTGGAATGCTTCATGGGATGTTTTAAGGATATGTGGTATGGGGTCAAATGTTGGATGGTGTAAATGCTTTCTAAAGAGGAGCAATTGCATGTGTATGAGTGGATGGGATGCATGCAGGTGTGAGGGAGGGCTGTGTGATGTCACCGTGGGGTAGCAACGCTGTTTCCTGTGTAGTGGGGTAGCAACAGGAATGGATGAAGGCAAACAAGTATGAATATGTACATATGTATATGTCTATGCACATGTATGTATATATATGTACATGTTGATATGTTTTTTGTTTTTTTTTCCAAACTATTCGCCATTTCCCGCGTTAGTGAGGTAGCGCTACGAACAGAGGACTGGGCCTTTTTCGGAATATCCTCACCTGGCCCCCTCTGTTCCTTCTTTTGGAAAATTAAAAAAAAACGAGAGGGGAGGACTTCCAGCCCCCCGCTCCCTCCCCTTTTAGTCGCCTTCTACGACACGCAGGGAATACGTGGGAAGTATTCTTAATCCCCTATCCCCAGGGATAATGTTGATATGTATATTTATGAATATGTGTGTGTGTATGGGTGTTTATGTTTATATATGTGTATATGAGTGTATGGGCCATTCTTCATCTGTTTCCTGGTGCAAGGTATATCTTCCTGATACAGGAAACCAATCAAGTATAATAAATAAATAGTAATTTTTTCACACATATTTGCCATTTCCCACATAAGCAAGGTAGCATTAAGAACAGAGGATTGAGCCTTAGAGGGAATATTCTGTTCCTTCTTTTGGAAAATCAAAAATGGGAGCGATAAGAGGGATGAAAGCAAAACTTGGCAAAAAGGGGTGCAGATAGGGAGCGTGGTGGTGATATATGGTGGCTAGTGGCAAGCCTATTTACAGATGATACTGTGTTGTTTGCAGAGAATGAAGAGGAGTTGCAGAGGGTTGTGAATGTGTTCTATGATGTGTGTAAGTGGAGGAGATTGAAGGCAAATGCAAGTAAAAGTAAGAAATGGTGTTTGAAAGGAAACAGTGAAAGTATAGTGGGGTATCAAATTGTACTGTGGATATGGGGGGACCTGGAAAAAGTGAGGAAATTCAAGTACCTGAGAACTATCTTGGGTAAGTGTCATGATACGGAAGGAGAGATAAGGGAGAAAGCACTACAGGGTAAAAGAGTCAGTGGGTCCCATAACAGAATAATAAGGGATGAAGATGTAAATATGGAAGTGAAGAGAGGATAACGGGACAGCATAGTCCTCCTAAACCTAACCTATGCAGCCAAAAGATAAATGTGGAATGAGGCACACAGGTCAAAAAATCCAGGCTGTGGAAATAAGCTGTTTGAGAAGAGCATGTAGTGTGACTAAATGGAAGGAAGAAAGAAATGAAAGGGTGTATGAGAGATGTGGTATGGCAAGGAATGCAAAGGGAGTGAACTGTGGAATGGTAGAATGAATGTGAAAAAAAATGCAAGACTGGGGATTTACAAGGAGAGTGTATGATAGTACAATTAAAGGGGTTGGTGTGAGTGGAAGACCACCTATGACAGGAAAATAGGGTGGAGGAATAGTGGAGGGAGAGAAACAGAGGAAGAATGTGCGAAATGGTGTATGTAAGGGAGGTATGTAAGGACTGAGATAAGTGGAGATTCCTCTGCCATGGCCACCCCTTGATGGGAGTTCCCAGAGGAAATTGGCATCAGAGATATAGACAGATAGATAGATAGTGCTGCAGTACATCATCAGTGCTGCAGTACATCATCACAATGTTTTGAAAAATGTAGCTTCACAAAGAAATATTACAGGCTTTCTTATGTCTAAGAATAAACCTCTAAAATAATCAGAAACAAAGAGATTAATAAGAAATAAGATTAATTTCAAAATGAAAGAAAACAATATGAAGGTAGACTGATTTTTTCAATGAAAAAGGCTCCAGAGATGGACAAAGTTCTCAACAAGGAGAGGCTTTGAATGAAATGGATGATGGGTGACAGATAACATAAAGATAAAAAGTACTTCTATAGTATCACTGGATGAGCAGAATATAAGTGATGAACCTGTGGTTTCAATTGTTATACAAAAGTGGAAAAATTGTTAGACCATAAAGAAACTTCAAGGAAGGAGCTCCAAGAGTGCAAAACTCCCTTCCCATGCTATACAAACTGATCATCAAAATTAAGTAATTACAAAGACAAACCAAAAATATAATGCTTCTCAACTTATGACAATCTCCTTAAGAATGATAATCAAATCTTTTTAATACCAAAATATGAAGTCTGGAACTGTGCTGCTATGATTAAAGAAAACAGTAAAAATTAAGGTATGAAAAGGTCTATGAGGTCTGGTTAAGGATAGGGAGCTGCAGTTTCTGTATATTACACATGACAGCTAGAGAATGGATGTGAGTGATGCAGCTTTTCTTTGACTTGTTCCTGGCACAACCTTGCTAACATGGTTAATGGGGGGGAAAAAAAATTGTACCATGTTTAAATATTTTGGGTCCCTAATCACATAAACCATTTATCCTTCTCCAGATTGGGTGAAGATGGAGAACACCTTCCAAAACAGAGTGAAAGGGACTTCAATCTAACCACCAGCTTTGCAGGTATGCATTCTTAAGAAATGGCCTACTTTCCACCTAGGTTGGACAAGTGAAATCATTTGACAAGACATTAGTTCTCTTAGAATAATGTTTCCATTACAAGAAAGCGTTGATCATGGTATTAAAAATCATAAATCAACCGAGTTCCTAAAAGACAACATAAACTACTCACCAATGACGCAAACTTCTAAAGGGTGTTTTCATACTAGCAAATGTAATCATACACATACCCTGCTGACCTAGATGTGCAATGGCTTATCATTCATTAAACATATCACACACTTACCTTAACTGAAGGGATGTTGAATAGAAAATCTACAGCCTCCTTATCCTCAATGAGTGAATCATCAATAGGTTTTGCTGATAAAGATTCCCCTTCACCAGTATCTTTCATCTGCTGTGGTAAATACAGTTCCATGAGCTATTTCTTAGTATCAACATTTCATAATTAAAAAATAGGGCAAATGAATCAAAAACAAGAGCAATTCACACTCAATATATAGTACAGAGACCACTATGCCAAGTCACCAGCCACGAACAGAACTGACCTTGAATGTCAATCTATCTACTATCATTATTCCATTACCAATTTACATGGGTGAAACAGGACTGTACATTCTCAACCCACACCCAGAGTGTTCAATTATGAAATAGAATTCCACACTTGTAAAGAGCGCTTCTTCCCTCATCACTACACATTAAGATGACAACTTGTCAAATGAATTCAATGTCTCCATTCATACCATTTCCATCGACAAAATGCTTCCACTGTATGTGTTTGCCAGTGTTTGCCAGTCATTTTCTGCTGGTGTCTTACAGTTGACAAAAATCTTGCCTAGTTTGTTACCATGTTTACTGAGAGCCAATTATCACACAGATCCCTGCGAGCTAAATTTCAGTACAAACAGTCTCCACACATACAAATACTCGGAACTTACTTAAGCAACTCACTCAGTTCATATTACATACTTACAAAACACAACTACAAGTCTGCTTCTTTTCCAGTCATACCCTTCAGCTCCCTTCCCTTAAAGAAAAAAAAAAACCACCCATCAACCACAACCCCCTTCCCCTCAGTGTGGTGATATGACATGGTTATAGTAATTTAAAGCGTAACATGTATGTTCAAGATGGTACTACAGATTTCAAATCTGTATAACTAACATTTAGCACAACATACAAACAATCTACATAGGGCAACAAAACTATGCCATTTCCCAAACATCCAGTCCCATGACCCCTAAACAACATCCTAAATAGGGGGAGGGATCCTTAAATAATGTCTGCATCATATTCTTTGAAAGAGAATACTAAAAACGAGTAGTATACTTTCCTCCACATTGGCATAGGAGGGTAATAAGCAGACACAGATGAGCAAACACTGGTGGCATGGATGCATGTTATTTATGTAAACAATGATACCAGCAGGTCTAACAAACCCAATGGAGAACACTGCAGTGTTCTCTATTCAAAGACCCTCACTCTAAGAAATAAAATACTGACAAAATACATACACACTAACCTAAACAACCACTCTCCCAACATGAACTAAACAACCACACTTTCCCCTCAGCACTCAGGACATCACCCATCAGTACAATGCTACAAACACCATATTAACATATCAAAAGACCTTCATGCCCACAGTGCAACTACCATAAAGAAGAAAAGAGCACTTATCATTCATTTGCCCAGCATTCTCTAAACACATACACACAAACAACAAGACAACTCTACAACTTGTGGTTATGACCAGTGGACGTGGCAAGTTCATGAGTGCTACAGGAGCCTCATTAGGAGAGAAGATACCCTCAGGGCAGGAAATAAGTACTGTTTTTCTTTACTTTTGGATAAACTATATATATTCTGCAAGAAAAAAATCACAGGGGACTGTCACTTAAGGTTGAATGCCCACTGTACTGGTTAAATCTAAACACCAAGTTCTAATCAAAACATAATAATACGAGAAGACTTTTTTGAAGAACAAGTAAAAAAAAAAAAAGATCAGTTCAAGAAATTCACATTCTGAGTTTACAGTTTCTTTCCCTACCTGGTCTACATCGATGGCAAGTCCAGCACAAACAAGCTCTCTCCACATTTCCTTGGGTGGGCTGCAAATATTATCAAATAACTCTACACTATATATCTTCCCTTTTGCTGTCTCCTGAACTTGTACTACCTAAAAGATATAAAAATAAATTAATGGGCAGAAAAAAAAAGTTAATCCCAGTTAAGCACAGACCCTGATATTCGTGTTCCACCAAAATCTAGAATCAATATTAATAGGGTAAGTTTATTCAGTCCCTCATTGGTGGATTTCTGTTTCCTTACTTTATTCTACATGTGTCATTATCAGAGAGAGAGAGAGAGAGAGAGAGAGAGAGAGAGAGAGAGAGAGAGAGAGAGAGAGACTGAGACAGAAAAGAGAGAGAGACAGAGAAAGAGAGACAGAGAGAGAGAGAGACAGAGAGAAAGAGACAGAGAGAGACAGAGAGAGAGACAGAGAGAGAGAGACAGAGAGAGACACAGAGAGAGAGAGCAATCCATAAACTTGACTCAGACATTAAAATGTATTCTGCAAATATAACGAAATTGCATGGACCAACTGGAAAAAAAATCAAAGAGTGACAGATATTCCTGTAATCTCACATTACATGGGAATAATGACAATATGAGATAGATAAATAGATAGATAGGGAGAGTTTTTCTTGTTGAAATAAAGCTGTAAAATATGATCTGAATTAATCTAACATGATTAAAAGTACAAAAATAAGCTCACCAATTTAAAGAGATCAAAATTCTGAAAAACCAGTATAAAGAAATACCATACCAAAGATTGCTAGTTAGGTCCTCTTTGGATAAAACATATAATGCCATAACATGAAGCAAATGTAGGAAATGATATGATAATATTAAGTAATGATTACCACAACTAAACACTAAAAAAAAAATTACTTAAAAAATCTACATAACTGAGATAGTTACAAGATGTAAGTCAACCTTAAATCTTAGCTTTTTGAGAAATAACCATATCTTCTTTTGCATGGCTTGTAAAACCATGGTACCGCTTAAGCCATTAGGAGTCAAAAGACTTCTCTATTGCAGGCTATATGGCTATCTTTTGATCCAACTAAGGAGCTCAGAAAATTCTCAAGAGTATCTTCAGCTATTTCAAGTAATACTTATGAGAATGTTATACATACCTGTTTTGAAAAACTAGGGTATCAAGTTCAAATATACTTATACCTACAAATGTCATTTGGTCCATTCAGATCTTAACATTATTGCTAAATGGAGCTACTAGACCCTACCTACTTGTGGTTATGCATAAAATGAAAAATTTCCTTCAGCAAGGTTGTATCATCAGGGTACAAAATCGTCGAAAAACTTTTCATCCCATAGGAATCTATCCTTTTCCTACTACTGATTGTAGTGCAGCCTTGGAACTCCAAGAGCCCCTGGGGAAGGGGGTCTTAGGTTATACAATAATATCAATGCAATGAATGTTGGCAAATTATAAGTAGACATGCCAATTCTCTGCCATTTAACAATGTTCACACATAAAGAAAGGTATTTACGATGCATCACATATTTTTTATATGGACATAGACATTCCAGGAGTTTTACAACAGTCTGAGAGGAGAACCTAATATAAAAAATAAAAAACCTTGACAGCAAAGTTCAAATATCCATGTCAACTTTACCACTTGCATGCTAACAAAAGCTAAGCTCTACAGAAGCCCCCTGGAACTACCAGATGACTTCAGTGAGTTTATCGTATACTGGAACATAACTCCATATAAACAAATAGTCTTTCTAACTCTATATTCCAGCCTCTACCAATCCATGATCCTGCTGGACCTATTCAATATCCAAGTGAACAATGCAATGGGAAATATGAATGAGAAAGTAATTAAGATGACACCTTGACACTCCAGATATCTGCAGTGTCTGCCAGTTGCAACATAGCTTTTGTGGCCTCCTCCTTTAGATTAGCTGGGATGATGACATGAGCCAGAGTGCAAGGAATGGCCTGAGCAGGTAGCATCTCAAGTAGGTTAACAGGACATGCATGAACCTGCAGTGAAAAAGAAAAGAA
The DNA here is from genome assembly GCF_036320965.1 of Panulirus ornatus. NCBI lineage: Eukaryota > Metazoa > Arthropoda > Malacostraca > Decapoda > Palinuridae > Panulirus > Panulirus ornatus. Next base: position 8,421,503 of record NC_092269.1, read on the forward strand.
AAAAAGAAAAATGATAAGATTCTTTTATACTTTTCAGTATTTCCTGCCTTAGTAAGGGAGCATTGACACCAACCAACAACACACTCTATCATATGCTCATTGGGCTCTGTTTGTATGTGATATAAATCAGTCTCACATTTCCAATTTATAATAGCACAAGCAAACCAAAAGTGATAGAAACATGAAAAGCTGACAAAGAAAAGTGTTAACAAACGAAGGAATGAGTTTCACAATATTTACCTGATTACTCTGAACCTGAAGAGTTTCTCCATGATCCACAAAAAATACTTTCTTGCAGCCATTACACTCAACAGAGTCCACCAATCCTCGATAATACCTATCATATTACAAAGCAGTATGTAAAAAGAATTTTATGAATAACACTTTTTGTGTTAATTTGGCATGCTTAAGTGAGTACACCTAAAATGATATGCATGGCATTATCTAACATCTGTAAAGTAATTCCTTGTAACATAATTCATTTTGAGTGATTTATCATCAAAGAACCAGGCACATCAAGAAAGGCAGTTGATACTAATAATAATGCAATTTCTTTTCCTAACTGCACCTTTTGCCTTAGTAGGTAGTATCAAAGGGAAATAATGAATCACTTGCATCAATCCAATTTCTAGGTTTAGATTTTCAAACGATGCTTGGCTAAAGGAGGTGCCTGAGGATTTGCAGAATGCCTATGTGTACAGTGCCACTGTAAAGAGGCAAAAGGAAACAAAAGTCAAAAAGTCAAAGTTTGAATTGCAGAGGAATAACTGTTAAAAGGACCCAGTATGTTGTATAGGGGTGATGACTGAGAGGGTGGGGGCACCCACAGAGCATCATACCAGGGATGATCAACGTGGCATCAGGTGTAGTATAGTATGTGTGTATTAGGTGTTTGCTTTGAAGAATTTGTAAGAAACAACACGAGAAACAATGATCTTTAAGTTCCATTTATAGATCTGGAAATAACACATGATAAGGCTAAGAGAGATGCTTTGCATGTGTCACTAATAAATGGCATGGAGAAAAGCTACTTTAACATGCGAGAAGCTTTTATCACGGGAGTAAAGAATGTGTGCAAGTATGAAGAGAGAGAAGGGTGAGTGGTTCCAAGGGGAAGGGGGGTCTACAGCAGAAAAGTGTGATGTTAACATGGCTGTTTAACCCATTTATGGATGGGATGGTGAAGGGATAAGATTCTGAGGGTCTTGGGAAGACTTGCAGGTTTGCACCTCTCCCTCCAGCAGCCCCTTCACCCTCCAGAAGCCCCTTAAAAGTGTAAATACCGGCACCTAAACAAAACTGAATGGAATAACTTACGTATACCATCACCTCATCAAAGCTGACAAATAACTTAAGTAACTTCTTTTCTGACTTTCCTTCTATCTCTGCCATACACATAGCATGAGTTATTCTTGTGGGAATGGAAGTATTTATCCCCTCTTCTTCCATGAAGGCCTCTTCATCCAAGCCATAGTTCTACAGTCCTTGTTCTGGGGCCATTCAGGCAAGGGATCAGGCATATCAGGCTTGGAAAAACTCTCCTCCCTCTGACTCCCATTCAGCTTTCATCACTACCAGTAATCACTGCAAGCATGTTATATGTGAGGCAATGCATCCCTGTATTCAAAGGAAGTGCGATAACCTCTCCTTGTCATCCACTGATAGGTCTTTCTAGGCTTTAGCCAAGGGCACCTCTAACAACTTCTGTCGCTCTACCTTTGCTTCACTTTTCCGTTCTGAAGATACTATAGGTGTCTCTCTCACAGACAAAGCAATTCTCTTTGGTTCCCATTTTCCCTCTAACTCCTTCTTGGATGACTAAAATTCCTTCACCCCATGATGCTCCTCTTATTAAACTTATGCCCCTCCCCATGATATCTTTCTGGAATGTCCGAAAAGCAATTCTCTCTCTGAACACAAGCAAGGCTTATGGTTGATGGCATCCATCCCCATGTACTAAAAGTGTGTGCCTCTGATCTTGCACCTGTGCTTGTTTGTCTGTTCCCTAAGAGATGTGACTGTTCTGACAACTATCATCCATTTGCTTTGACTTTACTATTTGGAAAGTTTTTGGATTCCTCCTCAATTCCTACAGATACCTTGAAACTCAGTCTTTTCTCTGATCACCAGTATGGTTTCTGTAAGGCGAGATATTTTTTCATGTCTTATTAATGCCTGATCATCATCCCTGAAAGATTATGGAAATTCATGTGCAGTTGCCCTTGACATATCCAGAGCTTTTGACAGGGTGTGGCATTGAGGGTCTCATCTCTAAGTTCCCCTCTGTTGGCTACCCACCCTCATTTTGCCTCTTCATATGGCTGTTGATAGATCAGTCTCCCCCTCTTTCTCCAACATCAGCAGTGTCCCTCAAGGTTTTGTCCTGTCTCATATACTTTTTCTCCTTTTTTTCAACAATTTCCTCTCCTCAACAAATGATCAAAGGCACCCCACACTTTTTCTATCTCACTCACTCTACATCTTGTCTTGATGCAGCTTCCTCAATAAACTTATAACTGGACAGGATATCTCAGTGGGGAAGACGAAATCGAGTTAACTTTAATGCCCCCTAGACTAAGTTTCTAACCATCTCTCTTTTGAGTTCTATAATTCTATCTCTTGAATCATTAAACATGCTTGGTATTACTGTAACATCCACTCTTTCTTGGGAACCCAACATTATGGGAATAGCTAAGTCTGACTAAGAAACTGGGTGTCCTGTTCAGATGTCAAAACTTTTTTCTTCTGAACAGTTGCTCCATTTATACAAAGGATTGACTCATCCTTGAATAGAGTACTGCTCTCACCTGGGGTGGTTCTGGCTCTGCAATCTTACTTGACAGAGTCAAGTTGAGAGGTTCTGCCTTTTAAACTGTCCCAAGATAACTTCCAAACTAGACCCTGTTGCCCTACGCCACAGTATTGATTCACTTTTCCTCTTCCATGGGTATTACTTTGGTTTTTGCTCTGGTGAGCTCTATGCTTGTTTGCCCCCATCACTAAGTAGACCAAGCAATACTCAGCAAGCTGCTGCATCATATGATGACTGTGTGGCCATCAGCAACTCAAGGGTGAGCCTTTTTGATAACTGTCTGTCACCCTACACCTCAAAGCTTTGGAACTCTACCTTATGCCTTTCCCAATAACTATGACCTGGCACATTTTAAAAGACAGGTGTTTCACTCATTCCAAAATTTGTATATACTTTCCCTTGTTTTCTCTTTTTGCCTTTCATAACTCTCTCTATATTTCAATTAAGGCCTGGGCTTGATGTGGACTTCTTTTCGTGAGAGAGAGAGAGAGAGAGAGAGAGAGAGAGAGAGAGAGAGAGAGAGAGAGAGAGAGAGAGAGAGAGAGAGAGCGCTAATACTCTAAACCTTAACTACAAAATAGTGTATGTTGCTCAACTGTCTGCTAATCATCTGAATCACAACTCTGCTTAGGATAAGAATATATTCCCACAAAAACACTATGACAAACAACAATCACCCCTTTCTCTCTCCATATGGGTCAACTAAGTTCCTCATCCAAGCCATTATAATGTAAAAAGCATCATCTGCAAGCCTTTCATAAATTCTAACAAATTTCAAACTGAATTACATAAAGAAACCATGCATTATTCTGACAATACCCAAAAATTTTCATTAACAATACAAAACACAAAAAGTTAGCTCTGCTATAATACACTTCACCAAAAAAAGTTAGCGGGTTAAAAAATAATCTTTACATATAAATGACCATATCATCTCTTACCTGTCATCAGTGAATTTAGCAATGCAGTGACTGGAAGGCAATATGTCAATACACTTGTTCCAGTGCAAGTCTTCATTATCAGCTTTGATAATACTGGTCTCCAAGTGCTGGGCCAAATTTTCCAATTGTAACTCAAGGCACTCCAATCTAATGAGATTTCGTCATTAAACTAAATGCATATTAGAAACAACAAAACTTCTGACCAACTGGGAGGAATGTTGGTTTATGTACTAGCAACTAGTTTTTGGTCATCATTTCAAAACAATATAATCCAATGGCATGACAGTAGCTAAAAATGAGAATTTACTGGGTGTTTTCTAACATAATTGTCACCTATATATCAAATAAGGATCAATTACTAGGTTTTCTACATAATTATTATCTATATATAAAATAATTATCAATTACTTGGTTTCCTAACATATTCAATATATGTACATCATATAACTATCGATTAAAAGGTGCTTCTCAACAAACTTATCATCTATATACCAAATATAACTAATACTTATCATGACAAAATAGGAATGATGTTTCTAATCCAACATTCAATTTCTGTTACTTGATGCTGATACTAAAAACTTATCAATGAAACTAGGAATCTATTGGATGCATACAAAGATACTAACCTATCAAATTTGTCTTCACGCAGAACAAAAAAACGACTGGGAGACTCAATTTCACCTATCTCCACTCTCACTTCTATTTCAAGTGGCAAATCCTCTTGAACCAACTGAATGGGTGTTATATCACATCTGTGGGAGTTACTGGTTTCCTGGGTAAGCTGACTACCATCCTGAGTTACAGCATGTGATAAAGCATCTTCATCTAGGTGAGCACCTGCAACTAAGTTTGAAACCATCCTGTCTTCTTTTCTACAATACGTTTCCACTTCTACTCTCCCAACATTACCATCTACATCTACACTTCTGTCATGTTTTAATGCAGTGATACACGAGTCCTCTCCTGCCTGGGAACTGCATAACTCATAACCCCTTTGAAAGATATTTTTCCAATCACTCATACATAGACTTTGGTAGTCCAAGGATATGGTTGCCTTAGAACAGAGATGCTCCAGTTTTTCTAGGTGGGAAGGATTGTCAGTTCCAAATCCTTCTGTGATTAATCTTGCTCTAATTGATCCTTTTTGAACTAACATCTTTCCTACTTGTGCAAATTCAGTGAGTGGGCTTAGCCACAGTGTCAAACCAAGTGCTAAGGCAATACGACCCACAAACTTGTTCCCACTGAAGAAGATATCATGGATATACTGAGATGCTTGAAGAGTCCACTCTCTGTTGTGGTCCACTGGCTGAATACGGCAAAGATATACCTCGACAATTAATTCTGGCATTGCTGCTAAGTATGGTGGAAGAATAAATGCAGCATTTACCTTAACATGAAGCTCCTTTCCTTCATCTACAAGAAATGCAACAATCAACGGAATACTTTTTGAGTATAACACTCTAACAATTTGTGCACGAACCCATACATCATCATCCTTAACAGCACATAACATTCCTGGTTCAGCAGCTTTTATGGGTTCACATTTTGCTGAATCTCCAAAATATAGTTGTAGAGCTAGAAATAAACTGAGATAGTGTTTCCTTAGGTCTAAGCTAGGTGTTCCAGCCTTTTCTCGGTATTCTGTGAGACGGACTAGATATCTCGAAGCATTGAGTATCTTTATAATATCAAAGGTAACTTCACCCATCCTTGGTAAGCCATAGGGAATATCTGATAACTGCACTGCATGCCTAAATCCACAGTTAGGTGCAACTGGACATCTACCATAAGCTTTAAGGTAATAACACAGTGCACTGTGCTGGCATGGTTTGTCTTCACCATACAGGGATCCAGCCAAAAAAAGCTCTTCAGGAATATCAAAAAGCCTGTCCAGTTGATTCAAGATACTAAGGGATGACGAAAAAGTGTCTTTTGATACAATTAAATGGGACTCACAATTTGGAGACTTGTGATTCAAATCAGTGGAAAATTTATCTACCATAAATCCATATCTAAGCATAAAACCAGATATAGGCTGAGTGATGTATGTGTGCAATATGACATCAGCATTACTGAGGTCATGCCTGAGGAGGTAATTTTCTGCACCTTTACACACAATCATGGTTACAGCTTTCATCTTATGCCACTCTTGTACTATATGCTGTAAATCCCACATAACAACAGTGCTTGAAACACTCAAAGAGTATATGGCAGTGCTCTCTAACATGGACTTTAACTTCTCAGCTACCAAGTCATTAATCACAAACACCAAATTTTTCTTGTGGCTGTACAACTTCTGGATAAGTTCAACAACTTTTTCAAGTGATGCACCTTCATCTAACACAACATGAAATGAGTTTGTGACCCTGGCACCAATAGCTGCCTCACCTGGTGCAGAAACAATAACTGTAGGATCCATAAGAGGAATCAAGGTATGTGTTAGGGAATCAAAATTTTTGGTCCATCTAGAACTCACTAATATAAGTTGTTGCTCAAGGTCCCCTCGCTCACATTCTTTCCTTCCCTCTCCCCAAATCATTAGCAACTGCTTTACTTCACAAGAAAAATTTTCCAAGATGGAATCAGCATCATCAATGACAAGGTGGCAACATCTGGCCATAGATGTAACAGGGATGTCTAGGGTCTCAGGATCAAGATCTTTACTTTTGTCTCCTGACTTGCCCATAAGGAGTCTTAAGAGGTAAGGAGCAGTGGTTATAAGTATATCACATCCCCCAAGAAGCTGCATCTTTGTATCTTTGGTTTCCTCATGACCACACCCACCCCAGGCTGTCATGATCTTGAAGGTACAATTAGCAGGCAGAAAGTTAACAATATAATCAGCAACACATCTTGCATTCCTCCAATCTTTGCAAATCACCACCATGACTGCTCCAATGCCAGGAACCAGACGATGGTTGATATGTTGCCAAGTATCTAAGATGGTGGACAACAGTGGTACAATATAGCCCAAAGTCTTTCCACAAGAAGTGCCACCAACTACGATGACTGAACTACCACGAACAATTGCTGGCCACATGTATGCTTGAAGTCTTGTGGCTTTCATTCCCGCATTGTAGAGGACTTTGACAATATGAGTATTCAACATTGCACTCATCATATTTTCATTTACTATCACTTCTTGCTCTGCAATGGGTGACTCACCTGCAACAAAGACTCGAAACATTTTTGCTATATTTGGTGTCTCTGGAGGATGGGTTTCTGTCACTATAGGTGCAAATTCCCCTTCTAAATCACATGCAAACTCATTAGTCCAAACATCCCGGGTATCAGACATAAAATATGAATTATGCTTATAACGGTACCTTTTACTCTGTTCATCACAAAGCTGTCTGCTCTTTTCTCTCTGCACAATTCTGTTATATGTCACACCGTCAATTCTGCTTCCATTTTCCGTTGCTTTGTTTAGATCAGTATCTACTCTTTGGTCTATTTTGAGTTTATCCACACAAATGTGCTTTTCACCACAACTCCCATCAGCCTTCAATGAGGAACATTCAGGCAATACAGAAACATCTTCTACTGAAATCCCCATTTCCCCATGTTCTGGGTGATTTGCACCCAACATAGTATCTAACAGGCATGTAGACACCCACTGGGGAATGTCTGTATTTAAAAGGTTCTTGGTAGTTACCTTGGTGTGATTTTTCATATTACCATAACTCCTAAAGCCTTGAAAAGATGTTTCAGAAGGTTGAATTGAACTGTTACCACTAATTTCAATTTCTCTAAATTCTAAATCTCCATTTGCTGTTTCAATAACATCTATGTCCACTGAAGTTTTGTCATTTCTAAGTGATACTATCTTTTTCTCTTGGGTAGGAATCTGAGATTCCTCCTCACTGTTCCAGCCTTGTTTACCAAGCAAATGGGAATTTATATGAGAACTTTTTGATGAATCCTCCCTAAACAGTGACTTTTCAGAATTACACCTGAGAAGACCCCGGCCACTTCCTCTGGCTGGAGATGGTGGATGTCTTTCTTGAGAAGAGATCTTTGGATACAATTTGTAGTCCTTTTCATTCACCAAAGGAAAACGAATAATATTCTCAGCAACAGCAAACTTGTTAACCATTGTACCTGATCGAGCATGGGCATTAACATTTGAATTGTCAATGTTGTTCTCCACATCTGGAAAAGCTGCCATAGCTTTGTTCCCACTGGTACCATCATTTACCTCACTACTATTTTCTGTCTTTGGTGAAAATTTCTGAGGTTTTGCATGATCTGAGATTGTATCTTTTTTTACTGGACCCATAACCAATCTTGAAATTAAGCCTTGTTTTCCATACGTAGGAGGGGGTATTTCTTCAACATTATAAATTGATGAAAAATTACGACTTGAGTAACTTAATTCATTTACTGCTCGCTGACTGCTTACAGATGAATGCAAGTGTGATATTGAGGAGATGCTTGCTAGACTCACACTTGGTGATCTGCAACAAGGGAATAATTATGAATTCATACTATATGGCTTGCAAATCTTAGGTAATCTAATACAGATGTAAGATGGATACAAGTACATGAATGAAAACTTATCAGAAGCTCAGGATCTGACAAGACCACAATTGGTAGGATAGGGTCTAAGGCACAATTTTTGATCTCACACATTTACTATTCTTTACATGGTTTCTAAGTATCAAATGTAGTGATATAAAACTTTTATGAATGATATATCAACTGTTATGAGAACTAAGTCAGTCAAATTGGGTTACACTGGCCTCACCTATTGCCCTTATACTAACAAAAATGTTAAGGACAAGCTTTCTTGCTGGTCAGTCTATTTACAGGACAACTGATTAAATAACCTTTACCTCCTTCCCTTTCAGAATTCTTTTCCTGTTTTCTATTCTCTTCCTCTATTTTAATCAACTACTTCTTTCTTTTGCAAATAACCCAATTAATTCACTGTCAGCTGACTCACTTCTGCATTCCTCCACTTTCTCAAATCTGCTCCATCTACTACTTGTGCGAACTTATATTTTAGACAAGATTTCCCAGTGGGAGAGCAAACTTACATTTTGGCCAAAGGAGCAGATTTTCCACTTCCTCAAAAATTCTTAAAATATTTTCCATTATTCTGTTGATGATGAGAACACTTTTCTCATCATCACACAATTTTCATACTTGTTCCATAGGAAATCCATAAATGAGGATTGGCTTTTGGCTTCACTTAGAGCAAAGAACTCTTGTTCCCATGTAAAAATGAGGTCACTTAGAGATGAACTAAATGAGTGATCCATGGAATACTTGTGTCACTGGCTATGCAGCATAGTTACAGCAACTGAAATATCAGTAGGTGGAAATGTTGTTTGGAAAATCTCAAAAAAAACGGTTTAAAGTTCCATGACCAAAGGTGAAATTAACCTCAAGTACAAGTAAGTTACTAGTCAAACCTTTCATTTGGGGCCTAACTCAGACATGTTCTAAAATCTTTACAAGCTAGGTAATACCTGTACTAACTTAATCCATGAATATTTGATTTAGACTTTTTAAGACTAAAGTTATGTGGCAGGTTAAAATATGACTTACAACAAAAGAAAATGTACAACAGATACATGGATGGTTAATATTTGTCATACTAAGCAGGTGACACAAGAATTAAAACACCCCTCAAAACCCTTTCTTCACTGGGAAAATATAAAATTAGTGCTTAATGTTTCCTCCGTTAAAAAAAAAAAGTTGCTTTACCTGCAAAGGAATTCAAATGAAACTAATTATACATGTCTCTGTTATGAAGGACACATGGGAAAGTGAAATAATAATGTACTACTGCGTTTTTCACTCACCTACAATCAGTGCTGGAATTCTGAGGCTGGTCCGACCGAATTGATGGTGATGGAGTGGAATGGCCACATGGGGGAAAGCTCAGATTCATCAAGCCTCGACCTCGAGCAACTGAATGAGTAATTAATCCCAATTCTTCAAGTCTGTTGATGGTTCCATGAAAGTCCTTTCCACATGTTCTATTGCTAAATATCTGGCTGAACAGTGAGACTGGCTCTGAACTTGGAAGTGCCTTCTGATCAAGGAAAGAAAGTAGACTGTCTGTTTGCAGCTCTAACTGAAAAGAGGTGAAAGGTCTCATGAGATCAAAGAAAACAATTAAACGTTTCTGTTACATGTTTCCATCAAATTTTGAACCAATATAAGTATCTACCTATATCTTTGATGCCTGTTCCCTTCTGGAACTCCTCCAAAGGAGTGGCAACAGCAATAGAGTCTCCATAACAAGAGAACTTCCTACCTCCTACTTCTACCTAATGTTCCTGCATCATGTTCCAACCTACTTCTACCTAATGTTCCTGCATCATGTTCCAACCTACTTCTACCTTACGTGCTTGCCTAAATATTCCTACCTACTACTTCTATCTACTGCTACTACCATTCTGCAAAAAGGCAGGGCAGGTGCACAGTGCTCATAACAGGAAAATCTAAAGTTAAGAAGAATGAGCTGTGTGACTTGTGTATGTGTGACAAAGAGAGATCGTATGTGAACAGAAAGCCAGTAGTCCATGCGTGGATGAGGCAAAAAGAAAAGACAGCTACTCAAGTCAGAGGAGTCCAACTTGGAAATTGAATGTTTGAGGACAAGATGATGTAAGAAGTGAAGGGAACAAGGAGAAGGGGCAACCCAAGGTTTCTGACCACCTGGAAATCTCGGGCTATCTTGCTAATGGCTCATGGGCCAAACCCTGGAGAAAAACTGACTAAACCATTCATAGCCAAAAGCTTTTTGCTGTATCTATAGTGCCTAAGAGAAGTAAAAGATCTATTGAAAAAAAAAAGGCATTTACACCTAGCTATGCCACACCATCTACACCTATGTCATTTACAATCTTCAAAAATATACCTTTCAAAAGTTTAATATTCTAATGAAAATAAAGACTTGAAAAATCTATTACCTTACCAATACCTTCAAATTTGCTTTTATATTCAAGTTAACCCTATCTTATCAGGATTTCTAAACTTGCCTTGTGTGTGGGATCTGGCTTGACTGAACTCTTGGTTGTTGCCAAGCTGGTCTCCCCTGCTTGGTAACCTGTAAGGATTAAAAAGTATATCCAATGCAACTTAACACTTCACTTACACAATAATTTCTCATACTTGATACAAGACTTTCTCTTTCAGTTCTGGGGAAAACTAAAGTGTTGATAAGAATTTTTTTTCACACTTCATCACCGTTTCTGGTGTTAGTATGGTAGCGATGGGAACATTGGACACACCGAAGCAGTGGTAAAGACAGCCAAATGGGTGCCGAGGGGCAACATGGGTGTTGGAGGTGGCCTCCAAAACACTAAAGCAATTTGGACGATGCTCCAATATCTCAACCCCCCCCCAAGAGAGAAGGATACGTCATCTGCACAGCTGGCAGCTGGAAGACAGTTGCAAGACGGTGTACCATTGCTCTGGTAACATTATCTGATAAACTGGCAAGGGAGAACTGCTCTGCAAAACAGGGAGTGGGCCATATCAGAGAGCCAGGCTCATGTGGAGGGCTGCCCAGAGGGTGATGCTGTTACACTGCCCCAGCTGTCTGAAGTGGAGGCAAGTCACAGGGTGGGGAAGGGTCAATGGTTCTGGGGGTGACAAAAGATGTGTGGAAATATAGAACGTTACCTCAGAGAGCAAAAATGGGTATGTTTGAAAGATTAGTAGTTCCAACAATATCATATGGTTGTGAGGCATGGGCTATAGATAGGGTTGTAATGAGGAGGGTGAATGTGTTGGAAATGAAATGTTTGAGGACAATATGTGGTGTGAGGTGGTTTGATTGAGTAAGTAATGAAGGTAATGAAAGGGTAGGAGAGATGTGTAGTAATAAAAAGAGTGTGGCTGAGAAAGCAGAAGAGGATGTGTTGAAATGATTTGGAATATGAAGAAAGATTGACAAAGAGGGTATATGTGTCAGAGGTGGATGGAACAAGGTGAAATGGGAGACTACATTGGAAGTGGAAGGATGGAGTGAAAAAGATCTTGAGCAATGAGGGCTTAAACATACAGGAGGGTGAGAGGCGTGCAAGGAATAGAGTGAATTGAAATGATGTGGTATCCCGGGGTCAACGTGCTATCATTGGACTGAACCAGGCATGTGAAACGTTGGGGTAAACCATGGAAAGATCTGTGGGGCCTGGATGTCCATATGGGTGGATGCGCCATTCTTCATCTGTTTCCTGGAACTACCATGCAATTCGGGAAACAGCAATCAAGTATATAAAAAAGATAATAGGAGAGAGAGAGAGAGGGGGGGGCTCTGTTTGTATGTGACAAGAAAGAGGGCTCTCTTCAAAGGTATATGACAAAGAAAAACAAAATCTTATTCAAAAATTCCTCAAGAGTGTGAAAAGTCAATGAATAAAAAAAAAATTTAATTTCATAACCACATTCTATCATGGTTGTTTTTGCCACTCAATCTACCAATGCTATATACAGTTTTCCATCAGGGTACTTACCTTTCTTCTCTGTAATTCCCATTCCCAGAATTTTCTCATTTTCCCATTTCTTTATCATTTCTAACCAAATATTTATCTCCAAAGTTGCAAAATCACAAGAAACTAAAATCTTGGCAAGGTCTAGTGTTGCCAATCCTTCTTGAGGTCGCAAATGATGAAGGGATAAAGAGTGGGGTACCACATCCCAAAATTCTTTGGTCAGATGAAGAGTCAGTACCCCATGTAGGCAACCTGCAGTAAAACAAAAATGTTTTCTTAAAATACAAGTCCTACTTATTCCTATGTGTTGTAATCTACATGAAACAAATCCAATGAATTATAAAGGCATCAAATAATTTCCAAAAGTCATACTGTGGTACATGTACCACCTCTTTCTATCTGGAATGTGAGCTGCATATATTCTAGTAATAAACTTATCAGAAAATGTTAAATAAGTCTTTTTATGCATTCTGCAAACTGGATTTATCATATCTATATATATATCTCTCTGACATCCATTCACTCCAGGAACTCCCATCAAGGGGGTGGCCAAGACAAAAAAAACCTCCACCTACCCATGTCCCTACACACCTCCTTTGTATCACCATTCCTCACATTTCTTCCATGATTTCTTTCCCTCTAATCTGTTTCCAATGTCACAAGTGGTCTTCCTCTTAAACCAACCCCTTTAATCTTTCTATAATACACTCTCCTAGTACACTCCCAATCTTAAATTCTTTCCACATACCCACACTACCTCAAAGTATTCTGTTTCTATCATAAGTTAAAGAAAACTAGCTCTGCCTCTGAAGACTTACATCTGTGCTTGTACAGAATTTTAAATTAACTTGGCCGGATAACTGGACCATAATCACTTGCTCAGTTTTGACTGTCTTACAAAGAATGACTACTATTATCAAAAAACTGTTTAATTGTATATCAAACAACCACAGCCTGCCTGAGACTAAAATGAAATTTCTCAACCTCTCTCTCTCGAAAAGGATTTAAACTGCTTACAACCACACTGTGTGCTACCAAGTCAGTTAAGATTCAAATTCTATAGAGTCGAACCAATCAATAAACATTTCACTTATCTTTCTTACCATCAGGGCCATATAAGATTGGGGTAAACTCAGCACAAGGTTTTAGATGGAAAAGTTTTCTAACAAAATCAGTAGCTGACTGGTCCCACTTTAGGGATTTTCTGTTAAAAAGAAAAAAATCATATATAGAAATACTGCCATCATTTCAGAAAAACTTAAAAATATATTATAAAAGAATCTCAAACCTATAATCAGAGACACGAAACCTTTTATACAGTCATTCAAATTCCTCCATAAAAGCTTCATTTCATCCTTGCCATATACAGTCTTCATAGTCACGGGCACATATACACAAACCCAAGCATATTTCACAACCCCACTCTTTCCTTTCACCCACACTATTCTTGATTCATTTCATCTGTGCTCTGTAACACCCACCCAGAATTGTGCATCCTCCTTTTCCTCTTCCCCAATAATTTTCACTCATTCCCATCCATACCTCACCTCCTTCCATGCCCTCCAATAACTTGCTTTTACCATTTCCATTTGCCATCTGCGTCAGTGAGGCAGCGCCAGGAAATAGATGAAGAATGGCCAATCCACTGACATACACACACATGCACATATACATACATATACATATATACTTTTTCTTTTCCTTTCAAACTATTCGCCATTTCCCGCATTAGCGAGGTAGCGTTAAGAACAGAGGACTGGGCCTTTGAGGGAATATCCTCACCTGGAACCCTTCTCTGTTCCTGCTTTTGGAAAATTAGAAAAAAAAAAAAAAATGATATATATATACATATATACGTATGTACATATTCATACTTGCTTGCCTTTAATTCCTGGTGCTACCCTACCACACAGGAAACAGCATTGCTACTCCCTGCTTCAGCAAGGAAGCACCAGGAAAACTGACTAAAAAGGCCACATTCATTCACACTCAGTCTCTAGCTGTCATGTGTAATGCACAGAAACCAAAGCTTCCTATCTACATCTAGGCCGCCCCACAGACCTTTCCATGGTTTACAATAGACATTTCACATGCCTTGGTTCAGCCCACTGACAGCGCGTCAACCCTGGTATATCACATTGTTCCAATTCACTCTATTTCTTGCATGCCTCTCACCCTCTCTGTATGTTCAGACCCTGATCGCTTAAAATCTTTTTCACTCCATCCTTTCACCTTCAATTTGGTCTCCTGCTTCTCCTTGTTCCCTCCACCTCTAATACATATATCCTCTTTGTCAATCATTCCTTAATCATTCTCTCCATATATCCAAATCATTTCAACACAACCTCTTCTGCTCTCTCAACCACACTTTTTATTTCCACACATCTCTCTTACCCTTTCATTACTTAATCAAACCACCTCACACCATATATTGTCCTCAAACATTTAATTTCCAACACATCCACCCTCCTCTGTACAACCCTATCCAAAGCCCATGCCTCACAACCATATAAAATTGATGGAACTACTGTTCCTTCAAACATGCCCATTTTTGCTGAGATAATGCTCTCTCCTTCCACGCATTCTTCATCGCTCCCAGGACCTTTGTCCCCTCCCCCCACCCTGTGACTCACTTCCGCTTCCATGGTTCCATTCACTACTAAATCCAAAACAGAAGAATGTAAGAGATGCATTGTATGAGGAGACTGTATTAAATAAATGAACCAAATTCTTTTTAGGGAAATAAATGTTAAAGGACTGTGAGGCAGGAAGAAGATATACACATCTTTCCAAAAAAGAAATAGAACTTCAAAGTATGGATACATACAGTAAGCATATAAAAAAATGAAGGATTACAAAAACCTGTCCAAGTGACATTAAGAATACTAAACAAGTAGGACTCTTGCAATCAATGCAGAAGGCAGGGTTCAAAATACACAGCTGAACAACCCAAGGGCCATATGCAGATATGCTTACTGACAGTAGTAAGTAGTGGAGCAGCCTGTAATGAATATAGGTTTCGTGTTACTTCTCTCACTAAATAAAAACAAAATATGAAAAGCTTACCTAGGGATAACTTTCACTGCCATAGTAGTGACAACATACTCCAAAGATATAGGCAAAACACCAAATAAGTGAATTTTTTGAGCTTGGTAGGGAACACTCTCCCACTCGCCTGGATGCAAGCACACAACAGAAGATCCCTGTTGCACAAATTTATGTAATTAGGATAATTATCAAGTGGATGTACAAGTCTTATCAATCTCTCGAAGGTAGATCACCAAATGAAACTTAAAACTACATTGTTAGACAGAAATACGAATAGGTGAATTGACATGAGAAATACAGTAAATTGGAATAGCAAGTAACCCAGCACATAAAATATAGTATTCATGGTTGTATGAAAGCTGTGGTTATCATTCCTGACCACGAAGCATTCATGTGTCTTAGGTTGAGTGCACAGGTTTGAATCCTGGTTGTGGCAGTCAGTCCAAGTCAACCCACCTGTTTGATACATTCTGATCATAATAATTTTTATCATTCCTCTTATTTTTTCAAGCTTGTTCACAATTTCCTGCATAAGCAAGGGAGTGTCCGTAACTGATGACTAAGCCTTATTAACATCATTTTGATTATCAACATTATTACAACTATTACATAATCCTAGAACCATTTTGAAGGCATAAATTCAGTTTTTAGGCTGCACTCCACAAGGAAACAATACAAGATGGACTCCTCTAGACTGAGAAGGTCCCTAAAGAAACTAAAGTCTTCGCTGACAGCTGACATTGATATGGCCTCATCAAAATTAACTCCTTATTTGCAAAGCTACCGTTTGCCATCTTCTTCGTTAAGTAGATAAGGTTTATCTATACCAAATCAGTGTTATCCTTAAGTCAAAATGCAACTTACATCAGCCTTTACTTTGATCCCATAGTCAAGAAGGAAAATCTCAGCTTCCTGGTCCTTGTCACAATCTATTATATTTTCCACTCGTCCTCGGAACCAGGAGTCTCTGTGATGTATCACAACATTCTGAGGGTTTAAAGTCACCTTAAGTTATAATTACACTGTCATTTCACCCTATACATTGAGATGTATAGGTATGTATATTTGCATGTGTGGACGTGTATGTATATACATGTGTGTGTGGGTGGGTTGGGTCATTCTTTCGTCTGTTTCCTTGCGCTACCTCGCTAACGCAGGAGACAGCGACAAAGCAAAATAAAAAAAAATAATAAAATATTCATCCTTTACATAAAGAATAACAGATATATTATAAAGTTCACTTATGCAATTCCAGGTGAATATATACAGAATCATGTTGGAATGCGAGTTTGAATGGAAAGAACCTGGAGAAAGTGGGATATTTTAGATACCTGGGAGTGGATATGATACCAGATGGAACCTGGAAGCTGAGGTAAGCTAATTGATGAGAAAGAGGGATGAGGGCCAAAGGTGCACTAAGGAGTGTATGGAAAGCAAGGTCACTGTCTATGAGGGCAAAGATAGGTATGTTCGATGGTATAGTATTCTCAATAGTTTAGATGGACAGGAGGCAGCAGCCATACATGAAAAGGAACTGAAGAGGGTGGATATTGAAAATAAAATGTTTGGGGATGATGTGCGGTATCAGAAGGGTTTGGACATATGGAGAAAATGAGAGAAGAGGGTGACTGGAGGGGAAAATGAGGAGAAAGATGTACCCATGTTTAGATCAGTTTATAAGTGACCTGAGCTCCGCACAGCAGGTGTTGCTGAAAAATGGATGTCCAATTAAAACACATGCGTCAGAGATAAAGGCCCAATGAAATGCGTATATCAGTATAACAAAAAACATGGAGGCTCATTACTGTCGCACAGTACAATATATCTGATCTCCACATAATGATGCAAATAGCCACCATATCTCACACTCCATCTCTGCACCCCCTTTCCCTAGTTTTGCTTTCATCTCTCTTATCACTCCATTCATTTATATATTAAAAAGTCACGGTGACATCAAACAACTCTGCTTCACACCTATATGTATCCCAAAACTTTCCCTCAGCTCTCCATTCACTCTTACACATGCATTTGCTCCTCTACAGAAGGCTTTTACATTATCCAACAGTTGTCCCCCTATACCATATAGCATAAACAAATCCCACAAAGCATTCCACTCGACCCTGTCATACACTTTCTCCAGATCCATAAAAGCTGCATACAACTTCTTACCTTTTGCTAAATACTTTTCCATAGTCATCTTTATCACAAAAATCTGATCCACACATCATCTACAATTCCTAAACCCCCCTTGCTGTTCACTTATTCTGCAATCAGTCACTTCCACCACTCTCTCAGTTAATATTCTTGCGTACACTTTCCTGGTATACTTAACAGACTAATTCCCCAGTAACTGCTACATGCATTCTTAGAACCTTTGCCTAAATCTAAAAGTATTGCCCAGATGCAATTGGGCAATGCCTCCACCTTTAATTCCACCCCTAAAGGGTGTAATAACAAGGTCACCATGAGAAGGCGGGGTGAGACACGGATACTCCATTAAAACTAGAGTATCCCCTCAAGGTGATGAAACTGAATACTTTTCCCAATCTTGAGCTTCTTTACTTTCCACAGTAGCAGCACCTCCTACCATATTGGTTATGACACTGCCACATGCTTGAAGAAGTTGTCAGAAAAATACTTCTACTTACAACTTGTCATTATTCTTTGCTTTCAGTATATGGCTTGATAGAAAAATATCCCTGAATCAATATCAAGAGGAGAAAACATGCATTGCCAGTCTCAGCAGATTTGATTCCAGGCTTAAAATCAATGACAAAGGAAATCTGAAACTCTATATTAATGTTGGGTGTGGGGCATACATGGTGGACTCATTTCATTTGTTGTTCAACCTAAAGATTGCGAAACAATACATTTGGACTGTCCATCAACTTCAACAACCTTTCTGCAATCGTCTCCAGTAATGAGGCCACTATGCCTGTTTGTGTGATAATTTGCTATGGTATACCACTAAAAAGGGTATGGATCTGAAGAACATGCAGTATACTGTAATTATCAAGTCTTGGATCAGAAATCAGTACCTTAGAACTCACAAAATCAAATCTTCAAAAACTTTAAGTTATACTATACACTATACATAGCAAATACAATTGGGTAAAAATATGAGGATTCTTTCTACTTGAAAAATACTAACAATCCCAAAGTCAAGAAAATATAAATTAGGATTTTGCTAATCCCAAATCTGAGACTCACACTGCCAACTTCAGCTGGAAACTGTGGTAAAGAAAATCTAGGTAGTCTATCCTTGAAATGACAGTTCATCTGTTTCTCCATCTCCAGAAATTCCACTGATCCCTTTGACCTGAAGTCTGAATAAATTTCTCGCACCCACAACGTACCAGCATCTTCCACCTATGGGCAATAAACAGTTTTTAGCAATGAATTATAAATGATATCTTTTTCTCTGCAATATTGTTTTTGTTTGAAAAGACATGTGTAAAACAAATTCTTATTCCTCTATTATGTAAGTTTTCACTTTCTGAACCCAAACAATACAAGATCCTAATTACTGCACCCTGCATGAAACAAATCTCCTACTTACTGAAACCAAGATAATACAAACTGTACAAACTTCACATCTATCAGAATCTATGTGACAAATATTCGTATCTTAGGAATCCTTGCAAATATGTGTTAATGTTCACTGAACCCTGGATAATCTAACTTTCTACTTACTAAAATATGTGGCTAACAAAAGCAGGTTGAGAAAAATGAAAGACAGTTCTCTACCACAAGGAAAGACCAAAGAGCATATGAATAAGTATTTACTTGATGTGGGGGTCACAACACTTTTCACCTCCAAACTGAGGTGTATACACGAGGATTCATGGCCATCATTTCTAATCATAGTCATCCCGTCAAAAGAAGAGCAGTTTGATAAAATGGGTATTCTTCACAACACTATAGGTCTATCGTGCAGGTAGCTTGGTTTTCATCAATACACAAAGCTGGTTTGGTTTGTGTGCAGGCATTCGCTAGATCTCTTAACAGTTCTCTAAAACTGACTTTTGTACCCTTACCTTTTTGCTGAGCAATTCTGAAATCTGAAGGTATGATGTTGATTATGCATTTTTCTTTGATTACATTAATGGCAAGGAAGTCATAGTTTTCTCATGGAATATCAGGGATACTTATAATTAATGTGACTTCTTTCATGCATCATCTAGATCACAGGAGTAATTTTCAGCAGACATGATTTTAATTTCTATAACATATTTCTAGTTTCTATATCATATTTTCAGTTTCTGTATCATATTTTTGTCTGTTAAAGATGTGAAGTTTGTTAATCTTTTCAGCTTCCCCTTGTCCCATGTTCACTGAAAGGATTGGCAACATTTTCAATCAGTAATATCTTCTGTTTTACGTAAAAGACCTTGCTTGATTCTACCAATTGTAAATGACAAATATATCTTCTTGGATGCAGGATTGCCAGTAAACAAAGAAAAAGAGCAAAGAGAATTAACCTTACCAACCCTAACAAATGCATACTGACCTGACAGATTTCAAGGTTCTTCCATGTTTGACGAGCCTCAGCAGGCACCCACGAATTTTTTAATGTAGGCATCACAGAAGCTTCATATTCATATTTCTGAAAAATAATTTGCCCTCAGTCATGAGTACAGTCAGCCTTAAACATAAGCATAGTGCAAACTTGAAAATAAAGTATAGTCATAAATGGCACTATAAATTTCTGTACAAACATATTTCAATTTCCTTAGTAGCAAATTAATTCATTCTTGTGAATCTTTAGAAATCTAACCCAAGTGATGTCAGAGATTTTTCCTTAAAACATAACATCCTCCAAACCCTTTGGTAATAGACAGGCTTATCAAGCAATCCAATCACCAGACTTCTAAGTCTTCCTTATCCACTGGGTCACATGGTCAAATTGGTTACTATGTTATCATTCTAATCAACATAGTGTACTTCAACAAATTTCGTACTCCTCAGTAGGAATACACAATGATCTACCCATCTTAAGCTCAAAGAGCATCAGACACTGCAGTTCCTCATGGAGGCTACAGCACTGTTTAATCCACCTAAATAGGATATATCTGCCAAAATATTACTCTGTTCAACCACTATATCACTCATTCAAAGATACCTAACAACAAATCAACAACCCACCTAGGTTTTACCATAACCACACAGAGGTAAGGCGACACTTTACATTACTCTCGGATGAGAACTAAAAGGTCCTATTGACTGTAACATTAATCGAACTGTCACTAGAAAATCTGTTAAGTAATATGACTTCCTACAGATACAGATGATCATTGTATTCTTAATCTTCATAAAATATGCAAAGGTTCTCAGAACCAAAAACTGGTTACTGAATATAACAGGAAGTGTTTAACTAGGAAATCAATAATGCTAATTAACAGCACTTTGCTAATAATGCACACAGGAAATGAGCTCATAATATATCAAGAAATACTAATACAAGTAACAAGGCTTTGGTAACATACACACACATAGGGAGCTACTGTGAATGTGCTGTAAAACTAGGTTTGGCAGCAGCCCTGGTCAGGGGTGAGGTTAGACATGGTCAGGTTAAGAGGTCCGAGGCGGTGACATCATGATACCCTAGTCTTTTTCAAGCTATATGTTAAGGCTTTCCTTCACTTCTTTCCCTTCCAAGTGATTTGCAGATAATATGATTCTGTACTCTAAAACAGTCTCAAGTATGCCCCAAAACACTAAATATCCTGCATAATTTTGCTGATGTTCACTGAAATAAAAAACATACAGTAGCAAGTTGTTCCAATCAGCCATGAGCAGAACTATTACCTCTCAGTGGTAATGATATCCCCACTTCCATAATTTTACTTAAGTATCCCCTCATCTTGCTGTCAGTTTCAATTTCCAAAAATTTGTTGTAGGGTATGCCTTCGAGTCCCAGGATCAACATTGTAGGTTTGTATCATCTACCATTATTTATCCATGTCCCTGATGCGTGTTCCTAACTCCAGTGCCACTTCATAGACTTCGGTGCCTCACCCTTAACAAACCACTGGCAGAGGGCAACTCTTCTGCAGTGTTCACATAGGCTCCCTACTAATGTTCCCATGGACTATTTCTACCGAAAGCTCTGCCTAATGTTCCTACCTACGACTTCTACCCATGTTTCTCCCTAATACTTCTGCCTACATGTTCCTACCAACTACTTCTATCCACTGCACCTAACATTTTGCCAAAAGGCAGGGCTAGCACACAATGCTCACCACAGGAAAATCTGAAGTTACAAAGAATGAGTTGTTGTGAGTTAAATGCTGTGTTATTCCCTACAAGAAGAGATTGAATGTTTGTACACAGAATGCCACTAGTCCATGTGTGGGTCAGGTAGAAAGAAATGACAACTACCTGGGTCAGAGGAGTGCAAGTTCATAACCAATGAAGTTCTGATTCACTATGCGGCTATTATCAAACCTCACAAAACCCTGATGGGCAGAACTGATAACCGAGTACCATATCCAATCTAGATATAGTTGGGCCTTCTGTGAGGCCTACCAATCTAAAGCTGTTTCACATAAAATTCAACTATAAATGTGAGAACAGATTCACTCCAAGTTGTAAAGTTCTACTTTCAAATTGCTAAAGTATTGAAGATGCAATGTCTGAAGTCATAATTTACAGCTGCAATTCCCAAATAATGTCAAAAAACCTAAGTTCCATGAGTGAGCCTTTTTCTGGAAGGAAAAAGCAATACACTCGGAAAGTTATGTTTTGAAACATTAAGATGTAGAATCATAAGAGAGGATCAATTCTCTACCAAACCTAATAACTGCCCTCATAAACTTTTCATAAACTACACTGTCCTCATAAACTTTTCAAAAGCTACACTGTCCTCTTAAACTTTTCGTAAGCTGCACTGTCCTCTTAAACTTTTTGTGAGCTATGGTGAGTGTTCATGTTATTTCAGCTATACTGTACTGCATGTCTTCCTTTTAACCAGACCTCACATAGGTCTACGATGCCTGGTTAACAGGATCTCACATGGATCTATGATCCATATTTTAGCTGATCTATGGTGGTAGCATAAGAAGCCAAAGATCTTCCTTTACAATATTTACACACGAGTTCTTCAGTAACCCATCACTCACGGTACCAAGAAGATATTATGGTAGACCATGAATTGTAAATTATATTATGTGGTATTTGTTCTGAAGAGGTATGGAGTCTAGCAATCCAAATGATTATCTATTTAAAGGTTTTAATCAATTTGACGATATGAAATAAAGCATCAAACCCCTGCATAACTGAGGTTTCGACAGTTAAGACACATTGACACAAGGCTGTAATTACCTATCCGTAATGTACATAAATTGAGTACAAATAGGTAATCACAGCCAGTTATCAATGTGTCTCGATTGCCAACACCTCATTTATGCCGAGTTTGGATGCTTATAGCTTAGAGCGATCTTGGTAATATGCTTCCACCAGAAACATTTACTTCTTCTGGGGAAACTTGGGGTTGTTTCACCTGTTTTTCTGTTGATATCTTATTCTTACATGATTGTTTACCATTCCACAAGACATACTGCTTTCCCTTTACTCTTCTCAAAAACACCCATCTTGCAGTAGCATCAGGAATCATGTGCCAACTACAAGGTCATTTAATATATCTATGTATGTAAACTATACTGTACTTCACAGCAACTGAATTCACTAGCCTTAATCTGAGGTAAATCTATATGATGAAAAAATATTCCCATGTTAGGACCAAGGAAACGTAACCTACCTAGCCCAATCACAAGGATTCTTACTGGAAAAATATAATTGCTTTATAACATTCCACTTTGAGTCAGCAACTTCACGAGTGGAAGGCCAATGTCACTCCAATTTACACAATCTTACAGCTGTTCTGTAGCTCTGTATACACACTACAATATTCTTTGTGTCCATAATCTTCACGTAGTCTCAGAATTCCTTAAGGAAGTCTTACAAATTTTCTGCCGTCAATTTTTTCTGTTCTCTTTATCATTCTTAAAACATTCTTTTAATAAACTTGGGATCCTAGCATATAATTTGACAGCCAAATGTGTCATCAACTTAAAATCCCTCCACGATCTTGCATCTTTCGCATCTTTACAACCGTTCTCCCCACTCCCATCGACAAAAAATACACTCTCTCTCCTCATTATAATGTACACTATACCCTCCCATCTGACTATATTACCTCACTCCTGTCCAACAAAAAAAAAAAAAAAGAAAAAAAAAGCAGTTATGAACTAAACCAGCATTATATGGTACTGAAACAGTAAACTGTATTTCTGAGTTCTGTGTCATCACATATGTTACTGTACAGCTGGATATCATCTGCAAATCCTTATGACAGTGTATCCTAAACTGATATAGGGTAGTTCATTACCATATAATTTGCATATTGGGGGAAGCACATTTCCTTGCGGTACGCCGCCGCTGGAGCATGTTTACCCAATCCCAGACTAGATCCCAGCTTAGGCCTGGCAAGCATTAAGATAAACTTTCTCTAATCACCTCTAAATCCTTCTAAATCCCTCCCTGTTTCTCATTAGAGTTTAACCAATAAATAAAAATGGGGCGAAAACATTGAGCATTGGGTAACTGTCCAACTCTTTTGTTGACTAAGTGTGGTAGCCAATTTAAGGCTTATTTAACATCTTAAGGAAACGTTGATGTTACCTGAACGTGTATGGATCCTTTTCTCATCCCATCCTGAGGAGAAAGGAGTCAAGATTGAGCCTTAAAGGAAGACATATTACTCAAAAATGGTATAATACCAAATGGTTGCGGGCAGAATGGCCGGCATGGGGGAAACTTCATCCAATTTACAACCATTTGCTTGGCGTCTCTAACATCACCTGACATGTTTGTCCAACATCCCTCACCTCTTCTGTGCCACTAGATCTACGCCATGACATAAGATACACCATTAAACTTTTACAACATACGCCAATTTAGAGCGAAAACAAGCGTGAACCACAAACATGACCCACCTCAACAAACCCTGGTTGATACATGAACATTTTCGACCAAAAATAAGAACTCCATCTACATTGTGTGTATGATATATAAACAGTTTATTTCATTTACACAAAACCTGCACTTTATTCTAATAATAATCACGATAATAGAAGAATCTAATTAACATCTTTTGCATAATTATTTATACCAAGTATTACATCAAAATTCAGGAAATAATCTAAACTTGTATCTAATAAATTTCATAGATCTTGTAAATTGTGTTTCAAAGAGTTAATTGTTTGTAATGGTCAACACAAATACATTAACTAAATTTTCCTGATAAAATGGTTGTCTTTACAAGACATGACGTATCCGTTATCTTATCAGACGTACCTAAGCACCTCTATCAAAATATCATTGTATTCAAAGCTATTTAAAGCCATTTTCATTATCAGAATAACATACTAACAATACCCAAAAACTATTGTTTAAAAATAAAATAAAATGGTCGACTTTGTGAGAAATGCACATAAGAAACTCAAGGCCCGATTAGTTTCTTGATTTTAACTTTATTTATTCATAATCACACTATTTGAGAAATACAGACAAAGAAGTGAGATTAGCAAAGATTAGTGAGACACGATGAAGGAGCGAGATTAGCGAGACACGATAAAGAAGTGAGATTAGAAAGAGACACGAGGGAACGTATATAGTGCCCAAAAATTTATGGCCGCTTGAATGTTCTTCAAAACCAGAGGGAGACGAACGGAATACATTACAAATTACATGGGATATATGAGACATAGTATGATACATAGAATGCATAATATAAACTTCCTCATCCATCCCCATCTTCCTCCCTGGGAAGTCCTTAACGGGGAGGATTTAAATACCCAGACATAGGGGTAAGTGTTTGGGGTCGAAGATCCTTCCACACGGGTCGTTGTCTTCCCTTTCCCGCTGTCGTGTGAGGACATCAAGGAGGCGGGATGATTTACGACAATTCCGACTGCCAAGGTCGCGACGTGGATCATGATGGCGATGGGAAATGCGTGAGTTAATGAAGGCAGCGGAAACGAACGAAACCTTCGTCAGGAGCCAAGGTTAATGAAGGCAGCAGGAACGAACGAAACCTTCGTCAGGAGCCAAGGTTAATGAAGGCGGCGGGAACGAACGAAACCTTCGTCAGGAGCCAAGGTTAATGAAGGCAGCAGGAACGAACGAAACCTTCGTCAGGAGCCAAGGTTAATGAAGGCAGCAGGAACGAACGAAACCTTCGTCAGGAGCCAAGGTTAATGAAGGCGGCGGGAACGAACGAAACCTTCGTCAGGAGCCAAGGCTGTCTCGTTTTTACCACAAGTCCTGTAGTGATGTTGTATTTCCTGGAGTTGATCGGGGGAGGATCGCGTCATGGACATGTCCACTGGTGTGGCCATCATACACCTGCGTATGACGTCAGTGATGTCCGCCTCTGCTTCGAGGTCGGGTCATTGCATCACGCCTTCCCCTTACGCCCCATCGTCCAAAGGGGAAATGGCGTCGTCATCTCCCTCGCACGTTCCCCACAGCGTCCAGTTCAACATGGACAACATCGACTTGTGATCAATGAGTGGTAGACCCAGCAGGTACAGGCAAAGGCGGTACTTTCACATGGTCAACACGGCTGCCATGAATTCTACTTCCACAATGGCATATATTGCCATATCTTGTCTCTGCTGTCCCAAAGAAAACGAGTCGCATTCCGCCACCCTGGCGCTGAAGAGGGGCTTATCCCACACCTTTCAGACGCGAAGTGTATTTCTGCAGAATTGTGGGGTTGAGAAGGGAGCGGAAGATGTCTGCTGCTGTTGCCATAGTTTGGGTGAAGTCTGTGTAATATTTAGTGTGGTATATTGGTCAAGGAAGTTTGGGATGGCCCACAGACAGAGAAGAAAAAATGTGGTGAATCTCTCTTTGGGAACCCAAGATGCCAACCCTACCCCAAAGGTACATGTCAAAACTGAACCGCCCTGGCCCTTACTGTCCAATCACCAATAAAGGTGCATTTTTACCTTGCAGAACCGACCTACGGCTCCTAGATACGCAATTCCTCAACACATGTAATGATCTACATATATATACACTTGTACGGATTAGGTGCATTCCGCCTTTCATTTTAAGAAAAAGTCCCATATCTATACATATATAACTAAATTTTTAAAATCTTGATATGCAATAAACTTTCATAGTAACCCTGATACGCAATAACCCTTAACAGTAACCCATGTTCTTCGAACTGTATTAAGGAAAATGAGACGTTGGTTCGATTTCGTAACAACGTTAGTCAACATCAATTATGTATTTTCAGCTGTATTTACAGCAGTGCACAAACGGTCAACTCTCTACCCATACTGTACAAATTTGTATTAATTAGATAATTAGAATGATAAGTTGGATAATAGCTTTCCCAGAGCATTTCGATTTTTCAAACGTAAACGTGGACACCAATTTGCTAGCAAACACTCGTGGTTGCTGTCCGAAGACGTTCGCTGGGTTGTATTTACTCGCAACACCAACTGTGGATCAGCTGATTACAGAATAATTCATATCAATTACATAATTAGAATGGTAAGTTGGAGAATAGTTTTCCCAGAGCATTTCGATTCCCAAATGGAAACGTGGACACCAATTTGCTAGCGAACACTCGTGGTTGCTGGCCGAAGACGTTTGCTAGGTTGTGTTTACTCGCAACACCAACTGTGGCTCAGCTGATTACAGAATACACACAGGTAAGAAGCTCTTCGTCCTGTAAGCAGTTCCTGCCTCAGTTATGAAGACGTGGATTATCGAACGGATAATCTGATACTTTAAAAAAATCATGATACTGTAACAAAATAATAAAGTTTTCGTATTTTAGGGCGTCTGTGTTCATGAGTTCCTATGAAACGAATATGTAAATTAGACCAGGGGGGACTTGATCTGGGGCATAATTGTTATACCCATGCTAAGTAAAATAAAGCTCATAATGAACAAATAAAATATGAGGCAAAAGTGAACACAAAACTTACATCGAACAAATTTCTGAGCAAATGAATGCACTTTTTTTTTTTTTTTACCATATATCACAAATACGATCAGTTTAGATGGCCAAGGTTGGGGAAGTTAGCTGAAGTTTTCAAAAGTTCTTTTCTGGAAGTGTTGTCCTTTACTCCACATTTTCCCAGATCTTCATAGCCCTCCCTACTGTCATTACCATCTATCTTAGAGTCGATAAGTGATGCTTCAGTTCATGATTCCCAATTCTTAACCTATTTCTACAAAGTATAAGGAGTGCATTAGGTCGCATCTTGTCCAGATCTTCGAGTTATTTCTGTGGTTCCCCTAAACTGAATAATCATAAAAAAAAAATATTCAGAGGAAGGATGTGAAAACCTGGTGAATTTGAAATTACAAGATAGCACAGCAGGAATTGACGGAGTGGAAGAAAAGTTTATTACTAGACTCACAGGACATGATGGAAGTGACCTGGAAGGGTACTGAGGAGAGGTAGTGACACTGAATAAATTACAAAACTTGATGATGGGGAGGCGAGGGCTGTGAATATCAGGGACATTAAGGACCAGTTCATATAAAAGTAATATTCTTTGTCACGTGGCGAAGTAGAACTCTTGCTTCTCCTGCAGTAATCACTACAATTTACATTAGATTATGTTGGGTTCTGTTTCTTGTGTTGGTACTGTGAATCTTTTTAAAACCACAAATAGGTATGCATAAGTGATTCTAACTGTCTGACTATCTATATCTCTGATGCCTGTTCGTTTCTGGAACTCCCCTTAAGGGGTGGCCTTGGCCATGGCAATAGAGTCTCCATAACTAGTGAGCCACAGCACTGCCTTTTAGCCTTTAGTGCGTCACCCATAACAGGCCACTGGCAGAGGGCAAGTCTAGCACAGTGTTGGCAGAGACTCCTATCTAATGTTCCTACTGGCTACTTCCACCTATTGTTTCTACCTAATGCTCCTACCTCAATTCTCCTACGTACTATCTCTATCTACTGATCCTTTCATTTTGTCAGAAGGAAGGGCTAATACATAGCACTCGCCACAGGAAAATCTACAGTTACGAAGAATGAGCTGTGACAAGAAGAGATTTCTGTTTGTAAAAAGAATGCCAGTAGTCCATGTGTGGGTGAGGCAGAAAGAAAAGACAGCTACCTGGATCAGGGGAGTGTAACTTGACAGCCACTGAAGTGCATTCTCACTATGCAGCCATCACCAACCCTCCTCACACTCAGGGGGATAATACTGGTAGTATACCTTCCTGATCATTGGCTGCCAACCAACCATTTCCTACTAGTGTTGCAAACCTAACTGTCCAGTGAATCACTATGATTCCTTACATGTCTACAGGAAGGACCCTCTGCAGGAACTCCATCAAGGGCCAGCAAAGAATCACCATATGTCCCTGTCCTTACATGCCTCCCAGGCATACACAATTCCACGCATCTCTCCCATCATTTCTATCCCTCTGTTATTCTTACACTTTATTTCCCCGTGTCACAGGTGGTCTTTCTCTCACACTAACCCCTATACTCATACTGTCATACACTCTCAGTTTAAACTCTGTTGCTGGATTCATCAACTTACCTTGCTAAAGAAAGATTGAAGCTAGTGGCATTGCAGCCTTGTATCTTTACATGTGGGATAGGCTTTGAAGATCTGTAAAAATGTGGGGTTAATCAAATTGAAAGTAGGTGAAACATCTGTAGAAATCAAGGGAACCTTTTCTTACTTTTCAGAGCAGCTAAAAATCACCTATTTTTATCATAATTAAAATATAGGTATTTCCCATGCATAACATCAGCTCTATTAACAGAATTTTCCTTGAACATAACTTACAAACTGGGGTACCAGTTCATTTAAAGGAAGATTAGGTAGTAGTAGTAAGTAAGAACAATAAATAGAAGCCTCTGCAAACACTACACTAGACTTGCTCTCTGCCAGTGGCCTGTTAAGGGTGAGGCACTACAGGCTAAAAAGTGGCCCTGGAGTTCACTAGTTATAGAGAGACTATTGCCATGGCCACCTTCCCTTAGAGAAATCCTTAATGGAACAGGCATCAGAGATATAGGTAGATAGATAGATAAACTATATGCACGATTCATATATTCAGATGTCCCACATTATTTTGTGTTAGTAGGATGTTATTCAAAGGTAGTCATTGTGTGTTCTGGATATTTTGTAATTTGATGTTACATTCAGTTCCAGATAGATGTGTAAGGATGTATTCTCTGCACTCAAGATTAAGAAGGTGTCAGCCACTTTGGCAGTCAACGATAAGCAATCCAAATTGGATTCAGTTAGTTTCATCATCAGATGAAAAAGTTGATTCAGAAAATAGGGATGACAGTGACACTTTTGGATGTTTAGCATCAGGATCAAATATACATGAAAAATTTCTAAAGGAAAAGAATGACATAAAGAAAAATAATAGAACTTTTCCAAAAATTAGTTATAATAAGAATCTATTTCAACATCAAAAACAAGATGAAGATACAGTTGGGAGTTTGGGGAACTACCAACAGAGTTTCATTATTGAAAAATGGAAAGAATTTAAAGACGTGGAATATGACGAAATTATTAAAAAATCAATGACAGGTCATCAAGATGACAGTGAGGATGACTATTATTATTTTTTAAGGAGAAATACCAAACAAAGAGTTGAGAAGAAAGATGGTAGTGAAGAAACTAGTGCTGTTGAAGTAAGAGGATCAGGAAAAGAGGATACTCTACAGTCTTCAGGAAATGGAGATATAAATGGAGTTGCATCACCTGATGATGGATTTGGTAAACTGGCACCTTTAAAGCATGATTATGAGAATGAGAAAGGTGATGAGGGTGATGAGAGAGAAAGAAGATATCAAGAAGCCCGTTGGGAAAGGAGACACTCACCACAATATTATGGACAGCAAATGAAGAATTTATGCAAAGAAAAGAAGGTTGGTACTGTAATTTCCTTTTTTACAGTATATATAATTTTATCCATTCCTTAATATTTTGTCAATACATATAGAGCTGTGGTGCTCTGATCATCTTTAGACCCTTGCTTTAAATCTTTCCCTTCGTGTTGTTGATGTGTTTGCTACATTCACCGTTTCAAATTCTGAATTATGGGATTTTGTTAATTTTGTTCTGGTGATAATATTTTCAGGAGCAGCTATTTCTTTCATCATGGTGCACGTGAGCTGTGGAAGGACCCGAGTAGCTTGAGTTATTGTATGCCATAAATACGCACAGCAAGGGATATATGCAGAAACTCTTGGCTAGCAGATCTGTAGACCCACTTAAGCTTTGAAAATGTTGAACACTGGGTGGGATTACCGTCCTTTAGAAAGCCCATTCTATTATGGACAATCCTTGTTTTGATTAATATAAAGAAGCTCATGCTTTTCTCTTCCTTTATGAGATAGTTGCTGTTATCTGGTTTCTGTGAATGAACATTAACCAGCTTTGTAGATATTATAGTGGTCAAAGTGTGTAGCATCCTGGTGGCTACACTATTCTGTAACTTACCTCTTGAGAAAGTGCTCTCTTTAATGCTTACAGATCTCAGCCAACAGTATTTAAATGGCTTTTCATACTTCAAAAATTAATGTTTGTGGTTTGAATGGATAAGTTCATTCATCATGATATGGTATGTAGCTGTATTGTACAGGAAGTTTCCTCTCATTCTTGTTGATGAGCATTATAATAGCTTTACTTACTTTTCAGCTCTCAGCTGCTTTGAAGATCCTGGAGGAGGAGATGCCAGCAGTTAGAGCCAAGCCTAATGACTTCTGTTTCCAAGTTCTCATAAATGCTTGTGGCCGAGCAGGCTATACTAAAAAGGCATTTCAGCTCTACAATCAGGTAATAGTGCAATCAGACTGCCAAATCTCTCTGTCAGTCTGACGTCTCTTACCCCCTAGAGTGGGATGGCCACAGCAAAAAAAACATCTTGGCTACCTTATCCAAACACTCCTCTCTAGCATTATCCATCCCTCTCACACTTTACTGCATCCTTTTCCTTATTACTTCATTTATCCCTCCTAGCAACTCAACTATCTTCTCTTTTTATCTCCATTTACCTCACACCTTTATATTTTTTCCCAACATACTCTCATGCATCCTTTTTGTATGACTCAAACATCTTTAAGGTATTTAAACCTCTTTATAACTCTACACTTTGTGTCTTTTTGTTTCTTATGTCTCTGACATCCCATATCTGTACATTTCACTAGGATCTACTCTGTCCCACCTGTTAACACCACAAACATCCTCTCAGGTGGTTTGTTTTGGAAGCCAGAATCGCAGACCTCCCTGCATATTCTATGTCCATGTTTCACAGTCATTTTTTTAATATTTTTTTCATACTATTCAACATTTCCCGCATTAGTGAGGTAGCGTTAAGAACAGAGGACTGAGCCTTTGAGGGAATATCCTCTCTTGACCCCCTTTTCTGTTCCTTCTTTTGGAAAATTAAAAATTCATCCCAGGGGTTCAGTCACCTCCCTACCCTGTACACCTCCCTTCCTTATTTCTCCATCCTTAATGCCATGTTTGTACTTACATTCTTTAGGATTTGCCGTGATAATGTGGTCTGTGGATGTTGGGACCCTAGATATACTTCTAAAGTAATTATTTATTCTTCTTGAGTTGATTATACTTTTGTGTCACCAGGAGCACCACTCTTTTATCCTAGCTGGTGACAAAATGAGCATCAGGCAACAGCCCATTTATTGTTCTCCCAGTGTTCTAAAGACTTGGGGTCCAAGCTGTGGGGAAGTGAGTGGGTTCTGTAGACTATTTACAGTATTATATCTTTAGCTTGTCATCAGTCAGATAGAATAGGTTGGAGAATCCCAGGAGGCTCATTTCTTAGGTGAGAGCAACCTAGGGTTAACAAAGATATCAGTATTCCGACTTGTCACTGGGTACGAAGGAACGAAGGGTATGAGGAGGGTGGCATCACGTCAGCAAGTTTGGTAATAATGGCAGTAATGATTTGGTTTATTTTTTGTCTGTTACTCAGGGCTGATAATCTCTTGTTCTGTTGACTTACTCAGCACAGGCAAAAAAATTAGTCCCATGTAACTCTGAAACTTTATCATCTTGATCAGAGGACTTTCCAACATGGTAGTGGGAACTTGTGGAATCTTCAGAAAATATATCAATTGCCCTGTCAAACATATGCTGTATAGAAGGAAGAACTTTATCAGATACTTTTTCATTAATTCTTTTGCTCTTGTACTACATACATGAAAGTATGACATTTTGATATATTGCACATGGCAGCTAGAGAATGTATGAGAGTGAATGTGGCCTTTCTTTGTCTGTTCCTAACACTACCTTGGTAACAAGGGAAGCTGCTATCAAGTATGAAAGAAAGAAAAGTATGACAATCCACTTCACTTATGTATGAACTAAGCAGTTCGCATTATCTTTTGCTGAAGGTTTCAAGGGTTGTGCTGTTGGGTATTAAACACCAAAATATACATGTACTGTGACGAAGCTACTGTAGTATGATTTGTGTACTCAGGTATGGGATATGGCATGATGGATATAATTGAATATAATGGTAGATATAGTTTTAAATATGTTTTTTTGTAATATACAAGCAATTCACATCGTAATAATTTGTTTATAATTTCAAATTTCACTTTTAGATGAAAAAGCGTGGACTTAAAGTTCAACCTGTTGCCTATACTGGACTCTTCAATGCTTGTGCCAACTCACCATGGCCAGAAACAGATGGACTGAAGCGGGCTACACAACTGCGGGAACAGTTGCTGCAAAATGGATATTTATTCAACCAGATTATCAGCCATGCTATGATTAAAGGTATGCAACACAAATTCAAACATATACACAGAGTCCCGAGAAATGGTTTAGTGAAAAGAGAGGGAGTGGTGAATGCCATGCATAGGATGAAATGTGGCAGAGTAACAGGAGTGGATAAAAATAAAACCAAGTTCCCAAGAAAGGAGTCAACAGTATTGTTGAGTGGTTAGTCAGGCTTTTCAGCATTTGTATGGCCCAAGTTTAGGTGACTGAAGACTGCCATAATGCATGTATAGTCCCATTATATATAGGGAATATATAGGCAAGGAGGACAAAAGAGATTGTTCAAACCATAAAGGAACTGTGTAAGTCTTTTGAGTATACCTGGTAATGTTTACAGGGTGTTGGGAAGACAGAACATCTAACTTGGGTATGGGTTGTAGTGCAGCTTCAGTGTTTGCAAAGGCAAAAATGGGTGTGTTTGAAGGGAGCTGATCCCAATAGTGTCTATGAATGCAAGTCTTGGACCTTTAATGAAAAGTAAATGAAGAAGGGGGCATGTTGGAAATTAAATATCTGAAGATGACGTGGTGTGAAATGGGTTGATCCTGTAAAGAATGACAGCACAAGAGTAGTTGTGGTAATAACTGGTCTGATTAAGAAAGCTGATTATAGTGTGCTGATATGGTTTGTACATGTGGAGAGGATGCGCAAGGAAGGCTGACTAAGAGGAAATATGTTACACAAATGGGGGTATTGAGGGTAAAGGGGATACCAAGAAGATGGAAGGATAGAGTGAGGGAGGCTTTTTGGTATTGTGTCCTGAACATTTAGGAGGGTGAGAGATACGCTTAGGATAGAATGAACTAGATCAAGGTGGTATATGGAGGGTGGGGGTGACGTATTGTCAGTGGGCTGAAATAGTGTATGTGAAGCAGTCAAGGTAAACCATAGAATAGTCTCTTAGGGTGGGCTGTTTCACTTTTTCATCCCAGTTTTTGCTACCCTTTCTCATACATCCACATCCCACCTTCCTCATACTACACACTTTTTGCAAACGTGCTTCCCTAAATACCTTTCACTCCCCTCCAGCTTCATTTGTTTCATTTACTCTAAACCTATGTTATTCCTCACTCAATCTCATGGTATCTGTACACAGGCCTCTTTTTCATACCTCACCCTTTCACCACTTCTTTCACACGTAAATTTCTATAACAGATCAGTGACATTGAGAGATTTAGGGATAGAGCAACCAAAGGACATAACATGAAATTAAGCAATAACATTATTAAAAAAGGTTTAAAGAAGTACATTTATAATTTAAGAGCAGTGGATGAATGGAACAGAATGACTGAGGACATGGATAATGTAGACAGCATGATAGTAGAAAGTTTTCAAGATATGTGACCCCTCAAGTATACAGTCCCCTCTCCACACAGAGCTTTCTTCTCACTCCCAGTTGTATAAATACTAATATTCACCCACTTGTAGGCAACTTTCATTCTGTCTCACACCATTTTATGATTCACTTCTTAACACTTTAACACATCATACAACTCTGCTGGGACTACTGAAACTTCAGATGTATCCATGATATTGTAGTGATATTTTTTCTCTCTTTTTCAGCATTTGGAAGATGTGGAGATATCAATACTGCTTTCCAGATTGTTGATGATATGATTGAACAGGGGTTGTTGGTGACAACAAGTACTATAAACTTCCTACTACAGGCTTGCATCTCTGATAAGGAAACTGGTTTTAGGCATGCTATTATGGTAAGTTACTAAATTGAAATTACAGTGTATGTGAAATTACCCATTTGTACAGTACAAAAAAAAGGAGGGGCTCAATTTTTCCAACTTTCTTAACTATCATACAACTTTTGATAATAATGTACACTTTCTGCATTCACATTTCCTTCATTTACCATTATTATTATTATCATAATTATACTTTGTCGCTGTCTCCTGCGTTAGTTAGGTAGCGCAAGGAAACAGACGAAAGAATGGCCCAACCCATCTGCATACAAATGTATATACATACACGTCCACACATGCACGTATACATACCTATACGTTTCAACATATACATATATATACATCCAAAGACATGTACATATATACACATGTACATAATTCATACTTGCTGCCCTTCTTCATTCCCATTGCCACCCCGCCACACATGAAATGGCAACCCTCTCCCCCCGCACGCACGTGAGGTAGCGCTAGGAAAAGACAACAGAGGCCACATTCATTCACTCAGTCTTTAGCTGTCATGTATAATGCACTGAAACCACAGCTCCCTTTCCACATCCAGGCCCCACAAAACTTTTCATTTACCATATTCCACAAATATAAAATCATATCATACATATGCTTATTTTATAACAAATATCTTGATAAATTTCTTGCTATGACCATCTGGTTGCTTTCCATTATTTGTAGAACTGTTCTCTCTTAGCCTAGTCAACTTAATTTAGAATCTTGAAGATTGTAATCAAGTCTCCTTATATTTATATCTTATATGATGTGCAATTTCATGTGCTCTAACTTCTTATAACTTCTTCCCCTTTTCATCTTTCCCTCTTCCTGTAACTTTTCTACATTCAAAGTTAGGTCTACAAATACTTGTGGTCCCCTGATTATTTCTACATAATTTTTCCCTTACCTCTCCCCTCACCCAAGATGGCTTTTGATTTTTTTTCCCCATATCATGCTGGTAATCATCAAAACACACACCAAAAAAATCTGTCCTTGTATTTCAGGTACCATCTCTGTTCCTCTTCTTTGGAGTTTATTAGATCTTTGTTTCTTTGTGCAAGTGTGATAACCAAATCCTATTATTTTTTTTGATAACTGATGGCTGTTTTCCCACTTTATCGAGGTAGCTACAGGAAACAGATGAAGAAAGGCACATCCG
Organism: Panulirus ornatus; assembly: GCF_036320965.1. Taxonomy (NCBI): domain Eukaryota; kingdom Metazoa; phylum Arthropoda; class Malacostraca; order Decapoda; family Palinuridae; genus Panulirus; species Panulirus ornatus. Next base: position 8,457,444 of record NC_092269.1, read on the forward strand.
CTCATACACACACACACACTCAGTCTGTAGCTGTCATGTGTAATGCACCGAAACCACATCTCCCCAGCCATAGACCCGTTAGACCTTTCCACAGTTTACCCCAGACATTTCACATGCCCTGGTTCAGGCCATTGACAGCATGTTGACTCCAACATACCACATCGTTCCAATTCACTCTATTCCTTGCATGCCTCTCACCCTCTTGTATGTTCAGGCCCTGATAGCTCACAATCTTTTTCACTCCATCCTTCCACCTCCAATTTGGTCTCCTGCTTCTCCTTGTTCCCTCCATCTCAGACATACATATCCTCTTTGCAATCTTTTTCACTCCATCCTTCCACCTCCAATTTGGTCTCCTGTTTCTTGTTCCCTCCATCTCAGACACACATATCCTCTTTGTCAATCTTTCCTCACTCATTCTCTCCGTGTGTCCAAACCATTTCAACACATCCTCTTCTGCTCTCTCAACCGCACTCTCTCTATTTCCACACATTACTTTTTCTCCCCTTATGTTCATACCATTTCAACTTACCCTCTTCTGCTTTCTCAACCACACCCTGTTACCACATATCTCTCTTAACCTTTCATTACTTATTACTCAATCAAACCACCTCACACTACATACTGTCCTCAGATGTTTCTTTTCCAACACATCCTCCACACAACCTCATCTATGGCCAATGTCTCACAACCATATGCTATTGTTGTAACTGCTATTCCTTCAAACATTCCATTTCTGCCCTCTGAGATAATATTCTCTCATTCCAAACATTCTTCAGTGCTCTCAGAACCTTCACCCCTTCCCACACCATGTGACTCACTTATACTTTCACAGTCCCATTTGCTGCCAAGTCCACTCCCCATCTATCTGTCTGTCTATATCTCTGATGCCCATTCTGTTTGGGTGGCCACAGCATAAAAGTCTCCACTTATCCCAACCTCCCTCTCATACACCACCATTCCATGCATTCTTCCACTTTTTCTCTCTCTCCAGTATTCCTCCACCCTATTTGCCCATGCCAAAGTTGGTCTTCCTTTCACACCAACCCCTTTGATTATGCTATCGTACAGTTTCATTGTAAACTCGATCTTGCATTCTTTCCACATGCTCAAATCACCTCATGTATGTATATATATTACGTTTCACCCATTCTACACTCCACAATATATTCCTTGCTATACCACATCTCTCATATACCCCTTCATTTCTTTCTTCATTCCCTCTAGTCACATCAAATGTTCTTCTCAAACAGCTCATTTTCACAGCCTGGATTCTTGACCTCAGTGATTCATTCCATATCCATGTTATGGTGGCATAGGTTAGGGTTGAGAGGACTATGCTGTTCCTTAATCCTCTTTTCACTTCCATACTTACACCTCTACCCTTCATTATTCTACTATCTCCCATATTGCTCCTCCCATATCACCAAACTTACCCAAGATAGCTCCTAAATACTTAAACTCTTTCACTTTATATGGTTTTACAAAATCTATACTTTCACTCTGTTTCCTTTCAAACGCCATTACTTTTACTTGCATTTACCTTCAATTGCCAATGCTTACACACATAATAAAACACACAATCTTCTATAACTCCTTTGCACTCTCAGCAAACAACACAGTATCATCTGCATACAGGCTTGCCACTAGCCACCATATCTCACTCCATCTCTATACCCTTTTTCCCTAGTTTTGCTTTCGTCTCACTTATCACTCCATCCATACATCCATCCATACATATATTAAAAATCTACGGTGACATCACCCAGCCCTGCCTCACACGATACACATATCCCAAAACTTTCACTCAACTATCTATCCACTCTTACATGTGCATTTGCTCCTCTATAGAAGGCTTTCACACCATCCAACAGTTGTCCCCCTACCCCATATATATCCTTAACACATCACATAATAAAACATCCCATAAAGGATTCCACTCAACTCTGTCATACACTTTCTCCAGATCCATAAAAGCTATATACAACTTCTTACCTTTTGCTAAATACTTTTCCACTGTCATCTTTACCAGAAAAATCTGATCCACGCCTCCCCTACCTTTTGTAAAACCCCCTTGTTCTTCACTTATTCTGCATTCATTCACTTCCATTACTCTACATTCTTGTATACACTTAACCTGGTACACTTAACAGACTTTTTCTACGATAATTGCTACATACATCCTTAGTACCTTTTCTTTTGAAGAAAGGAATAGTTATAGCTTTCACCCAGTCCTCAGGCACAACCTTCTGTTTCCATACTGAATTACATATCAGATGCATCCACTCAATCACACCTCCTCCTCCATACCTCATCCATGGAAGGGGTCTCTCTCTCTCCCACGATTCCTGCCTTGGAGATTCAGCTTCTTTACCAATCTCCTGTGATAAGTGCATGATTTCTGGTAGTCCAGGAACAAACCACTTAACTCTTGTGTGAATAGGTCCACAAAATTGCCCAACTATTACACACAGATAGTAAGCAGTACACATCTTGTCCTGTTCTTTAAATATGTAAATTGGCCTAACCTAGTTTTGAAACATTCACATTTCTTGCACACTATATTCTCACTTAATGATGTCCAACTGGACATTATCCCATTTCTTAAAATGTATATCCTTGCTTCCCTTCCCACTGTTTCCTCTGAGTTTCCTTTTTTGTTTCCGAGTCCTCTTTACTTCAGTTATGCAAAATCTAATTCATTCAAATCACTTGGTCCACTCAGAATAGTTGTAAGTCCTAATAATATTCCCACCCTGCTCTGTCTTTGTTTTTAAGTAATGACTGTGTTATCTACCATTCTTCGGAGTCCAAACCATCAAATTATTTGTGCACCATTCTAGTTACATATTTTCACTTTCTACAGCTTGTCTCTATGCTTTTTGAATAGGGGTTTCAGAAAGATACATCATTTTGCACTTTCTACAGCTTGTCTATATGCTTTTTGAAAAACAGGGATTTAACAAAAATACACTATTTGAGTTTAAGTCTCATATATATACACTGTATAAAATATTTCTTCAAGATATCTCAATTCAGAATCTTTTCTGTTATTATCATATATGCCAACATATAAACTGCTCCAACTTTTTGCTCAAGCTGTCAGTCAAATAAAGTGTATTTTACTGATATTTCAGGCTATTAATTTGATTCCTTTCAACTCTCCTCATCTAATGTATTGTTCCACTGAGTTCCTCCTAATCCTATTTCTGTTAATTGATATAATTGATTCCAAATCAAAGAAAAAGGTCACCCTGTAAAGTCTCTGTCTTAATTTCTGTCCCTGATTATTCTCTGTGAACAGGTCTGGAGGAAAATGCGTGAATTAAAGCTGTCTCCCGACATCTTTTCATATAATCTATTGATACGGTGCATTGTGGATTGTGGTGCTGGAGACCAGCGATTGACCTCCAGTCTTCTTGAAGGTGTTGTGGGTAATGCAGTTAAGGGGACCAAAAGAGAGATGAAGAAACGACTAATTACAGAGAAGGTCCTAGTTCTAGCAAATGAAGATAAGCTCCATGCATCAGAATCAAGAAATACAGTTAGTACTCAAGAGGTGAAAGACAGTTTAGAAAATACTGAAAAAAAATCTGAAGGAATAAGTGAAAATTTAAATAATGAACAACTTTACAGCATGACTGAAATGAGAAGAGAAGTTCAAGTTACTGCAGGGCAGAATCATGTGTTACCCAATCTTTTAGGGCGAACTTTAGCAACTGGAGCAGTTGTGGGCTTGGGGCCTCTAGATCAGCCACAAGACAGGCAAGTGTATATGTCTAGTCATACTGGTGTTGACCAGCTCAACAGGATGACCCATTAAGGATATATTGTAAATAGTTTGATCGTATGTATCCATATTAATAGTCCTCTTCATACATTACATATCTCTGGCTTCAGTGAGGTCTTTAACATAGTTTTACACTTATCAACTCTTCTTCATTCACACTTTGTAAGAAACTAATCCTATCTGTGTAGTTTATATATTTCTAATCTTCTTTGCATGACTTATGGATTACTACTTTATCATTCCTTTGCCTCTTCAATGTATTTTCATTTTTCTCGTTTCTGCATTTCATTTTTCATCTCATTTTTAAAAATGCATATTCTCATATTTAATGAAAGTTCACAAAAGTTAGCTGTTTCTTTTAGTAGTTCTCAGCCATGTAATTGAATAAACACTTTTATTTTAAAGTATTCTACTCAACACTTGAGTTGTTTATTGTCTTCTTTGTTTTTTCAGACATGTTAATTGTGTACATCTTAAATCTTTGTAACTTTGATATCAACTGGCTCAGGATTTGTCTCTCAACTACCTCTGATCTTTTTAGTCTTACTACTATGATGCTATAACTATGCAAACTTTAAGCCATTCTTCAACTATCTAAATTCCTGCCAAGAAAGCATGACGTTTTATTATTGAGATCCTCTGCCAGAGGAACGTCAAGGTATATCACAAGGAGTGGCTGAAATTAAAAGTGTATAATTTCAAGAGCTCTTACAGTTTCCATTTTGCATTTTGAATGATCTAGTGTACATTACAAACCAGCCTACTCATGTTCTAGACCATCACAACTCCTCTTCCAGCATTCTAGATTTAATTAAACTTCTCGTCATTATGCTATAGTTTCCTTAGGATAATTACAGCACCTCCTCAGGCAATGCTTATATTCATCTTTTCATTGAATCCTTGGTTCAGCTATGAATGTTCCGAGGCTATTTGGGCATGGAACGTGATGTATTGTATGTGAAAACATTCTTGCCATTGAGTTTCATTCGGCTTTCATCTCTTCCTTAAACCATTGCACTCCCTTATTCAGAGGAATTTTGATATCCTTATTCTTCCGCTGATAGGTCTTTCTGACCTATCTATTCACATCTCTAATGCCTGCTCCCTCCTGTAACTCCCGCAAGGGGTTGGTCATGGCAGTAGTCTCCATAATTATTGAACTCCAGTGCTGCTTCTCAGCCTTTAGTGCCTCACCCCATAACAGGCCACTGGCAGAAGGCAACTCTAGCACAGTGTTTGCAGAGGCTCCTACCTAATGGTGTAAATGACTACTACAACCAAAGGCTCCTACCTTATGTTCCTACCTACTGCTTCGACCTAATGCTCCTGCCTAAATGTTCCCACCTACTACTATTTTACCAAAAGGCAGGGCTAGCACATAGTGCTCACCACAGGATAATCTGGAGTTACGAAGAATGAGCTATGTGAGTTAAGTGTTGTCAGGTGTTATGTATGACAAGGAGAGATTGTATGTTTGTGAATAATGCCAGCAGTCTATATGTGGGTGAGTCAGAAAAAGAGACAGCTAAATGGGTCAGAGGAGTGCAACTTGACAACCACTGAAGCAGTGGCTCACTATGCAGCCGTCACTAACCCTCCTGATACCCAGGAGGATAGTAGTGGTAATATACCTCCCTAGTCACTGGGTGCCTACCAGCTACTACCTGCATGGTCTTTCTGACCAGTGACTGAAAATGAGTCTGTAGTTGTTTCTCCTCTTGGTTAAGCCCCTCATTTCAGAACTTTTCCTTCTAACCCCACCCTGGATGACCTCAGTATTCCTTCGCCTCAATACATCTTTACTAGTCCTATGCGTCTTTCAATAATCTTTCACTCCAAAAAGGTATCTCTATAGACACAAAACTGGATAGCATCCCTCCTCGTGTTTTTCAGCCTTGAGCCTTTGAATTTTTATGCTTCTTTTGATTTTTTTTTAAAAAACATCATTCCTCGAATTTGCAAAGGTGGGTGCCTATTCAAATCCTTTCAGTTGTTGTCCAATTCCTTTGACTTTTACCATTTAACGAGTCTTTGAATTTCTCCCAAATTTCTATTATCATCATCATCATGATTGTCATCTATCTGCTAGTATTGCTTGTTTGAGATCTAGCAGTGATATCCATACCTGTATTACTTACACCTGGTCATCCTTTCATAGAGACTTTGGTGATTTGTATGTCATAATCCTACATGTCTCGAGAGCTTTTGAGAGGGTGTAGCATCGAGGTCTGACCTCCAAGCTCCTTTCATTTAGCTTTCCTTTCTTACTGTGATCTTTTTTTATCCAGCTTTCTCTCTGGTTTTCTGCATATTTCCATAATTGTGGTTGATCATTATCTTCTTATTCTTGTCAATAATGACATTCCTCAGGGTTACGTCCTATCTCCTAGCCTCCTCTTTCTTTTTACTAATATATTCTCTCTTCAGGAATAACCCAATTCATTGCTACATTTAGTTGCCTTCTACAACACGTGAGGAATAAATGGGAAGTATTCTTTCTCCCCAATCCCCCTATTCCTGGCGCTACCTCACTGATGAGGGAAACGGTGATCAAGTATGATAAGTATTTCCATAATTGTGGTTAATCATTATCTTCTTAATTTTGTCAATGATGACATTCCTCAGGGGTACGTCCTATCTCCTAGCCTCCACTTTCTTTTTATTGATATATTCTTTCTTCAGGAAATAACCCAATTCATTGCTGCATTAATGACTTGGCTCTGCATTCCCCCACTTCTTTCCAACCCAGTCCATCTTTTCTTGCCCAATTTATGGCTCTCACCCTTACAGCTACTTCTGTAAATTCAAGTTTTGATGTTCATATTAGGTCTTTGTTCTTCTCCATATGCTGTATCTCATTAAAGCAGGAGAAGCAATTATTTGTTTAAAAAAATATATTTTCAGACTGGCTCTTCTGGGTGGTCCAAGTGGTATACTTGAACAGATGTCACATGACCGAGTAAATGCAGACTTGAAGACTGTCACACAGCTTGTGGACTCTTTACCCTCAAACACTGATGCAGAAGAGGCAAGTATTTTTAATGAGTTAGCTGAGACACCTCAAGTCAAAACTATTTCATTAATGCTATATATATACCTTCCCCTTTGTAGAAATTGAAATAAAAGGTGGGGAGGGTTTCCAGCCCCCGCTCCCTTTAGTCGCCTTCTACAACACATGGGGAATATGTAGGAAGTATTTTTTCTCCCCAGTTCCCCTATTCCTGGTGCTACCTCACTGACGTGGGAAACGGTCATCAAGTATAATAAAAAATACATCTTCCCAAGACTGTAATGTTTTCTTTAATGAATTGAATAACATTCACTCCACCATCAAATTCAAGATTAAATGGAAAAAAGAAGGCAAATTGCCATTTCTTGATGTGGTGATTACTAAGGAACCTGATTACTTGTCCCTCAAGATATACAGGAAGCCTACCAACTCCAAGAGCTATATTCATTATTTTTCAGTAAATGATCTTTCTGTAAAAATGTCTGTAGTTATGTCTATGTTTTTAAGAGCATTACTGATATGTAATCCCATAACTCTGGTAGATGAATGTGGTCATATATGACGTATCTTTAAGCAGGTATGTTATCCAAGGTGGTTTGTGAATAAGGCTTGTTAGAGAGCTAAGAAGACATTTTATGCATCTAGTAACAAAAATGCTATTCCCTGGGGATAGGGGAGAAAGAATACTTCCCACGTATTCCCTGCGTGTCGTAGAAGGCGACTAAAAGGGAAGGGAGCGGGGGGCTGGAAATCCTCCCCTCTCATCTTTTTTTTTTTTTAATTTTCCAAGAGAAGGAATAGAGAAGAGGGCCAGGTGAGGATATTCCCCCAAAGGCCCAGTCCTCTGTTCTTAACGCTACCTCGCTATCGCGGGAAATAGCGAATAGTATAAAAAAAAAAAGTAACAAAAATATGGAAATGGTGATAAAGTATAATAAATAAATATAAATATATATCTGAGTTTGGGAAAATGTGTGAAAGGAGAAAGTTGAGAGTAAAACTGAATAAGAGCAAGGTTTTTAGGTTCAGTAGGGTTGAGGGACACGTTAGTTGGGATGTAAGTTGTGCTGTCTCAGTATAATGATTGTTTGAGTGGAGGATGAGACCTTACTGGAAATGATTATTAGTAAGGATGGTAGTAGAAAAACTGATGGTGACTATAGACTCACGCAAAGGAGAAGAATTGGAGGTAAACAGAGAACTCTTGCAAATGGGAGGAATTCAAATACAGAATAGGCAAGAAGTTTGCACAAGCCAGCACTTGTCCCTTCTCGGACACTTGGATACAAAACTATAGTATGTGTGGGATCCAGACTGGTAAAAAGTGCAGATATGGATACTTTTGGTAGGGTACCTAGAATTAGAACAACTGAAGGTCTAGAAGTATGATGTATAGAAGACGTCTTAAAAATGAATGGGTGAATGCCTCTTGAAATGTTCCAGCCATGTAGGACATCTAACCAATAATAGGTTGGTGAAGAAGATTCAGTGTAGTGTTTGAAGATGAAAGGAGAAAAGAGACAGACACCCCCCCCCCCCCCCCAAAAAAAAAAAAAAAAAAAAAAAAAAAAAAAAAAAAAAAAAAAACAGACCCCAAAAATGATGGATAGATGCAGGGAGTAAATAACTTTTGTCTAGAGTATTTCAGGTGATGATGCTGGAGGAATGGTTTTGGATCGTGTTTTGTGGGGGTTGTAGACATACTGTTTATATGCAAGGCTCGGAGCGCCTTCAGTAGAAACTGATTTTATAGAACTACAGTCCCCAGCCCCAGCCTTCCAGGTTGACAATATTTACAGCAAATAATCCGCATATTACTTTTGGTTTCAGGCACTCCTCAGATCAATGGAGAATATTGGTCTTAAACCAGACACACAGTTCTGCAACATGCTCATCCGCAAACGCATCTTCCGTGGGGATGTAGAGGGTGGTAAGGTATGTTATTAACTATGTTACAAATAACCTAGATAACACCTAGTTGTTAATTAGATTCCTATTTAATTGTGAAGAACCAAAAGTGATTGTGAAAAAATCCCTGCTAAACAAGTGCCAAACTTGTGAAAAGCTTATTTATAGCTCACATGGCCAAAAGCCATGGGTAGTGAGTGTTGGAATGATAAAGTAAAATTAGAATTGCTAGTGAGAGAGAAAAAAGAGATGTATAGCCAGTACTTACATGGGAAGACTGTAAATGTGATGTACAAGACAAAATTGCAGGAGGTCAAGGGGAATGTGCAGGGGTTGAAAAAAAGAAAAAGGCAAATAAGTGTTGGAGTCAGAATGTATTAGTAAATTTCAGAGAGAATATGTTTAGGAAGGAGATTAATAGTGTAAGAAAAACAAGAGAACAAATTAAGAACATTAGAAAGGGGCAATGGGGAAGTGCTAACAGGTAGTGATGAAATGAGATGGAGTAATTATTCTCAACTGCTGAAAATGTTTGATTGTGTGGTAATGCATCTAAAGTACTTTAAGGAAAAGCTGCGGTAATTATTATTATTATTACTTTGCTTATACAGGAAACGGTAAACAAATAAAAAAGATCATAATTGTTTAACCCTGAAGACCCTTCGCTTGGAGATATCTGCAGCTTCAAGACTGTTGCATTCAGTGGCAAGGAAAGTATGGACTCATTTTGAATGATTAATTGTTTCTTTCATGAGACTGTACTCTGATGATATAGCCTTGCTGAAGGAGTTTCTTTACATTTGTTGCAACACAAGCAGGCTGTGTCTGGTATCGCCAAGCTTTGGCATGATGAGCAAGATGGTAAAAAATGAATGTGTAACTGCAGTTCATTTAAAGAAGGCTGGGAAAGCATGGAAAATGTCATGTCCCAAACAACTGAATGATGGCAATAGTGGTAAAAGAGACTAAGAATTACATAGGAATATGTCTTCTTAGTGTATGTGGTAAGATGTATAGTTGGATGGTGACTGATCATTTTAAATCTGTTGGCAGATTTGAAAAGGGAAGAGGATATGTAGTCCAGATTTTTGCACTTACACAGGTAGTGGATAAGGCTTTGGCAAGAAATAGACAAATGTGTTTAGCATTTTTTTTAATCTACCAGAGCTGAATTTGTTTTTAATGTCTGAGGAAGAGAAATGTGAATAAGGCTAATATTGAAAATATGTGTATTCCAGGATATACTTGACCTCATGCAGCAACACCATTTGGAGCCTGATCTCATTACATTTGGCTGCTTGGCTCTGGGTTGTCATCACCTGCAGAGTGCCACTGACTTGTTACAGGATATGGATACTGCTAAATTTACGTAAGAATCTGATTTTGATGTGGAATCAATTATTTATCATTATCTTTTACATCAGCTAACTTAAAGAAAATGTATAGTGAAGCTAGGGTTGCTTGATAATGCAATATTTTCATTGTATTACTTTGTGTATTAGTATTCTTTCCAAGGGGAAGGAGTTCATTTTAGAGACAGAAACACTCTTTGACCCTAAAACTTTCAAATTCATGTCTTATTTGTCTAAATATATATATAGTCAAGGTTAAATGTGAATGAATGCAGCTTTTATTCGTCTGTTCCTAGTGCTACCTTACTAACGCAGGAAACAGCAATCAAGTATGGTTGAGAGAGCAGAAAAGGTTCAGTCCATTAACAGCATGTTGACTCCGGTGTACCACATCATTCCAATTCACTCTATTCCTTGCACACCTCTCATCCTCCTGCATATTCAGGCCCTGATCACTCAAATTCTTTTTCATTCCATCCCTCCACCTCTAATTTGGTCTCCTGCTTCTCCTTGTTCCCTTACTTACCTGGCATCAAAGATGGATGGAATAACTGAGAGGCTGAAAGTTGGCTGGCAGTTGTATGGAAGACCATTTCCTGAGACAGCTGAATTACCAAATTAGCTTACATTTAATGACAAAACATGATGCCAATTCATATAAACTTTAAAAAAAAAATATTCCTCAGGCCAAATCTGGAGATAATGACAATGCTGGTGAAGAACAGCCTGGTTAGGAAAAATTATTTCTACACATTAGAGATACTTAAGGAAATGCACCATAGAGATATATCTCCAGATGAGAATCTGCTCCATCTCCTTGAATGTGGCAGACAAAAAGCACGTAATACTATGTTGAAAATGGTAAGTAAGCTTTTTGGTACTATGCCTCTTTATGAACAGGAATTTATGACATTTACATTTGATGTTATATTTCTTCAGAACAGTTAAATTTGCCCGGTGATGTTAAGCCTAGAATTTTCTAATCTTAAATTTGCACTTTTTCCTAATTCTTGATTCCAGTTGTTTTGTCCCAATCAAATTCTGTTTCATTTGATGACTTTGCTCTCCTTCATTTAAAACAAGGTATTACATGCAGAATCTTTGAATTATGCTTTAGTCTATGAACATATCCAGATATTTGTTGTGTGAAACCCCATACCAGTGGTAATCTTTGTAAAGATGATTGCATACAGATTAAACAACTAGTAAAATAATTCTAGTCTCACTTTATGAACGAAAATTTATGATGTATAAAGAATAAAATGATTTATCCCATTTGCTCCAGTAACTTTGGTAGATAATGGTTAGGATCAGCATTATTAAGTCCTACCAAAACTGTGATCCTTCCCCTCAGATACATAGGAAGTTATCTGCATGCACACAAAACAAAAGCAATCTTTACACAGGTGAATGACAGGTCTCAAATAATCACCTATTAACTATGAAAGGTTGGTATGCCCTTAGATTTTTTCATCCATGGTGAGGATATTCCCTCAAAGGTCCAGTCCTCTGTTCTTGACGCTACCTCGCTAACGCGGGAAATGGCGAATAGTATGAAAGAAAAGATGTTATATTACGTCACTTTGAAAGTGTAAAGATTGTTTTTGTGCTTTTTTATATGAATAAGGTATACCTGTGTAGTACGTCTCAAAAATGAATCATAATGAAATCGTGATTAGTGAAGATTCCCGATTCACTGGAGATTCACATGTGATTTTGGGTTACAGGAAGGAGACGATGCTGAAATGACAAAAAGAAAGCTGGAAACCATTAAGATCTTTCTAATGGAGTACAAAACATGGCTAAAAAAATCACCAGTGCAACTACAAGATCATCCATGGGCGCAGTACAGATCTGTGTCGAATAAGACATGACCACAATGATTCCATCTAATCAACACTTACATGACTGTCTATGTATGGTAACCTTCCTCTGCCATAAGTCAGGATGGTATCTGCTAATGCTTGAATACCTGTTCCCAGCACACCACCACACCTTCAAGTGTCAGTGATCTAACATTGAAGCTCAAATGTTCACTTTCATCCAACTGTAAAGAAAAAGCACTTAAAAAATTCCTTTTATTTCATTGTTTTATTTGTACCTGTTGTGTCAATGAGTCAGAAGTTGAATCTCACGTCTTGATTAATAGGTGTGCTGGGCGTTGTCCATTGTGATATGCCCAGGAGATGATTGTGCCTATTTCAGAGCTCCAGGAGGACACCTCACATAGTGAGTAGTAGGATAATAGCGTGTGAAAATTTTTTGTAACTGTCTGCCATTTTTCACATTAAGCTAGTGCCAGGAACAGATGAAGAAAAAGGCCACACTTACTTGTATCCATTCTCTAGTTGTTGCGTAATACACCAAGACCACATCCCCCTCTGCACAACTAGGCCCCACAAACCCTTCCATGGTTTCCCCTGGCAGTTTCATATGCTCTGGTTCAGTTCAGCCCCATGTACACCACTTCTTTCCAATTCACCATCTCATATATAACTTTCACCTTCCTGCATGTTCAAGCACCAATCACTCAAAATTTTTTTTTCACTCAATCCTTCCATCTCCAGTTTGATCTCCCTCATCTCTTTTTACCCTCCACTGCTGACACATATATCCTCTTTACTCAACTGCTCCACACTCATTCTCTCCTAACCATTTCAAAACATCCTCTTCACCTCTCTCAACCACACTCTTCTTATTACCACACCTCTCTTACCCTTTTTTTTATTAATCGATTAAAGCACCTCATATCACGTACTGTCTTCCAACATATCCAACACTTCTACCTTGGTCTGCACATCCTCATCTATAGCCTATGCCTCACATCCATACAAAATCTTTGGAACTACTATACCTTGAGCTCAAATTTACCCATTTTCACCTTCCCATGTAAGGACCTATCTTTCTACACAATCTTCAATGCTCCCGAACCTTCACCACCTCATCCACTTCTGCTTCCATGGTTCCATTTGCTGCCACGTCTACTCCCAGGTACTCAAATGCTTCATTCCTACCATATCTTCTCCATTCAGCCTTAACCCCAACTAACCTGTCCCTCTGCTCTGTTATACCTGGTAACCTTGCTTTAATTCACATGTACTCTCAAATCCTCCATTTACACACTCTCCTAAACTCAAACACCAAACTCTGCAGCTCCTCACTTGAATCTGCCACTTGTGCTGTCATCATCAAACAACATATGACTCAGTATCTACTCTATCTATTTCTCTGATGCCTGTTCCCAACTAGAACTCTCTCAAGTGGGTGGCCACAGCTTCTTAGCCTTTAGTGCTTCACCTTTAACAGGCCACTGGCAGATGGCAGCTCTAAAGCAGGGTTTTCAGAGGCTACTCTTAATGTCCCTACTGACTACTACTACTAAATGTTCATGCCTAATGTTCCTACCTACGACTTCTACCTAATGCTCCTTCCTAAAAGTTTCTACCACTTTGCCGAAAAGCAGAGCTAATGCATAGTGCTCACTGCAGGAAAATCTAGTTATGAAGAATGAGCTGTGTGAGTAAAGTGTTGTGAAGTGTTATGTATGACAAGGAGAGACTGTATGTTTATGGACAGAATGCCAGTAGTCCACAGGTTGGTGAGGCAAAAAGAAAAGACAGCTACCTGGGTCAGAGAAGCACAACTTGACAGCCATAAAAGTGCTGGCTCACTACACAACCATCACTAATAGCTCTGATACCTGGGCTGGTGGTACTGGTTATATACCTCCCTGTTCCCTGGTTACCTTCCAACTCACCGTAATCATTTCTTTTTCGTACCTGATTGCCATTTCCAACATTAGCAAGGTAGTGCAAGGAAACAGACAAAGAAAGCCACATCCACTCACATACACACAAGCATATATATTTTTTTCATTTCTTTTTTTATACTTTGTCGCTGTCTCCCGTGTTAGCAAGGCAGCGCAAGGAAACAGATGAACAAATGGCCCAACCCACCCACATACACATGTATATACATACATGCACATATACATATCTATACATTTCAACATATACATACATATATATTTATTTTATTATCTATTTATTTATCATACTTTGTCGCTGTCTCCCACGTTAGCGCAAGGAAACAGACGATAGAATGGCCCAACCCAGCCACATACACGTGTATATACATACATGCCCGCACACGCACATATACATACCTATACATTTCAACACTATTTTTTTATTTATTTTGCTTTGTTGCTGTCTCCCGCATTTGCGAGGTAGCGCAAGGAAACAGACGAAAGAAATGGCCCAACCCACCCCCATACACATGTATATACATACACGTCCACACACAGCACATATACATACCTATACATCTCAATGTACACATATATATACACACACAGACACATACATATATACCCATGCACACAATTCACACTGCCTTTATTCATTCCCATCGCCACCTCGCCACACATAAATATATATACATACAGAGATATATACATATATACACATGTACATATTCACACTTGCTGCTTTCATCCATTCCTGTCGCCATGCTGCCACACATAAATGGCACCCTCCTCCCCCCCCTGTGCATGCACGAGATAGCGCCAGGAAAAGACAATAAAGGGCACCTTTGTTCACACTCAGTCTCTAGCTGTCATGTGTAATGCACCGAAACCACAGCTCCCTTTCCAAATCCAGGCCTCACAAAACTTTCCATGGTTTAGACACACACACATATATATATATATATAATATATATATATATATATATATATATATATATATATTTTTTTTTTTTTTATACTTTGTCGCTGTCTCCCGCGTTTGCGAGGTAGCGCAAGGAAACAGACGAAAGAAATGGCCCAACCCCCCCCCATACACATGTATATACATACGTCCACACACAGCAAATATACATACCTACACAGCTTTCCATGGTTTACCCCAGACGCTTCACATGCCCTGCTTCAATCCACTGACAGCACGTCAACCCCGGTATACCACATCGCTCCAATTCACTCTATTCCTTGCCCTCCTTTCACCCTCCTGCATGTTCAGGCCCCGATCACACAAAATCTTTTTCACTCCATCTTTCCACCTCCAATTTGGTCTCCCTCTTCTCCTTGTTCCCTCCACCTCCGACACATATATCCTCTTGGTCAATCTTTCCTCACTCATCCTCTCCATGTGCCCAAACCACTTCAAAACACCCTCTTCTGCTCTCTCAACCACGCTCTTTTTATTTCCACACATCTCTCTTACCCTTACGTTACTCACTCGATCAAACCACCTCACACCACACATTGTCCTCAAACATCTCATTTCCAGCACATCCATCCTCCTGCGCACAACTCTATCCATAGCCCACGCCTCGCAACCATACAACATTGTTGGAACCACTATTCCTTCAAACATACCCATTTTTGCTTTCCGAGATAATGTTCTCGACTTCCACACATTCTTCAAGGCCCCCAGGATTTTCGCCCCCTCCCCCACCCTATGATCCACTTCCGCTTCCATGGTTCCATCCGCTGCCAGATCCACTCCCAGATATCTAAAACACTTCACTTCCTCCAGTTTTTCTCCATTCAAACTCACCTCCCAATTGACTTGACCCTCAACCCTACTGTACCTAATAACCTTGCTCTTATTCACATTTACTCTTAACTTTCTTCTTCCATACACTTTTCCAAACTCAGTCACCAGCTTCTGCAGTTTCTCACATGAATCAGCCACCAGCGCTGTATCATCAGCGAACAACAACTGACTCACTTCCCAAGCTCTCTCATCCCCAACAGACTTCATACTTGCCCCTCTTTCCAAAACTCTTGCATTTACCTCCCTAACAACCCCATCCATAAACAAATTAAACAACCATGGAGACATCACACACCCCTGCCGCAAACCTACATTCACTGAGAACCAATCACTTTCCTCTCTTCCTACACGTACACATGCCTTACATCCTCGATAAAAACTTTTCACTGCTTCTAACAACTTTCCTCCCACACCATATATTCTTAATACCTTCCACAGAGCATCTCTATCAACTCTATCATATGCCTTCTCCAGATCCATAAATGCTACATACAAATATATATATATATATATATATATATATATATATATATAGAAGCAGTGAAAAGTTTTTATCGAGGATGTAAGGCATGTGTACGTGTAGGAAGAGAGGAAAGTGATTGGTTCTCAGTGAATGTAGGTTTGCGGCAGGGGTGTGTGATGTCTCCATGGTTGTTTAATTTGTTTATGGATGGGGTTGTTAGGGAGGTAAATGCAAGAGTTTTGGAAAGAGGGGCAAGTATGAAGTCTGTTGGGGATGAGAGAGCTTGGGAAGTGAGTCAGTTGTTGTTCGCTGATGATACAGCGCTGGTGGCTGATTCATGTGAGAAACTGCAGAAGCTGGTGACTGAGTTTGGTAAAGTGTGTGGAAGAAGAAAGTTAAGAGTAAATGTGAATAAGAGCAAGGTTATTAGGTACAGTAGGGTTGAGGGTCAAGTCAATTGGGAGGTGAGTTTGAATGGAGAAAAACTGGAGGAAGTGAAGTGTTTTAGATATCTGGGAGTGGATCTGGCAGCGGATGGAACCATGGAAGCAGAAGTGGATCATAGGGTGGGGAGGGGGCGAAAATTCTGGGGGCCTTGAAGAATGTGTGGAAGTCGAGAACATTATCTCGGAAAGCAAAAATGGGTATGTTTGAAGGAATAGTGGTTCCAACAATGTTGTATGGTTGCGAGGCGTGGGCTATGGATAGAGTTGTGCGCAGGAGGATGGATGTGCTGGAAATGAGATGTTTGAGGACAATGTGTGGTGTGAGGTGGTTTGATCGAGTGAGTAACGTAAGGGTAAGAGAGATGTGTGGAAATAAAAAGAGCGTGGTTGAGAGAGCAGAAGAGGGTGTTTTGAAGTGGTTTGGGCACATGGAGAGAATGAGTGAGGAAAGATTGACCAAGAGGATATATGTGTCGGAGGTGGAGGGAACGAGGAGAAGAGGGAGACCAAATTGGAGGTGGAAAGATGGAGTGAAAAAGATTTTGTGTGATCGGGGCCTGAACATGCAGGAGGGTGAAAGGAGGGCAAGGAATAGAGTGAATTGGAGCGATGTGGTATACCAGGGTTGACGTGCTGTCAGTGGATTGAATCAAGGCATGTGAAGCGTCTGGGGTAAACCATGGAAAGCTGTGTAGGTATGTATATTTGCGTGTGTGGACGTATGTATATACATGTGTATGGGGGGGGTTGGGCCATTTCTTTCGTCTGTTTCCTTGCGCTACCTCGCAAACGCGGGAGACAGCGACAAAGTATAAAAAAAAAAAAAAAAAAAATATATATATATATATATGTGTGTGTGTGTGTCAATGAGTCACAGGGTGGGGGAAAGGGCGAAAGTTCTGAGAGCGTTGAAAAATGTGTGGAAGGTGAGAACACTATCTTGGAAAGCAAAAATGGGTATGTTTGAAGGAATAGTGGTACCAACAATGTTATATGGTTGCGAGGTGTGGGCCATAGATAGAGTTGTGCGGAGGAGGGTGGATGTGTTGGAAATGAGATGTTTGAGGGCAATATGTGGTGTGAGGTGGTTTGATCGAGTAAGTAATGAAAGGGTAAGAGAGATGTGTGGTAATAAAAAGAGTGTGGCTGAGAGAGGAGAAGAGGGTGTTTTGAAATGGTTTGGTCACATGGAGAGAATGAGTGAGGAAAGACTGACAAAGAGGTTATATGTGTCAGAGGTGGAGGGAATGAGAAGTGGGAGACCAAATTGGAGGATGGAGTGAATAAGATTTTGAGCAATCGGGACCTGAACATGCAGGTGGGTGAAAGGTGCGCAAGGAATAGAGTGAATTGGAACGATGAGGTATACCGGGGTCAATGTGCTGTCAATGGATTAAACCAGGGCACTTGAAGCATCTTGGGTAAACCATGGAAAGTTTTGTGGGGCCTGGATGTGGAAAGGGAGCTGTGGTTTCAGTGCATTATACATGACAGCTAGAGACTGAGTGTGAACGAATGTGGCCATTGTTGTCTTTTCCCAGCGCTACCTCGCGCGCATGCAGGGGGTTTTCATTTCATGTGTGGTGGGGTGGCAACAGGAATGAATAAGGGCAGCAAGTATGAATTATGTACATGTGTATTATGTACATGTATATTATGTACATGTGTATATGTATGTATACGTTGAAATGTATAGGTATGTATATGTGCATGTGTAGACATTTATGTATATACATGTGTATGTGGGTGGGTTGGGCCATTATTTCGTCTGTTTCCTTGCGCTACCTCAATAAAGCGGGAGACAGCGACAAAGTATAATAAATAATATAAATATTATTCATACTTAAATGCTGTTTCCCACGTCAGCGAGGTAGCATCAGGAAACAGATGAAGAATGGCCCATCCACTCATGTACACATATATATACATACACGCACATATATATATATATAATATATATATTATATATATATATATATATATATATATATATATGAGGGGACGGGAGCGGGGGGCCAGAAATCCTCCCCTCCTTGTATTTTTTTTAACTTTCTAAAATGGGAAACAGAAGAAGGAGTCACGCGGGGAGTGCTCATCCTCCTCGAAGGCTCAGATTGGGGTGCCTAAATGTGTGTGGATGTAACCAAGATGTGAAAAAAGGAGAGATAGGTAGTATGTTTGAGGAAAGGAACCTGGATGTTTTTGGCTCTGAGTGAAACGAAGCTCAAGGGTAAAGGGAAGAGGGGTTTGGGAATGTCTTGGGAGTAAAGTCAGGGGTTAGTGAGAAGACAAGAGCAAGGGAAGGAGTAGCAATACTCCTGAAACAGGAGTTGTGGGAGTATGTGATAGAATGTAAGAAAGTAAATTCCCGATTAATATGGGTAAAACTGAAAGTTGATGGAGAGAGATGGGTGATTATTGGTGCATATGCACCTGGGCATGAGAAGAAAGATCATGAGAGGCAAGTGTTTTGGGAGCAGCTGAATGAGTGTGTTAGTGGTTTTGATGCACGAGACCGGGTTATAGTGATGGGTGATTTGAATGCAAAGGTGAGTAATGTGGCAGTTGAGGGAATAATTGGTATACATGGGGTGTTCAGTGTTGTAAATGGAAATGGTGAAGAGCTTGTAGATTTATGTGCTGAAAAAGGACTGATGATTGGGAATACCTGGTTTAAAAAGCGAGATATACATAAGTATACTTATGTAAGTAGGAGAGATGGCCAGAGAGCGTTATTGGATTACGTGTTAATTGACAGGCGCGCGAAAGAGAGACTTTTGGATGTTAATGTGCTGAGAGGTGCAACTGGAGGGATGTCTGATCATTATCTTGTGGAGGCTAAGGTGAAGATTTGTATGGGTTTTCAGAAAAGAAGAGTGAATGTTGGGGTGAAGAGGGTGGTGAGAGTAAGTGAGCTTGGGAAGGAGACTTGTGTGAGGAAGTACCAGGAGAGACTGAGTACAGAATGGAAAAAGGTGAGAACAATGGAAGTAAGGGGAGTGGGGAGGAATGGGATGTATTTAGGGAATCAGTGATGGATTGCGCAAAAGATGCTTGTGGCATGAGAAGAGTGGGAGGTGGGTTGATTAGAAAGGGTAGTGAGTGGTGGGATGAAGAAGTAAGAGTATTAGTGAAAGAGAAGAGAGAGGCATTTGGACGATTTTTGCAGGGAAAAAATGAAATTGAGTGGGAGATGTATAAAAGAAAGAGAGAGGAGGTCAAGAGAAAGGTGCAAGAGGTGAAAAAAAGGGCAAATGAGAGTTGGGGTGAGAGAGTATCATTAAATTTTAGGGAGAATAAAAAGATGTTGTGGAAGGAGGTAAATAAAGTGCGTAAGACAAGGGAGCAAATGGGAACTTCAGTGAAGGGCGCAAATGGGGAGGTGATAACAAGTAGTGGTGATGTGAGAAGGAGATGGAGTGAGTATTTTGAAGGTTTGTTGAATGTGTTTGATGATAGAGTGGCAGATATAGGGTGTTTTGGTCGAGGTGGTGTGCAAAGTGAGAGGGTTAGGGAAAATGATTTGGTAAACAGAGAAGAGGTAGTAAAAGCTTTGCGGAAGATGAAAGCCGGCAAGGCAGCAGGTTTGGATGGTACTGCAGTGGAATTTATTAAAAAAGGGGGTGACTGTATTGTTGACTGATTGGTAAGGTTATTTAATGTATGTATGACTCATGGTGAGGTGCCTGAGGATTGGCGGAATGCGTGCATAGTGCCATTGTACAAAGGCAAAGGGGATAAGAGTGAGTGCTCATATTACAGAGGTATAAGTTTGTTGAGTATTCCTGGTAAATTATATGGGAGGATATTGATTGAGAGGGTGAAGGCATGTACAGAGCATCAGATTGGGGAAGAGCAGTGTGGTTTCAGAAGTGGTAGAGGATGTGTGGATCAGGTGTTTGCTTTGAAGAATGTATGTGAGAAATACTTAGAAAAGCAAATGGATTTGTATGTAGCATTTATGGATCTGGAGAAGGCATATGATAGAGTTGATAGAGATGCTCTGTGGAAGGTATTAATAATATATGGTGTGGGAGGAAAGTTGTTAGAAGCAGTGAAAAGTTTTTATCGAGGATGTAAGGCATGTGTACGTGTAGGAAGAGAGGAAAGTGATTGGTTCTCAGTGAATGTAGGTTTGTGGCAGGGGTGTGTGATGTCTCCATGGTTGTTTAATTTGTTTATGGATGGGGTTGTTAGGGAGATGAATGCAAGAGTTTTGGAAAGAGGGGCAAGTATGAAGTCTGTTGGGGATGAGAGAGCTTGGGAAGTGAGTCAGTTGTTGTTCGCTGATGATACAGCGCTGGTGGCTGATTCATGTGAGAAACTGCAGAAGCTGGTGACTGAGTTTGGTAAAGTGTGTGAAAGAAGAAAGTTAAGAGTAAATGTGAATAAGAGCAAGGTTATTAGGTACAGTAGGGTTGAGGGTCAAGTCAATTGGGAGGTGAGTTTGAATGGAGAAAAACTGGAGGAAGTGAAGTGTTTTAGATATCTGGGAGTGGATCTGGCAGCGGATGGAACCATGGAAGCGGAAGTGGATCATAGGGTGGGGGAGGGGGCGAAAATTCTGGGAGCCTTGAAGAATGTGTGGAAGTCGAGAACACTATCTTGGAAAGCAAAAATGGGTATGTTTGAAGGAATAGTGGTACCAACAATGTTATATGGTTGCGAGGTGTGGGCCATAGATAGAGTTGTGCGAAGGAGGGTGGATGTGTTGGAAATGAGATGTTTGAGGGCAATATGTGGTGTGAGGTGGTTTGATCGAGTAAGTAATGAAAGGGTAAGAGAGATGTGTGGTAATAAAAAGAGTGTGGCTGAGAGAGGAGAAGAGGGTGTTTTGAAATGGTTTGGTCACATGGAGAGAATGAGTGAGGAAAGACTGACAAAGAGGTTATATGTGTCAGAGGTGGAGGGAATGAGAAGTGGGAGACCAAATTGGAGGATGGAGTGAATAAGATTTTGAGCAATCGGGACCTGAACATGCAGGTGGGTGAAAGGTGCGCAAGGAATAGAGTGAATTGGAACGATGAGGTATACCGGGGTCAATGTGCTGTCAATGGATTAAACCAGGGCACTTGAAGCATCTTGGGTAAACCATGGAAAGTTTTGTGGGGCCTGGATGTGGAAAGGGAGCTGTGGTTTCAGTGCATTATACATGACAGCTAGAGACTGAGTGTGAACGAATGTGGCCATTGTTGTCTTTTCCCAGCGCTACCTCGCGCGCATGCAGGGGGTTTTCATTTCATGTGTGGGGGTGGCAACAGGAATGAATAAGGGCAGCAAGTATGAATTATGTACATGTGTATTATGTACATGTATATTATGTACATGTGTATATGTATGTATACGTTGAAATGTATAGGTATGTATATGTGCATGTGTAGACATTTATGCATATACATGTGTATGTGGGTGGGTTGGGCCATTATTTCGTCTGTTTCCTTGCGCTACCTCAATAAAGCGGGAGACAGCGACAAAGTATAATAAATAATATAAATATTATTCATACTTAAATGCTGTTTCCCACGTCAGCGAGGTAGCATCAGGAAACAGATGAAGAATGGCCCATCCACTCATGTACACATATATATACATACACGCACATATATATATATATATATATATATATATATATATATATATATATATATATATATATAGAGGGGACGGGAGCGGGGGGCCAGAAATCCTCCCCTCCTTGTATTTTTTTTAACTTTCTAAAATGGGAAACAGAAGGAGTCACGCGGGGAGTGCTCATCCTCCTCGAAGGCTCAGATTGGGGTGCCTAAATGTGTGTGGATGTAACCAAGATGTGAAAAAAGGAGAGATAGGTAGTATGTTTGAGGAAAGGAACCTGGATGTTTTGGCTCCGAGTGAAACGAAGCTCAAGGGTAAAGGGGAAGAGGGGTTTGGGAATGTCTTGGGAGTAAAGTCAGGGGTTAGTGAGAAGACAAGAGCAAGGGAAGGAGTAGCAATACTCCTGAAACAGGAGTTGTGGGAGTATGTGATAGAATGTAAGAAAGTAAATTCCCGATTAATATGGGTAAAACTGAAAGTTGATGGAGAGAGATGGGTGATTATTGGTGCATATGCACCTGGGCATGAGAAGAAAGATCATGAGAGGCAAGTGTTTTGGGAGCACCTGAATGAGTGTGTTAGTGGTTTTGATGCACGAGACCGGGTTATAGTGATGGGTGATTTGAATGCAAAGGTGAGTAATGTGGCAGTTGAGGGAATAATTGGTATACATGGGGTGTTCAGTGTTGTAAATGGAAATGGTGAAGAGCTTGTAGATTTATGTGCTGAAAAAGGACTGATGATTGGGAATACCTGGTTTAAAAAGCGAGATATACATAAGTATACTTATGTAAGTAGGAGAGATGGCCAGAGAGCGTTATTGGATTACGTGTTAATTGACAGGCGCGTGAAAGAGAGACTTTTGGATGCTAATGTGCTGAGAGGTGCAACTGGAGGGATGTCTGATCATTATCTTGTGGAGGCTAAGGTGAAGATTTGTATGGGTTTTCAGAAAAGAAGAGTGAATGTTGGGGTGAAGAGGGTGGTGAGAGTAAGTGAGCTTGGGAAGGAGACTTGTGTGAGGAAGTACCAGGAGAGACTGAGTACAGAATGGAAAAAGGTGAGAACAATGGAAGTAAGGGGAGTGGGGGAGGAATGGGATGTATTTAGGGAATCAGTGATGGATTGCGCAAAAGATGCTTGTGGCATGAGAAGAGTGGGAGGTGGGTTGATTAGAAAGGGTAGTGAGTGGTGGGATGAAGAAGTAAGAGTATTAGTGAAAGAGAAGAGAGAGGCATTTGGACGATTTTTGCAGGGAAAAAATGAAATTGAGTGGGAGATGTATAAAAGAAAGAGAGAGGAGGTCAAGAGAAAGGTGCAAGAGGTGAAAAAAAGGGCAAATGAGAGTTGGGGTGAGAGAGTATCATTAAATTTTAGGGAGAATAAAAAGATGTTGTGGAAGGAGGTAAATAAAGTGCGTAAGACAAGGGAGCAAATGGGAACTTCAGTGAAGGGCGCAAATGGGGAGGTGATAACAAGTAGTGGTGATGTGAGAAGGAGATGGAGTGAGTATTTTGAAGGTTTGTTGAATGTGTTTGATGATAGAGTGGCAGATATAGGGTGTTTTGGTCGAGGTGGTGTGCAAAGTGAGAGGGTTAGGGAAAATGATTTGGTAAACAGAGAAGAGGTAGTAAAAGCTTTGCGGAAGATGAAAGCCGGCAAGGCAGTAGGTTTGGATGGTACTGCAGTGGAATTTATTAAAAAAGGGGGTGACTGTATTGTTGACTGATTGGTAAGGTTATTTAATGTATGTATGACTCATGGTGAGGTGCCTGAGGATTGGCGGAATGCGTGCATAGTGCCATTGTACAAAGGCAAAGGGGATAAGAGTGAGTGCTCATATTACAGAGGTATAAGTTTGTTGAGTATTCCTGGTAAATTATGTGGGAGGATATTGATTGAGAGGGTGAAGGCATGTACAGAGCATCAGATTGGGGAAGAGCAGTGTGGTTTCAGAAGTGGTAGAGGATGTGTGGATCAGGTGTTTGCTTTGAAGAATGTATGTGAGAAATACTTAGAAAAGCAAATGGATTTGTATGTAGCATTTATGGATCTGGAGAAGGCATATGATAGAGTTGATAGAGATGCTCTGTGGAAGGTATTAATAATATATGGTGTGGGAGGAAAGTTGTTAGAAGCAGTGAAAAGTTTTTATTGAGGATGTAAGGCATGTGTACATGTAGGAAGAGAGGAAAGTGATTGGTTCTCAGTGAATGAAGGTTTGTGGCAGGGGTGTGTGATGTCTCCATGGTTGTTTAATTTGTTTATGGATGGGGTTGTTAGGGAGATGAATGCAAGAGTTTTGGAAAGAGGGGCAAGTATGAAGTCTGTTGGGGATGAGAGAGCTTGGGAAGTGAGTCAGTTGTTGTTCGCTGATGATACAGCGCTGGTGGCTGATTCATGTGAGAAACTGCAGAAGCTGGTGACTGAGTTTGGTAAAGTGTGTGAAAGAAGAAAGTTAAGAGTAAATGTGAATAAGAGCAAGGTTATTAGGTACAGTAGGGTTGAGGGTCAAGTCAATTGGGAGGTGAGTTTGAATGGAGAAAAACTGGAGGAAGTGAAGTGTTTTAGATATCTGGGAGTGGATCTGGCAGCGGATGGAACCATGGAAGCGGAAGTGGATCATAGGGTGGGGGAGGGGGCGAAAATTCTGGGAGCCTTGAAGAATGTGTGGAAGTCGAGAACATTATCTCGGAAAGCAAAAATGGGTATGTTTGAAGGAATAGTGGTTCCAACAATGTTGTATGGTTGTGAGGCGTGGGCTATGGATAGAGTTGTGTGCAGGAGGATGGATGTGCTGGAAATGAGATGTTTGAGGACAATGTGTGGTGTGAGGTGGTTTGATCGAGTAAGTAACGTAAGGGTAAGAGAGATGTGTGGAAATAAAAAGAGCGTGGTTGAGAGAGCAGAAGAGGGTGTTTTGAAATGGTTTGGGCACATGGAGAGAATGAGTGAGGAAAGATTGACCAAGAGAATATATGTGTCGGAGGTGGAGGGAACGAGGAGAAGAGGGAGACCAAATTGGAGGTGGAAAGATGGAGTGAAAAAGATTTTGTGTGATCGGGGCCTGAACATGCAGGAGGGTGAAAGGAGGGCAAGGAATAGAGTGAATTGGAGCGATGTGGTATACCGGGGTTGACGTGCTGTCAGTGGATTGAATCAGGGCATGTGAGGCGTCTGGGGTAAACCATGGAAAGCTGTGTAGGTATGTATATTTGCGTGTGTGGACGTATGTATATGCATGTGTATGGGGGTGGGTTGGGCCGTTTCTTTCGTCTGTTTCCTTGCGCTACCTTGCAGACGCGGGAGACAGCGAAAAAAAAAAAAAAAAAAAAAAAAAAAAAAAAAAAAAATATATATATATATATATATATATATATATAATATATATATATATATATATATATATATATATATATATCAACATATACATATAAATGTATACACATGTACATATACATACTTGCTTGCCTCATATTCATACTTGCTTGCCTTCATCCATTCTGTCACTACCCCATCACACATGAAATAACATCGCTACCCCCTCCTTCAGCAAGGTAGTGTCAGGAAAACAGACAAAAAAGACCACTTTTGTTCACACTCAGTCTCTAACTGTCACGTATAATGCATCAAAACCACAGCTCCCTATCCACATTCAGGCCCCAGAGACCTTTCCATGGTTTACCCCAGATGCTTCACATACTCTGGTTCGTTCCATTGACAACACGTTGATCCCGGTATACCACATCGTTCCAATTCACTCTACTCCTTGCATGCCTCTCACCCTCCTGTATGTTCAGGCCCCGATTACTCAAAATTTTTTTCACTCCATCCTTCCAACTCCAATTTGGTCTCCTGCTTCTCCTTGTTCCCTTCACCTCTGACACATATATCCTCTTTGTCAATCTTTTCTCACTCATTCTCTCCACATGTCCAAACCATTTCAACATACCCTCTTCTGCTCTCTCAACCACACTCTTTTCATTTCCACATATCTCTTCCCCTTTCATTGCTTACTCGATCAAACCACCTCATTCCACACATTGTCCTCGAACATTTCATTTCCAACACATCCACCCTCCTCCGCACAATCCTATCTATGGCCCATGCCTTGCAACCATATAACGTTGGAACTACTATTCCTTGGAACATACCTATTTTTGCACTCCAAGATAACGTTCTCTCCTTCCACACATTCTTCATTGCTCCCAGAACCTTCACCCCCTCCCCCCCATTTGACTCACTTCCACGGTTCCATCTGCTGCTAAGTCTGCTCCCAGATACCTAAAAAACTTCACTTCCTTCAATTTTCTTCATTCAAACTTACATCCCAATTTACTTGTCCTTCAGCCCTTCTGAACCTAATAACCTTGCTCTTATTCACATTTATTCTCAACATTCTCCTTTCACACACTCTTCCAAATTCAAGTTAGCAACTTCTGCTGTTTCTAACTCAAAGCAGCCACCAGAGCTGTATTATCAGCAAACATCTGACTCGCTTCCCAGACCCTCTCATCCCCAGTAGACTGCATACTTATCCCTTTCTCCAAGACTTGCATTTACTTCCTTAACCACCCCATCCATAAACAAATTAAACAACAATTGTGACATCACACATCCCTGCTGCAAATCAACCTTCATTTGGAACCATTCACTCTCCTCTCTTCCTACTTGCACGCAAGCCTTACACCCTTGATAGAAACTTCTCATTGCTTCTGCAGCTTACCTTCCACACCATATATACTTAAGACCTTCCAGAAAGTATCTTACCAACCCTATTATATATCTTCTCCAGATCCATATATGCAGCAAACAAATCACATCTGTTTTTCTATTTCTCACATACATTCGTCAAAGTAAACACCCAATCTACACATCCTCTACCACTTCTGAATCTATATTGTTCCTCCACAATCTGATGCTCTGTACATGCCTTCACCTTTTCAATCAATACCCTACTATACAATTTACCAGGGATACTCAACAAACTTATGCCTCTGTAGTTTGAGCATTCACCTTTATCCCCTTTGCCTTTATACAGTGGCACTATACATGTATTCTGCTAATCCTCAGGCACTTTACAATATTCCATACATACAATGAATATCCTTACCAACTACTCAACAAAACAGTCACTCCCTTTCTCAATAAACTTGACTGCAATACTATTGGCTCTCGCTGCCTTGAAAAATTTCATCTGCACGGCTTTCACCACCTCTTCTGTCTTCACCAAACCAATCTCCATGATTCTCTCACTTTGCATACCACTGAGACCAAAATACCCCACATCTGCCACTCTATCAAACACATTTAACAATACTTCAAAATACTCACTCCATCACTACTTGGTATCACTTCCCCCTTTGCTCCATTCATAGATATTCCCATTTGTTCTCATCTTTCACACACTTCTCCCTTTGCCCCCTTCATAGATGTTCCCATTTGTTCTCATCTTTCATACAGTATTTACCTCCTTCCAAAACATCCTTTTATTCTCCCCAAAGTTTAATGATAAAACTTCTTTCTTTCTTTCATACTATTCGCCATTTCCCGCGTTAGCGAGGTAGCGTTTAGAACAGAGGACTGGGCCTTTGAGGGAAAATCCTCATCTGGCCCCCTTCTCTGTTCCTTCTTTGGAAGAGGGGAGGATTTCCAGCCCCCTGCTCCCTTCCATTTTAGTCGCCTTCTACGACATGCAGGGAATACGTGGGAAGTATTCTTTCTCCCCTATCCCCAGGGATAATACTATACAATGAAATACAATCATAAATCCTGTACAACCATTTTATCCACTATTCTTTGAATGGTTTTTCCCTGTATGGTTGGTTTCACTATACACTGTTGTTTTAATCTCTGTAAAATGCCAAAATCTGTGTTAAATTGTTTCTCCGATTCATTAATCAGAATTGTGTGTAATGTTCTATGTCCTTTACCACTATTTTTATGCTAAACATTCCCTTATGATTATGGGTTATGAAAATTCAATGTCTTCATATATGTTTATTTACAAAATCTGTTGTGTTGATGATTATAAAAAAAATTATCTCGCAATAGTGAAAGGTATTATAGGATCTGTGTAGCACTGAATATACAATATGTAAAAAAATACTACAGATTAAAGACTAGTGATGCATATTATGCAAATATATTTGATATTTTGTAAAATGACGATGAGAAGTTCCATAACAAGATACCTCTAAAATCAGCTTTGTGTATGTCCTTAGAATGTAAATGAGTCTAATGGAAGCACTCTAAAATAACCTAAATCAGCTCAGATTTATTCATGAAATGAGCACTGCTTTGATTACATTTAACAATATATAATCCCTTCTTTTTTGCTATGAAACCAACTTCAGCAAGTAACAACATTTATTACCGTGCAACGAACTTTCTATATGAAAATATTTAACTTCATTATGATTTTCACCGTGCCCTTATTATGAACATGGATGAACAGTGATAAATAATTAAAAGTTGAATGGTCTCCATAAAACTTACATAATGTTAGCCAAGTTCAAGTATATTCTTAATATCCTCCATTAATTACATATTTTGTCTTGCTGGCATACCAACTAATTAAAATCTTATAAAGTATATTAGCTGCATAAAAAGAAGTTCACTTTCTTTTTCATTCATAATGAAGGTTTCCAGCAACGAGATGACTTTCCCATCCACTGCATGAAATTCAGAGAAGAAAGTTAAATTCATTGTCTTCACCAAAAGTGAGTTAAATGACGACATATTCACCAT
The DNA here is from genome assembly GCF_036320965.1 of Panulirus ornatus. Taxonomy (NCBI): domain Eukaryota; kingdom Metazoa; phylum Arthropoda; class Malacostraca; order Decapoda; family Palinuridae; genus Panulirus; species Panulirus ornatus. The sequence continues at coordinate 8,486,298 of NC_092269.1, forward strand.
TCACCAGTGCCTACATGTATAATGATATAATCACAACAATGGCTTTGGCATTAAATAAATTACTAAACCTTATCCTTAACGCAAATATGTTACGGTATTAACACTTTAATCTTTAGATTATAGCACAAGTGTTTAAGACCAGAAGCTTTCTTAATTAAAGGCTATTATCTTTTACTAAACCATTTGACATAATCGTCCTGCAAGAAGATAAAATTTTGGTGATACAGACATTCATTAAATGTTTTATTCATATGACTCTAAACTTTAAAATGAAGCAGACTTAATACTTTACTGAAGGCACAATTAATGTATGATCTTGTTTAGTTTAATCTTTCTAAAATAAAGTGGCCTGACCAGTAAAGCTTATTTTCAGCAGCATAAAAAAAAAGCTGAAACTGGTAAAGAGACTTCGTGCCTGTTTGTCAGACCTGTGAGGAAAACTACTGGTACGTACTAGACACGTAATGACTTTGGTTTTGCTTCTTAACCGCTACAGGAACCCTAGAATTTATATAATGGCACAAGATAACAAGAACAGAAAATATATACACTGGTGCAATGTGACAACCTGCCTCTCAAAATGATATAAAGTTTTCCTATTTTTCCCATTCACCTGTGAAGATATCTATACAACAGTATCAAGTAGATTCAAGTATTCCTTGGATTCAAACCTAGGGCTGAATGGATATTATCAAGACGTTCAATGTATTCATTCAGTCTTGGAGACTCTTCATCAATAAAAAGGCTCCTGTAATAGAAAACATTTATTAAATCTTTGCACAACAGAGGACAAAATCAAACATAAATACTAAAAGTACCAACATACTACAAAATATGAGATATGTACAGTCTAAATGGGTGTACTTTTCATCAATTTGAATTGTTCCATACATATTCGTCTTATCCTGTGTTAGCGAGGTAGCGTTAAGAACAGAGGACTGAGCCTTAAAGGGAATATCCTCACTTGGCCCCCCTCTCTGTTCCTTCTTTTAGAAGATTAAAAAAAGGGAGGGGAGGATATCCAGCCCCCTGCTCCCTCCCCTTTTAGTTGCCTTCTACGACATGCAGGGAATACATGGGAAGCATGTATAACAATTCAAATTGTACTCATAAAACTTCTTTTCTACTTTTCTGTGAGGACAATTACAAGCATTTTATTATTATAATTTTTTTTTATGCTGAAGGCTCCAGTCACAGACAAAAGTCCACATCAAAGCTGGGCCTTAATTGAAAAAGAGAATCATGAAGCAGAAAAAGAAAAGACAAGAGAAAGTATTTTAGAATTTTTGAAGACATGAAAGACCTGTCTACTGAAATGTGCCGGGTTATAGGTATTGGAAAAGACATGAGAAGGTAGAGAGTTTCAAAGCTTAAGTAATACTTAAAGAAGTGGAAAAGTGAATCAATATTGTGACAAAGGGCAAGGAGTTCAAGATTGGAAGTTAGCCTGGGACAGTTTATAAGTCAGATTGCTTTCGACTAGACTCTGTCAAGTAAGAATACAGAGATAGAATCACCCCAAATGTGAGAGCAGTACTCCATACAAGGATGAATCAATCCCTTGTATAAACGGAGCAACTGTTCAGACGAGAAAAAATTCAACATCTAAACAGGACACCTAGATTCTTAGAGGAAGACTTAGCTATAACTGTTATGAGGGGTTTCCAAGAAAGAGGGGATGTTACAGTAATACCAAGCATGTTCATCGAGTCAAGAGGTGGAATTACAGAAGAGGCAAGAGTTGTGAGTTTTCAATAGAGATGGGTAAAAATTGGGTCTTGAAGGCGTTAAACTTCAAAAGATTTTGTCTACCACGCTGAGATATCCTTTCCAAGTCTGAGGTTACTAAGGAAGCTGTGTCAAGATGAGATGCAGATCGAATGAGGGGAAATGGAGCAGAATTGAAGGGTGTGGATGCATGCAGTGTTGAGTCATCAGTGTATAAGTGCATTGAATTATTTGTGGAATAGAGAAAATTGTTGAAAAGAGAAAAAGTGTGATGGTCATGAAAGAACCTTGAAGGACACTGTGGTTGATGAAGAAATGGGGGAAGGCTGATCCATGAACAAACACAGAGATAGATCGGCCAGAGAGGAAGCTAGATATGAAGGAGCAAAGTGAGGGAGGGAAGCCACAGAAGGGGAGCTTTAGAGACGAGGCACCAATGCCACACCGTCAAAAGCCTTAGATGTGTCAAGGGCAACTACACATGACTCCCCAAAGTCTTTCAGGTATGATGATCTCATGCGAGTTAGATAGGAAAGAATATTACCAATGAATCTTGTCTTATGGAGGTCATACTGGTGATCAGAAAGAACACTGTTCAAGGATATGGAGGGATATTGACCTTGAGCCACACAACAAAGTTAAGAGACTCAAGGTTCTTGAGGCATGCAACAGGTGTGTTTATGTTGAATAAGCACAAATACCACCTCTGAACTGGAATTGTCAGTGGAGGTTATAGTTAGATATGAAAAAGGGACTATTGAGATCATTAGACAACTATGCCTCAAAGAAGTTACATATTAGGAGAGATACTAGACAGATGGTGTTCAACTGAGGAGAGGTTATTAGAGAGACCACAAATGTTGGAATAGTGAACAGAAAAAGAGAAAGGAATGAGACTAAGCACAATAATCCAAGGCTATGTCATCCATCCTAAATGTCTCTAAGATGGCAGCATAGTGTTGGCCTTCAATGCTAAAAAAGGTTCTCTGAAGGATAACTCCCAATGGAAAGGTCTACTCAAAGGCAGCTGTTTTTTCACTACCCAAGAGTGACAGTCCTTAACACTGACAGGGTATCTGTTCAAACTCAGCAGACTCCTGCAAGAAAAAAAAATCTACAAAATAAGACTTTCAGAGTAACAAATGAACAAATTTTCATATGAGGTTCATAAGAGGAAGAGAATAGCTCAAACAGTGTTTCATCAACCACTACAATAGCTGTGGTGCTGTCCATAAAAAACTGGATGCTTAGCTCCAACTTCTTAATTGTTTCAAACGAGGAACAGTCAAGAAATCATCAGTTCTTTTCTACCACTCAACCAAAAACTCAATATCCATCCTAATTGCATCTCCTATGTGACACTATCATTAGCTTGTCCAGTGGTAATGTCTCAGACAACTCCTCCACCTCACATCTTTACATACAATCAAGTTGCATCACACAATTATTCTCTCTGAATCATTACTTCAAGAGGCCCCATGCTAACTTCTCTCTAACTTTACTTGTACCACTAAACTGCTAAAGCAAAAGCTGCTCTTGAATCTGATTTTTTTTATTTATTCTTTTTTTTTTTGCATGAGTATAATTACTATTTGTGTTAAGGTCTGAGAGTGTACACCCTTGTTGCTGTCTCAAACTCTAGCCTATGAAAATGTCATCAACCAGTTCCTGGGAGAGCATGAAGAGCTGGGTGAACTGTGGACCAGCTGCTGAGACCATGATTTGTACCTATGTGGGTTTGATCCCATGTGGCCTGTGCATGCATGATAGTCAGTAAGGCTTGAGTGTGTGTGTGTGTGTGTGTGTGTGTGTGTGTGTGTGTATTGCCCTTCCCATCACCAAATCTATCTACACCTCTGATGCCTGTTCCAATTGGAACCCCCTTAAAGGGGTGGTCACAGCAAAAGAGTCTCCCCAGTTCTGCTTCATCATACAATACATACATTACACTAATAAGAACTTTTTTCATCTTTGTTTGCCATTTCCTGTATTGGTGAGGTAGTGACAAGAACAGATAAAAAAACCCACATTAGCTCACATCCACTTCCAAGCTGGATACTGAGGTAAATAATAAAGACTCAGAGACACAAAGCAAATGTAACAGTTTCAGCACATAGCTAAATTTTCACACATACCTGCACGAGGATGAAGGTCCAGACCTATGTGGAGTGGAAGCATCTGATGGTCCTTTCGTTGGTGGAGTTTGCCCAGTAAAAGTGTTTAAGATTCCTCCAACTGCACCTCTATCAAATGATCTGAGAGGTCTCATTTCTCCCAAGCCTGCTGATGCTGCACCAATTACACTGCTGGATGATCCTGGCCTGCTGCTTTCAGAAGCTTCTGGTGAACAAAACAGACATAAAGAGCAAATTGGTATTAAAAAGCTATAGAATGGATAAATGCAAATAAGACGGATGTTTTTTGTTCCTGATGTGACCCTTCATAGTAAGGAAGGTACTTTGGGAAATCAGTGTAAGATGAAATAGTTTGGGTATACAAAGAGGGTGAGTACAGAAAGGCTAACTATGAGAATCTGTTACAAATGGTAGGAGTAATGGAAAGACAAGATATACAAAAAGGGAAATACAAGAATTGGGAGGCCTCAACATTCACTGATCAATGAATTAGATCAATGGGGTATTTGGGAGGGTGACATGCTGTGACCGGATTTATCTAAGGCATAAGGAACAGCCATGATAAACCATGAAGTAGTCAGTATAGCTTGGCTCTGGATGATAGGTTCTGTTTTCAGCACTTCCAGTATGACAGCCACAGATTGTATGTGTGCAAATGAAGCTGCTTTTTTTTTCCTTGGGGAAGACAGGATGGTGTGAATATGTCAGAATGGGAAAATTTGGAGGAAGTAGAATGCTGTCAGCAACTGGGAGTGGTCATGGCAGTGGATATAACCAAAGAAGCTGATATGTCGTAGGGTGTCAAAGGAGGTGTTAAGGTCTTGGGAGCACTGAGGAGTGGCCTGATGATGGTCAGTGTCTGCCAGGGCAAAAATGGTTATGTTTAAAAGTCCACCAGATCTGATGGTGGTGTTCTATCAATGTGTCATGGGCCCAAAGTGCAAAAGAACTGAAGAGGTTGGATATGTTGGAAATGAAATGCCTGAGGAAAGTATGTGGTGTAAGGAGGATTAATCATGTATGAAATCAAGGTGTAAGGGCAAAGTGTGGTAGTAAGTGCAGTCTGACTGGGAGAGCTGATGAGGGATTGGACATAGAATATCAGCAAAGACAGACTGACTAAGAGGATCTATGTGTCCAAAATGAAGCAAGTAAGGGAAAAGGAGAGACTCAGATGATGGATGGATGGCATGAAAGAGGTATTGAGGTATCATGGCCTGAACATTCAGAATAAAAGGAACGCATGGGTATGAGTGAACTGGAGCAAAGTAGGACATGGGGTGATGTGCTGATGATCAAGTGAACCAGGGCACATGAAGCATTGCTGATGATCGAGTGAACCAGGGCACATGAAGCATACATGATAAACAACAGAATGGTCTGCAGGGCTTGGCTGTGGATAGGTGGGCTCTGCTTTTGGTGCAATATACATGACAGCTGGAAAATGGATGACAGCAAGTGAGACCACTGGTCATCTGTCCCTGGTGCTACTTTGTGAAAGTGGGAAACACCAAACAAATGAGAAAAAATGTAAGAAATAGACAAATTATGGCAATGAAAATAACAAAACATGGCTGCAAGACTTTCCTACATGAAATCCTAAGTAGAAATGATGTATTAGATGATATCAAATGACAAGAAGACCACGATCTTAAAAAATCAACGTGCAGATGATATCTGATATCCACTTGTCTTTGTTCAATAAAATCCAGAAGCCTCAAATCTCCTGAAATTCTTTACAGCCTCCATGAATGATAAGTTGTAATAATGGCATTATATCTGATGAACTCTCGAAGAATACAGAGTTAATATGCCAAACTAAAAATTTCACTTCTCCATATCTTTTTCAACAATGGATTATATTCTTAAACAGTTAACTCATATCTTTTCTGTCTGACAAAACTTTGTAAACACAAGAGAATAGCTAACTAAACTCTACCATACCGGATCAAATGGATGCTGCCAAGCTGAATTCCAAAAATGAGATATTACAAGGTAGGTTTTGTTAACAGTGTCAGCTACATGCTTAAAAACATGGTAATTCCCTGTATCACCGCTGCTTCATACTTTCATGTTGAGCCACAATATATTTGGCACATAATGATTAGATCTAACCACTCCCCATCCTTAGTGTCAACTAAATGACAACACTGTAACACATTGTATCAACTATTTCCATACATTTACACAGTTTTCTTAAACAAGATGGTATGAGTTAAATATCTATGAACAAAAGCTATTTCCTGTTAACACAAAACAGAAGAGGTAACCTAATTTACCAAAATCCTCTCAATGTGGTAAGTATAAAATTGTTTTAATCAGTATTAAGAAGCCAGAATATATAAAACTGCACTAATTCTACAATTTCATTGTGTACAATTTTTAACCAATCAAATGACTAGTCACAATCTTCCAAACCAGTCGCGACTAGAAGTCTGCATCAGTGCATTTTACCCGCTCAAATTATACAGCACTTCCTGATTTTCAAAGAACCTATCTATACATCACTCAATGTTTAATTTACCAGTAGCAGATGTAAGGTTTGAAGAAGCTGCCTGCGGGGATGGGAATAACATCTGTGTACCAAGTCGTCTTTTCCGTCGATACTTTTGGACTAAAGTCTTCATTCGACAGATTACAATCACAACTAAGACTCCAACTCTGAAATTTAAGTCATATTTATCATATACTACTCAAAAACTGTATTTCTTGTTCATATTTTTCAAGTTATAGTATGCTTCAATTACATAATACTGCAACACAGTAATATCTTTAAATTTGTGACTTACAGTAGGCTCACCTGAATCTATGTTTGGGATGTATAGCAGAATCAGAAGTTTGTACATCTTCACTTCTAACAGATCCATGAACCTGGCTTGCTATGTTATGCAGTCGAGACAAGGCATTTTGCTCATTGTCTCTGTACCCATTTATTACTCCCAGCAAGTACTGTTTTTGCCAAACGAGAGCCTTGCGCCAATGTTCACTTTGAATATACTTCCCATAAATGTACTGCGCCTATCAAGAAAAAAAGACTGCGTCAATACTTACATATAATCATTACCCAGATGACAAATTAAAACTATCCATACAAATACACCAAGCAAATAATGAGCAATTTCTTAGCCTCACACAAATAAGATAGGCTTTGTAGACCACATATTTCAAACTTGTTTCTTACAACCAGCTTTGCTACATCAATCATGTTTTAATTGCATTAGTTTGCTTACTTCACTGATGTTTGGCTTTGGCTCAGATTATGGGGCAATTACACCTTTACCAATTTGTGGTGACAAAAAGATATTTTAACTACTTTATGACTTTAGTAAAGCTTAATATCAATATGCAACAGCTGAGGTCCCAATTTGCAGCCAATTCACATGAAAACTAAGCAAAGTTTTTCCCCTTATTACTTTTCTTGCCTTTGCAATGAAGCATTAGGAAGAAACAAATGGTCTCACCTATCTCTAGCTGTTATATAAAGCACACCAAAACCAAAGTCTACCATCTAAAACCAAGCCCCACAGGTTCACCCTGATTTCATGTGCTCTGGTACAGCCCATTAACAGCATATCATCCCTTCTAACATCCACATATAGAAGCTCTAATCATTTTCATCAGATAGTAACTCTCAAAGCTTTTCTTTACTCCATGCTTCCATTTCCATTTTCAGTTTCCCCCCTTTGCCTTAATCCGTCTCTTGATATACATATCATCCTTCTCAATCTTTTTTCCCTCGTCCTTTACATATGCCCAACACACCTCAGGACAACCTGGTAAGTCCTCTAATCAAACTATGCTCGCTAACACTGTAATTTACCAAAGGATCAACCTACTCCGTGCCACATATTGTCCTTTTCTTTCACACAATCTTTTAATGTGCCTAGGACCTAAACTTACTCTCCTAGTCTGTGACACACATCAGGCCCCATGGTTCAATCTGCTACTCGGTCCAATCCCAGATATCTACACTACAAATTCCTCCAGGTCTTTACCATGCAGACTTGTACTCACTCAAACCATCCTGTTTCATACCCCTGCTACATCTTATTACTATTCCTTACTTTTTGGACACAACACAACCTTCTTTTACACACACTACTAAACTCTGAAGTTTCTCTCTTGATCTGCCATTAGAGCCATTTCATCTTCAAAAAGCAAGTTATTCATCTCCCATCATCCCCATCTTCAGCATACTGCATACCTTCCTCTTGTTCCATGGGTACATAAAAAATCCTCAATGCTCACCCATTTTCACCAGGGACAATACACCTTCCTTCCAGCCCCATACCTATCTAAATGCATGCCTCATTCTCCGAACAAAATTTCATCACTGTGAATAGCATTTTTCTTTTATTACAAATTCCCAAAGCAACCATGACAATCATATCATACCCTCCATTTATCCAATGTACCCACAGAATCTCCTACAAAGCACTTACGTCAATGGAATCACACTCTTTCTCAAGATGAATAAATCCTACTCTCATGAAGTATTGTTCCCATAGTCTGCAAAGCAAACAAATGGTCTATACTCTCTTTACCTCGCCTTAAACCATATTCCTCCTCTTCAATCTACCATTCTGTGCATGATAACACTCAACCACCACTCTCCCAGGTATGCTTAACAGACCTATACATCTATAATTTAACAATAATTTGTGTCCTCCTTACCTTCCTGCACTCCAACAGTCTTCAGGAATCTCACCTTCAGTAAACAACAAAACAGTCATCCCTTATCTTGAGAAAATAGTCATGCAAAATCCATTCATTCCTGATGCTCAGTCACATTCTATCTCACACAAGGCTTTCACTCCTTTATGCTCATTGTCCTCCTTGCTATGACTCTCATTCCACATCCATCCATTTCCCTATAGTACTGCACATTCAACAGTACAAAATTTACCCTCTACCTCTTTTTCACATCTTATGTTATCATTTCCCCATCTGCTCACCTAACTGTGACCCCCAATTGTCTTATTGTTCTCACACTATTCACCTCCTTCCAAAATGCATTCTGCACACTTCCCCTTCAACAAGGAAGCACTGCTTCCCAAAATACCTGCCACTCTTCTAGATTAATTTGCTCTCACCTTAATCCATTCTTCACTCAATCTCTCCTGATAATCAATGCAACACTGGCACAATTTTCCAAGCTCATTCACTACGACTACTTCTTTTGCATATATGTTATAGCCTCTATTCCCACACTCACTACCAACCACCTGCTGTCCCTCTCAATGCATTCACATCCATGGTGTCATGCAGAGAGTATCAGTACATAATACAAATTGTTTGTTAGCATCCAATCCCACTCATCTAAGCATGCCATTGTATGAACCTTTTCTGAAGTCAAACTTTTGTTTATACTGTAACTCAGTAGCTGCTATATATTCAGTGCAGAAGCTTGTTGTTCAAGGTGTGGTCTGATGTGATGTCCTGGCATGATAAGGGAAATGTTCTTCCAATCTATCCATCGTGTCCGTACAAGACTAGCTACAGCAGCAAATCATAAACTACTGCTGTTCAGTATTAACACAGAATGGCAAAAACTAGAAAGTACTTTAAAGCATGCAAGTGCACATGATTGGATATTGTGCTTTGAGTACTTAACCATGATACTGAAGTACTCCGCGTATATGATCTTACTCTCTCATCATCCAGCTGTGCACTCCTGACATTTTGAATAGTTCTGGAACCAGCTTCTGCCTGTAATCGTGTCAATTCAACCTCTCTTTGTGAAATAATCCTCTGTAGTGATAACCTCTCTCCTTCCCAAATAGAACGTTCTGTTTGAAGTAATTTTTCTATGTCTGGATTATCAGCAGCAGCCTGTAAAAATATCTCTAGTAAGAAATATAGTAATATAATTTACAAATCCAATAAATTCACAGAATACAATAAAATTTCAATTACTAACTTACAAGATGCACAGACTATCCAACAAACACAAAAATAATATTTCGAGTTCCTGTTACTCTATCACAAAAGGCTACTCCCTGCATATACATACTGGGCTATGCAAAGCATGACTATCTAACAACCACCAAAATAATAAAATGAGTTCTGTTACTCTATTACAAAAGGCTACTCCTGGCATATACCATGGTGGGCTATGCAGTGCCTGTTTTAAGCAATTTAGTCATTACAATCTCCATGTGTTTAAGTGTATGACATTAAATGACTTGCAGCAATATTCTCTCGCGTAGGCTAGCAAACAAGCGAACAATTCTCAGTCATACCCTAAGAAACAAGAGTAATAACAATTAAGAAAGATGGTTTCCAAAAATACCTAATTAGTATTAATTCCCATAATTTTTCAGTATTCATACTCCCATAATCTTTCAGTATTCATACAAGTATGTGAAAAAATAAATTATAACAAAAGAAATTTTTCTTAGATACACAAGATTTGCATTCATACCCAAAACACAAGCCAGTTTTATCCATTAGTCCAGGTTATCTCATGAACTATCCTTAAGCATCCAACTTCCAAAACAAAGTGGTGTTCAACTTCCCGGATAACAAACTTTTAAAGATTATGGATAATAAAAAAATAATCTAGCTTGCTATCATCATCCAATCACAGGTTGCATCCAAGAAAAGTAGTAAACCAGGTACTCCAGTTTCACTGCACGACAGGACTTTCTTTACACTCCCTGAAGCCATTCACCATATTACTAACCAGGACAAAACCAATCAATTATTTGTGATACATCAAGTAAGTACCCTTGCTCAATCATAGTTACAAATATCTATAGTTCCATAATGACAGTAAAAGCAAAGCCTCTTGCTTTTGGAGCAGATATATTCAAAGTACTCATTACACTTTTCAGTACATAAGTCATTTGGCACTATGTATAACAACTGTTAATGTTTCATGCATCAAATATCAATATCCAGTAAACTTACCGACTTTGCTTCAACCAGCTGCTCGGTGAGATTGGTAATAGTGTTCTCAAGATTAATAATTTTCTTTCTTGTCAACTGGCGGTCATCAGTCAACCTCAATACAGATTTGCAAAGTTCCAAATTTTCTTTAAGCTGTAACTCAAAATATTCATCCAGGTTCTGTAAAAGGAGACAATAACTCATTTTAAGAGAGGAACGTAAAGCAATGCCTGTATATCAAATCAGGTTAGACATTAACCTACCACTGAAGTGATGATCAGTATTCATTACATCTTATGTTATCCTTATATTAGATGGACTTTGTCAATCTGTGGTTGTACACTGCCCTCTTATGTAAAACATAGGTCAGCAGCCCCAAAGAAAATCTTATAATGTAAATCATAAGACTCTACAAGTAAGATTTTCACTAAAAATGAAACATTTCTAATTTCATCTGATCTAGTAAATATTACTGGTCATGCATACATTAGAAGTTTTAACTCTGTACCGGATGTCCATAATACAGTATGTATAGTAATACAAAGTTCATAATTAATGTATGCAAATGAAGCAGTCAGGGAAAACCATGGAGAAGTCTGTGGTGCTTTGGTTTTGGGGCATTATATAAGACAGCTATACAGTGGATGTGAGTGAAATAGGCCATTTCTTCTAATATTCCCAGAGCTTCCCTGCTAACATGGGAAATGGCAAATGAATGAAAAAAATCAGTATTATATAAAAAATATTCACAGGAGGTACTCCATTCCAAGTGAGCTTGAAAAAAAGACTTATGTGAAGAAATACCATGAGACACTGAGTGTAGAATGGCAAAAGGTGAGTGTAAATGAAGCTAGGGAAGTGGGTGAGGAATGGAAGGTATTAAGGGAAGCTACTGGCATGTGTGAGAAAAGTGTATGAGATGCAAAAGATGGGAGAAGAGCAGATGAAATGGTGAGTGGTGGGATGACAAAGCAAAGTTGCTAGTAAAAAAACAGAGAAAGATATAGGGATGGTGCTTACAAGGAACAACAGCAAATGATTAGATTTACAAGTGAAAGCTGCAGGAAGTGAAGAGGAAGGTAAAGTGGCTAAAAAAATGGGGGCAAATAAGAGTTGGGTGAACAGGTATCAACAAACTTCAGGGAGATAAAAATGTTTTGGAAGGAGGATAACAGCTTGGGAAATACAAAAGACCAAATGGGAACTTCTGTGAATGAGTATGTGGTAAGAGGCAATGATGAGGTGAAGAGGAGATGGAATGAGTATTTTGAAGAATCATTGAATGTTTAATGACAGGGTGGGAGACAGGGTATATGGGTTAGGGAGGTATGTGAAGTGAACTGAGGTGCCTGAGGATTGGCAGAATGCATGTTCAATGCCATTTCATTAAGGCAAAGGGGACAAAGGTGAATGTTTCGATAACTTAGGCATACATTTGTCAAGTGTACTTCGGTTGGCAAGTTGTTTGGAAACGAGAGAGAGGGTGGTGGCATGTAGAGAGCATCAGACGGGAGGAACAAAGTTGTTTCAGGAGTGACAGAGGATGTGTGGGTCAGGTGCTTGCTTTTAAGAAAGAGTATGAGAAGTACTTAGACAAACAGAAAGATATATATGTAGCATTCAAGGATCTAGAGAAAGCACATGATACGGCTGATTGTTTTTGAGGGTCTCAAAATATATGGTGAGGGAGGAAAGCTATTAGAAGTCATGATAAGTTTATATCAAGAGAGTATGAGTGGCTAAAGAAGAGGGTAAAAGGTTCTAGGTGAAGTTGGGTCTACATCATGGATGTGTGATTTCACCATGGCTCTTTTATTCATTCATGGATGGGGTGGTAAGGGAGGTAAATGTGAAGGTCTTGGAGGGAGAGACAGGGATGCTGACTGTAGAGGGTGAAGAGGGCCTGGGAAGTGTCACTTGTTTGTTGAAGAAACGGTACTGTTGGCAGATTTGAGTAAGATACTGTGAAAGTTGGTACCTGAGTTTGGGACAGTGTGTGAAATGAAAAAGTTGAGAGTAAATGTGAATAATAAATGCAAGGTTTTAAGGTTTAACAATGCAAAGAGACAGTTTAGTTTAGATACGAGTCTAAGTGGAGAAAAATGGAGGAAATGAAGTGTTCTAGACACCCAAGAGTGGACATGGCAGTAAATGGAACCTTGGAAGCAGAAGTGAGTCATAGAGCAGGTGTGGGTGCAGAAGTTCTGGGAGCACTGAGGAATGTGTGGCAAGATAGCTTGCTATCTTAGGAGGTCAAAAAAGGTTATGCTTGAGGGTATTGTAGTCCCAATGATATTGTGTAAATGAGGCATGGGCTACAGATGCATTTTCAAGAATGAGCAAACTTACGTTGATTCTTGCTAAGGCAGGAAGACCAAGCCTGTTGATGGCCATCTTCTCGGTATTGAGCTCCTTCTGTAGTTGTTCCTCCCTTTCTCTGGCTAGTTCTAACTCTTTGGTGGCTGTTCTAATTTTGTGACGTAATGAGCAGAGCTCAGCTTCTGCTTCTCCCTGAAAATTAAATTTGCACTGTAATACTGCAAAAAGTGAATGACTTGATACCTAAATGCTTTATTCATGTTTCAAAATAAATAATGGTGGGTTTTCAAAATTTATGCATTTGGATGTAATGAGGTCATAGTTGTCATCTGTCCTTGACTGTGGAAAAGGTATGCACACTTTAGATAGAGATATCATGTGGAATTAAACGTAATAAAATCATATTACTAACCACTTGTCTAAAACAGATTATAAAGCTTAAATAAACACAATATAATGGTGGTTAAAAGGAACAGAGCCCCTTCTGAAACTGTAACAACAAAGTGCTGAAAAAATCTACTCGGAACACTACTAAGAGAAAAGGCCCTCATGAGGAAAGTACAAATTCCACATTGTGCACAAATTATGAATATCTCTTGATATGGCACCTGGGCAAATCCATCTTTATTTGTTTGCAAATACCTAACATAATTGACTCCATTTTCTATCTCAAGAAATGCATCAGGAACAAACTGTCTGTCCACACTCACATATATCCTCATCTCATACCCAGTGTGTCAAAGTGAAACATGTGGCTCCACACTTTTAAAAGTGCTACTTACTTATTCACTTTACATCATTTCTTTTATCTCCTCCTCTACCCATAACAGTTCTACCTTTACTAGTCAGTTCTATAAACACCTTAACAGCCGTGATTAATTTCCTCATTCTTTTAATCACCTTATTTTCCTTTTACCGGGATGGCCACAACTGGAGCACAGTTTGCCTATGCCATGTTGTTCATCATGAAAAAAAAAGTTTGTGTCAACTGAGACCAATGCCATCAATCACACCACTCCATACGAAAAATGCTTCCACTGCATTCAATTTCTCAACATTTCTCTAGCATCTTCACCTGAAATATTTCTAGTCCTAATCAATGCTCTCACACCTATCCATCTCTTCAAGATTTGATATAGGAAGAGGGACCTTGTTTAAAGTGAAGACACACACATTTCCTCAATTATGTGACTTTCAGGACTGCAAAAACAGGAAAAAGGACTTCAGAGAGGCACAACTTCCAAAAGCTTTAATTGCTCCACTTTCATAAGAAAGTTTTCATCCCCCTTCTTGAGTAAAGGCAAAAAGAAACAAGTCCAATTTAACAGTCTGTTTATGAAGGGATGGAATTTCCTGAACTTTGGTATAAATTCCAGTCATCATTCACTGCAAATTGTACAGTGTGTGTTATAAAATGCAATCCTATCAACCACTTGCCTACATATTTCAGAATGATGTTTAGCAGAGGTGCAACTGCTGTGGTTAGGTCCTCAAGGAAGAAGACTGTCTCTGCCTATACAGTGCATCAACAGATTCAGGAAGTCATTTGTACCAAAAAAGCATTCTACTGTTTAACCATCCAAAGATGCTGTAACATCTGTGATATAGCTTCTGAGTGCAATTGATGATTCTATATGTGATATTTAATGTGGTGCTTTTATGTGATATTTTTCTATAACTCTTATACTTTTTAACCTTGAATTGATTTTCTAGTCTTACAGAATTTCATTTTGTATCACGTAAGCAATTTGACAATAAAGACATCTTACCTTGTCTTACAGTCCTATCATAAATGATTGGTTTGTCTATTTACATCAGAATACACTTACTAATTTATTTAATGTGCGTGTGTAGGATACATGAAGCTGTGCATCTTCTTCACGAACTCTATGAGATACAACTTGGTGCGCATCTGCTTGAGCTCTAAGGTCACCCTCAAGCTTCTGTACTTTTCCTTCTAGCTCTCGAACTCGGGACTCATGATGCAACAAGTGCTCTCGATCTTGGCTCATCTGCCAACAGTAAGAGATAACAATTAAATGTGTAACAAATGAAATGTAATATATAAGAACAAATCGACAATTTCACTCATCATCACCTTTCAGCAAATATATCTTTATTAACTCCTCTACACTAAGTTCATATCCAGCAATCTGTTCGTCATTAGGTTCTAGAGCTTCAGTATTCTTTAATGAAAGGACTATTTCCAAACATCCACTACTTTATAGCACTTATTCTTTACTAACTTCCATACAATGAGTTCTTAACCAGCATAATATATCATAACTGATTTCTACACCTTTCCATTCCTTCACGAGCTCTTTTAAAAAAAAAATCCACTTAACAAGCTTTATCTTTTACAGTACTTCTAATCAAACAGTTGGTAACCATGATAACATAAAATACTTTTGTATCTAAACATCGGGCAAAAAAATCTGTTCCCTACCACTTCCCTTCACATTTTGTACCATCTTCTCAACTTTGAACAACTTTTCTTCCATGTATATGAATATCAAAACCTTTGAATTCTACCTTGTAATAGGTGCTATTTAATGCATGTATACCATATGTATTTTCTCTTCCTCTTCATTGTTTTTCCATTACCTTTAACATCTTAATGATGTTAAAAAATACTTGAAATTGATGATCTCACTGTGCTAGAGATGCCCTACGCCAGTGGTCTGTTAAGGTTGAGACACTAAAGGATAAAAAAGAGGCACTGCAGTTCATCAGTTATAGACTCTTCTGCTGTGACCAACCCCTTGAGAGAGTTCCCAAAAGGAGCAGTCATCAGAGATAGAGATAGACGGATGCTATCTCCCCAATTCAAATGACTGTATCCCTCCACATACAAACCTTCCCACTCAACTGTCTTTGTATTGTGGATTTCTTATGGCTCACTCATACAGCCCTATCATAAATGATTGATTCATCTCTATAAACCCATCTCCTTTACAATATTACACTACCTCACTCTTTTATGATAAGAATGGCCCCTTAAAGATTTTTCATACCTGTCTCATAAGGGTTTCTTTTTCCACTTCCATATTCCAGATTGTTTTTGTCAATTCTGCACATTTTTCTTGTTCTTCCATCAACTCAACTTTGGCATGTGCTCTTTCAGCATGAGTTTGTTCGTTCAGTGATACAACTTTCAGACGTTCTCTCTCATATAATCTTTGCAGTTCAGTGTAACGTTCCTGTTCAACTGCTAGCTGCACCTGTGTGATAAAGTAATTCAATCAATGACTATCTAATCATACTAGGTCTACAATAATAACATTTGGAAATGTACAATGAGAAAGTTGGTAATCCTTTAATGACAATATTCATCATATGACAACTTAAATTTTCCTACTTCAGTTTAAATATCCAGCTGACTAGTCATAATTAGCCTTAAAAGGTGTCTTCCATTACCAGGTAGGTATGGGCAAAATTTAGCTCTCCTAAGTACACCCATAATCACCACTTCTACTTAAATTTACAACCTTCTCCTACCTAATGTTCCTCTCTACTACTTTAACCTAATGCTTCAGCTTAATGGGAGGTATATTACTGGTAGTACCCATCTGGGTACTGAGTGGATTAGCAATGCCTGTGTAGTGAGCCAGCCCTTCCTATGACCCAGGTAGCTGTCATTTCTTTCTGCCTCACCCACATGTGGACTACTGCCATTCTGTCCACAAACATGCCATCTCTCCTTGTCATACATAACACTTGACAACACAACTCACACAGCTCATTCTTTGTAACCCTTGATTTTCCAGCAGTGAGCACTATGCGCTAGCCCTGCCTCTTGGCAAAATGTTAGGAGCAATAAATAAAAGTAGAAGCTAAGTAGAAGAGGGTGTTTTGAAATGGTTTGGGCACATGGAGAGAATGAGTGAGGAGAGATTGACCAAGAGGATATATGTCTCGGAGGTGGAGGGAACGAGAAGTAGGAGACCAAATTGAGGTGGAAAGATGAGTGAAAAAGTTTGTGTGACGGGGCCTGAACATGCAGGAGGGTAAAGGAGGGCAAGAAATAGAGTGAATTGGAGTCCATGTGGTATACAGGGTGACGTGCTGTCAGTGGATTGAAGCAAGGCATGTGAAGCGTCTGGGGTTAAACATGGAAAGCTGTGTAGGTATGTATATTTGCGTGTGTGGACGTGTGTATGTACATGTGTATGGGGGGGGGGGTTGGGCCATTCTTTCGTCTGTTTCCTTGCGCTACCATCTGCAAACGCGGAGACAGCGACAAAGTATAAAAAAAAAAAAAAAAAAAAAAAAGAAGCTAAAAACATTTAAGTTGGAGCACTAGGATGAAACATTAGAGAGAAGTAGTAGGTAGGAACATTTTGTAGGAACATTAGATAGTAACAAATAGAAGAAACATTTGGGAGAAGCCTCTGCAAGCAATGCACTAGACTTGCCCTCTGCCAGTGGCCTATTAAGGGTGAGGCATTAAAGGCTACGAAGTGGCACTGGGGTTCACTAGTTATGGAGACTATTGCTATGGTCACCCTGTTAAGGGAGTTCCAGTTGGGAACAGGGGTCAGATATATAGATAGATAGATAGACTACTTCTATGCTCCTATCATTTTGCCAAAAGACAGGGCTAGGGCACAGTGCTCACTGTAGGAAAAACCTAGAGTCACAAAGAATGAGTTGTGTGAGTTATGGGTTGTTAAGCATTATGTGTGATGAAGAGACATTGTGTGTTTGTGGACAGAATACCATGCCAGCAGTCCATGAACAGATATTCTTAGAAACGGGATTAGGACCTTTCAACATTCTTGTTAGAAGGCACTAGCTTTCTGGATCCTTGCCATCCACCTACCCATGGTAGAAGCAACTCATTCAGTCTGAGCCCACCTTCAGCCAATCGGAGACTATCATTGAGATGTTATCAAACTATTCACTACTCTTCACGCAACAAAATTCAAAGATCTAGGCAATTATCCAAAAGCAGCTTTGATTAGAAAAGTGAAAGTTAAAAAAAAAAAGCAGAGAGGGAAAGACATGTCACTGTAAGAAAACCAGAAAAAACATTTTTGGGACATTGCCTCAGAGAAAAAAGTGCTTTACTTTTCAAAACCTACATTTCTCTCTTCCATGATACATCCTGCAAACATGAAAGCATATGTACATGAAGGAGAGAGGTTCTGAGAAAACTTTCCAATGAAAAACATATCTAAAAGCAATTCTAAAACTTTTATACCTGGAAATCTTCAAGAGATTGTTTGCCTGTTGTACTATTGTCCTTTAGTAAACCAGAGGTAATTCTTTCAGACTCAACTCTTCTTGTAGGAATGCTGATTCTGTTTGATTTCTTGGCTGACTGTTGATTAGTAGCCTCAGCCAACTGTGAGCAGAGGACCATAATTTTTTCACGTTCTTTATCCAAAGTGCTACGAAGATCCTGAGGGAGACAAAAATTGCATTGACTGATATATCTATCAATTAACTGAAAATAATACAAACTCACAGTATAATTAACCATAAGTACTATCACATACAGCAATAAAATCATAACATTTCAATTTCT
Source organism: Panulirus ornatus (assembly GCF_036320965.1). NCBI lineage: Eukaryota > Metazoa > Arthropoda > Malacostraca > Decapoda > Palinuridae > Panulirus > Panulirus ornatus. The sequence goes on from NC_092269.1 coordinate 8,504,901, forward strand.
TGCATTCTTTATCTTACAGACATCTGCATAGAGAAAATTAGCTCTGAGGTAAGAGTGATCTTTACTTGTCAGCATAAAAGCCATATAAACATAAAAACATGGCCAAGACCAATCTAACAATAACATATGATAAATACCCATGCAGAGATATCACAGCACATCACTAACCAGTCATTTGCATCTCAAGTGCCTAGCTATTGAAAGCTTAAAAGTCATCACCAGAGTTCTTGTGAATTCTCAGATCAAGAGATCCCCTTGGTAAACTAGATGGCAATAACTTTCCCTCAAAGTAGCAGCCCATTTTGTTGCAAAGCAGAAAGTTAAGGGAACTACAGTAGTTGAGTGGGATGGCACCTATGCTTCTCTAATTTATCTTAAATAAAAATACTGTTTCACATTTCAATTACAGTATGACTATCTGTGACAGAAAATGACCCAAAGAGACATGCCTACATAATCACGAGGTAAGGAGGTGCTTCACTACAGAAAAGAGTTTTCCACATTCAAATAGCCATTTTTCTGAAACTGTCAGTAAACTACCGAGACATTCCTATTACCTTGTTACGGTAGGCCTGCCTATATAAGAGACAGCCACAACTTCATGCTGTTTTTGAAGCACTCCTGAAAATAATCTAGGAGGCTTGAAAATCAGTGATATATACTCACCCTGACACTAATTCAATGGTCAGAATAAAAAATCATTTCATTAGAAAAAGGAAAAACTTTATTACCATGCATATAACAGACCCATTTAGTGCTAGATACAACAATATGCTGATTACAAAGTGTTTCCCCATGATATTCTTGCTGTTTTGAAAAATCCGACTCCCTAATAATGGTAAAAATACTTTGGCATAGGCCTCCTAGCACCACTAGGAGGCCTATGCCAGAAAAGTATTGTATTTCTCAAATTATAATGATTTCTGAGCAACAGTAAGACTGGAAAAACACACAATGTTTAACTCAATCAGCATCTGGTCTGAAACTGGAGTAACTAACAGACCATTTGTCTGAATCATTTACATGAAAAGGTGTCAGGTGGCTCTGATCTGGGGTTGACTTGCAGTTTTGCTTAACAACAGCATTTTCTTATTTTGAATCAGAAGATTTGATCAGTTGTTCCTTTTGAGCCATAATATAGATTGCTCTTATCAACACTTTATTTTCCCATAAAATCAGTACTCATTTTTCTGCAGATGCTTATCAATGTCTACATTTCTGTGGCAATATTAGTCTGTCTATCTATTCATCTATTTATATCTATGATGCTCCTTCCCTTTGGGAACTCCCTCAAGGGGTTGGCCATGGCAAAAGTCTCCATCATAACTGATGAACTCCAGTGCTGCTTCTTAGCCCTATTTAGTGCCTTATCTTTAACAGGCACTAGTAAAAGGCAACTCTAGCACAGTGTTTCCAGAGGCTCCAACCTAATACAGTATTAGTACAACATATTATCTCATTCCTGAGATATAATAAGATCTGTCTACTACTATACATTGTCTAAACTAGTGCACCTTCAAACATAAACTGTTTTCACCATTCCAGGTAATGACTTCTCTTTCCACACATTACCCAATGTTCCCCAAACCATGACCACCCTATGAATCACTTCTGCCTTCATGGTTCCATTAACTGCCTTGTCCACTTCCAGGTATTAGAAACACTCCATTTCTTCTAAATTTTTTCCAATCATACTCACACCCCAACTAACCTGTCTCTCTGCACTACTGAACCTAATATCTTTCTTTTATTCATATTTACTCTCAGCTTCCTCCTTTCACACACTCTCCCAAACTCAGACACCTGCTTCTGCAGTTTCTCTTTTAAATGCCAAAAGAACTGTGTTTTCAGCAAACAACAACTGACTGATTTCCCAAGCCCCCTTTCCCCCTACACACAGCATACCTGCCCCTCTCTCCAAGATCTTTGCATTTACCTTTCTCACCATCCCATCCATAAACAAGTTAATAAACAGTCATGGTGACTTCACACACCCCTGCTGCAGACTCGCCTTCACCTGGAACCGCTAACCCTCCACTCTATCTACTCACACAAACTCCTTACACTCTTGGCAAAAAACCCTCACTGCTTATGAACATTTAGGCAGGTGCATTAGGTAGAAACATTAAGTAGAATTAGTAGAGAGGAGCATAGGAAGAAGTAGTCAGTAGAAACATTATGTAGGAGCCTTTGCAAACACTGTGCTAGGTATGCCCTCTGCCAGTGGCCTGGTGAGGGTGAAGCACTAAAGGTTAGGAAGCAACACTAAAGTTGACTGCTTATGTAGACTCTGTTGCTGTGGTCACCCTCTTCAGGGAGTTTTGGCTGGGAACAGGTGTCAGAGATATAATCAAAGGCCACACCTGCAAGATGTCAAAAATATCTACCGATACAATCAGAGAAAAACAGTGAAAAGAACCTTAACCTAATAAAACATGATACAAATCTCTAGTTTTATATCTAAAAGTTTACACTGAAGATATCAACTTAAACATAAACTACCAGCGACAGCCATATAATGAATGTGAGTGAATGGGGTCTTATTTTCTCTGTTCCTTGTGCTATCTCACTACCGCAAGAAATGGTGAATAAATATGAAATAAAAATAATATCAAATTACCTTGATGACATTATCCTGTTGAGCACGAGTCACAGCTGACAGATGTCTTTGTTGGTTGAGAACTTTGGAAACACGACTGAAATTGTTGCGCTCTGCCTGCAGAGCACCTTTTAGAGTTTCCAACTCCTTCTTATTATTTTCCAAAGTTTCACTGAAACAAAAAAGTATGTTTATAAACACAAAAAAACGTTTCAATACCCATGGCGTAGTCATAGGGGACTTAAAAAACCATTTTACTCCCTAAATTAGGTGCATCCACAAGGACATCATTCTTTGACCACCCTAAGATATATATGAGGCTAATTAATGCTCACATAGGTTTAACAATCATACAACAACCTTACTAGGCCTATGAAGTCATAGGAGTGGAGATGAATGTGATGCCTCCCTGCAATAAATGCAAATCATTCATTACCCACTCAAGTCTATACCTTCGGGCCCGTCATTGTTAGGGTACAAGAAAATATTTTTGTAAAGAGAAGAAATGATAGGGAAAGCCCTGTACATCTACCTAAACATTCAGAGGTTTCACAGGAGCTCTCCACATTATGGGTTTCCAAGAAAATCTGGCTTGAGGCTCTCATGTTATATCACTTATTACATCTTTTTCTATGAAAGAATCAGATCATCCACACTGCCAATGTTAAAGCTTGTAACTTTGCTAATTTGTTGTACCCCTGTGTAGAACTGAATTTTTTCAGCAAACATTTTGACAAGGCTGTATCACTGAGTACACTCTCATCAGTGAACTTCTCATTCTAAAGTAGTCTACATTTCCCTACTGCATGAAGTAGCACACTCTTAGGCTGCAGGAGCCTTTAGAAAGAGGTCCTCGGCAACATCAGGACTCTTTCATAAAAATCATTCAAGGAATTTACAAATAATAAATCAACACAATGAATAATAACATGAATTTTGCCAATTTATAGATAATCTACTTATCAGATATACTTACTTCATATTGCCATTTTCCTCTTGAGTTTTCTGGAGCTGAAGCTGCATAATGAAGAGATGTGAGCGTAAAAGTGTCAGTTCTGAGACCTGATCCACTCCAGCAAGTTTCTCCTGCCGCAACTGATCCATCAATTCCTTTCCCCTTTTCTTTTCTCCCTCAAAAGACAATTTCCATTCATTTCCAGACATCTTCTCTTGTTCTAATCTAAATTCTAGCAAGTCAACTGCAAAGAAATGTACATAGTTTTTAACATCATATTGTGCATCACAATGAAATCAGGAGACTAAGGCAAAATCAAATCTATTCAGTAGAAGAATAATGCTAAAACATTTTGACTAACCTTTCCTCTTCATTTCTTTATCTTTTCTGCTGAGTTCCTCCTCCAATGTTGCCATGTGGCGTAACAACTGAGTTCTCTCTCCTGTGGTGACAAGGTTTTCCATTCCATTCTGCCCATACTGGGAAGGTCTACTTTGTACGTCGGCAATGGAACTATCTGTTGAGCCTGTCGCTATAAATCCACTGCAACTTATAAGAGACCTCTGATCAATATCCAGGTGCGTATGGTGCTTTTGAAGGAACATTAACTCTATCAAAGTCAGCATCTGGAAAAAAAAAATAAGAATGCTAGTCTTAATCTTTTAAACATATTTGTCAGTGAAATTTTTTTACAACTGTGTGCTTGGGAGATGAACCCAGGTTAACAAAACAGCAGGTGGTCGGCCTGGGTGTGTAATGGTAAAACTGCCTACACTGATTTAATGTGATCACTACACGTTCTGATAAATTAGTATCATTATCATTATACTTGATTGCCGTTTCTTGTGTTAGGGAGGTAGCACCAGGGAAAAGATGAAAGACTCATCCACTCTCATACACATATATGCATGTACACGTAAATATATATACACATGTATATTTCATACTTCATACGTATTCGCCATTTCCTGTGTTAGTGAGGTAGCGCACATATATTTACCTATTATACTTGAATGCTGCTTCCCGCATTAACTAGGTTCACTCTATCCTGTGCACATCTTTCACCTTCATGTATGTTCAGGCCCCAATTGCTCAAAAACTTTCTCACTCTATCTTTCCATATCCATTTTGGTCTCATGCCCCTTATTCCCTCCACTTCTGACATATATATCCTCTCTGTCAACCTTTCCTAACTCATTCTCTCCATTTGTCCTACATATTTCAGCACACCCTCCTCTGCTCTCTCCCCACAATCTTTTTATTACCACATAACTCTTACCTTTTCATAACTCATTCAATCACACCAACTCACAAAAGAAAATATCCTCAAACATCTCATTTCCAACACCAACCTCCTCCACACAGCCAGATCTATAGCCTTGCATCCACATAATATTGTTGGGACTACTATCCCTTCAAACATACCCAATTCTGCCCTCACAGATAATGTTCCCTCTTTCCACACATTCTTCAGAACTCTCAGGACCTTCTCCCCCTCCCTCATCCTATGAATCACTTCAGTTTCCATGGTTCCACTCACAGCCATGTCCACTCCCTGATATCTTAAAGCACTTTACTTCCACCATTTTTCTCCCTTAAACTCACATACACTGTTAACTTACTCTAAATATAAAAGAAGGAAAAAATTGAAGTACAAAGCACAAGAGAAAAAGATCTTTCCTAACTAAATACAATATGAATGAGTGAGGAAACTTGGAAACTTTGGAGAGTACGATACTATGTGTTTAAACTCTGTGGACAAGCAGTTCTGGGCACACAGTGTGTAGAAAGATAGGTCACGGTCTATGAAGGCAAAGATGGGTATATTTCATGGTATAGTAATCTGGATGGTGATGCATGGATGGTGAGGAAAGGACCCAATAAGAGAAAGTACGAAACTATGTGCATGTGGTGGCAACAAAATGTATGAGGACACTATGTAGTGTGAGTAGAGCTGATTGAATCAAACATGATAAGGTAAGAAAGAATTGTAGTAAAAAGAGAAATATGTAGAAGAGAACTGCAGAGGGTGAGCTAAAATGGTTTGGACATAGGGAGAGGATGACTAGATGGTATACATGTCAGAGTGGAGGGAACAAGGAAAGGAAGAAACCATGTAAGAGGTGGAAGGATGGTGTGAAAGATGCTTTGAGATACCAAGGCCTGAAGATGCAGAAGGGTGTAAAGTGTGCATGGGCATACAGGGGGTGACAGCAGTCAATGAACTAAATCAGGACATATGAAGTGGGTGGGGATGGAGAGCTCTGGTTTTGGTGCATTACATAAGGGAGCTACAGAATGGATATGAATGTTCTTTACATGTTCATGATGCTTCCTTACTTACAAGGGAAAAAAGAGAAAGAGAAGATGGATTAGACAAACAGATAGATACACATCTGCTGAAAGTGAGAAACCATGTACTTATAACTGGATACTTACTAATGTTTTAAACTCTGAAGATATAAACCTAGAACGGAGGAAAAATGTAAGTTCCTAATTACCTCTATACCCTGCTCATGAATTTTGTTCATAAGCTTTTGGACTTTGTTTGCAACATCACTCGGTTCATCTCCATCACTTAAATCACTGACAGCACTGGATGCTCTTGTGGAGAAATCTGGGTCACCCCTACTATGGCCATGCTTGACAAATGATACCAAGGAATTGTCCAGCTGACCTGATTTATCCAGTTCGTGTTTTACACCTGCATTCAATTCATCAACTGATGCACAGAGCTCAGCTGTAAAAAGAAGAATAAGGAACAGATAATTGTGATAATTGAACATATAAACAAATATATAAAAATACATGTACACATGTAGCAGTGTGCTGCTAGTTCAAACCTCATTATAACACACTTATCTGAGGAGCATCTCCAAAACACTTATCTTTATCATCTTATTTTTATTGTGTACAAAATAAACAATCTTAAGAAAATAGTTTTTTCTTGAAACATAGGCAGGGGTTTAGGGAAAATTACAATACTCATTCATCTTTGTTTTGGAAGTATCTTGTTTAACTAGGATAAGGTGAATTTACCTTACCTTCCTACCCTAGGATTCCCTTCTATGGGGCTCATGCAGATTCAATGAGTGAAACTATAGGTAAGAAGTAGGTTGATGTTGTATGTACATCTCTGTGAGGCAAGTGCAGAACAAATGAGGAGTGAGTGTTCAAGTCTTCAATAATGTAATTGCATCTTGGGTAGGAGGGGTCATGTGATATGACAAACTGCATTTCTTATGTTGGAGAAATAGTTGGTGTCTTAAACAGTCAAGACAATTAACTCATACGATCCTGGAGTGTGTGGCTTCAGATGGGTGCAAGTCCACTGGAGTGGAGTCTGAGAATAGACTGGGAGAGCAGTTGTTTAATGCCTGTCAAGTCATGTTTTGTCAATGTCATGTTTGTACTATAGCCTCCTGAAGTGTAAAGCAAGGGTTAGTAAGTTTCTTACTTCCACTTGGGGTTCGGTGAGTTATACACACTGATTTGGGTGGAAGGGTCTGGTACTGCAGCAAACTACAGAGTCACAAGCAGGTGTTGAATGTATGACATTTGAATAAAAAATGAAATGTCCTTGAAAATATACAGAAAGCAATGAGTTACAGACACATACGCTTAATTTGTGATGTTGAGTAGTGTGACTGGATGAATAATACAAGCAGTGCTTAAAAGCTAACAATGAGATACCCTATCAACTTTCTTACTAACATGTTTGTTGGCTCCGGTTGCACAAATCCACTGCCAGAAGCTGTTTCTGTAATTCTTTCTGAATACGTTCCTTTTCCTTACTTGATTCACGTAAAGCAGATTCATAGAAGTGTTGTTGGCGAGCTATTGCCTCCTCCTTTTCCTTCCCTAGTTTCACTGATAAGTCACTCACCTATTAAATCAACAGGTCAAAATATCAAATAATAACACCACACATTCCAGATTTAATATTCACACCTAAAAAGTCTTACAATTATCAGTGGTATTTACTAGACTTAAATCCACCGTATCACTAAACATATGAGAAAAAAAGTCATGTCAAAAATATCAAATCACTCATATACATACCAAGCTTTATTTTCCATTTGTTTCATAAATATCTGTAACAAGAATTTAAAACATTTTCATTCAATAACCACAGTTCCATCCATTCACATGAATTAAAACATTCATAAATACATTTCTATACTTGAAAACAACACTGTGTTGTAAAAACAGGAAAATCTCTAACGTAATCAAAAAGTATGCATGAGGTGTTTAGTATCAAAAGAAATCTTAGAGAAAGTATTTTGATACTGGGATGAATATGATAGGCATATTAGAAGATTATGTTTGGATGATGGGTACATATGACATCCTAAGCTGTTTAAAACATATTCTCATGATGTGATAAGGATTATACACACCTAACTGAGATGTGTTAATGTACTGAAGATATTTACCCTACTGTATTTACATACAATCAGTTTCAGCTTGATAACTTAAACTGATGATAACAGACACAAGAATGAAAAGCAAAAGGAAAGTAACCTACCTGAGCAGCCATTCGTTCCTCATAATCACTACAGAGCTGCTTTTCTCGAAGTATATGTTCCTCCTTCATGTCTGAAATTGTAGGGAAAAAAATTACATTCATAATGAATTATCATTATTCCTACGTATGGCAGCTAACTGAAGGCATATGGAGTAACATTCTAGCATTGGCAAGAAAGGTACAGGATCATCAAAACAGAACATATTTAAAAGATATCACAGAAAAATATACAAGTGTCCTGCAAAAAAAATGAAAGATTAATCAATACTCTGCCAAAAGAGATACATAAAAAAAAAAAAATGCGTGGAAGACTACAGAAACATTTGAAAGTCTCCTCACAGCTGAAAGCAATAATTGACAACCTCTGAATTGATAACTATACAAGAGGAATGGCAATAGAGGGAAACAATACAATTCATCAAAGAAGACATGTGATGAGTGCTATGATAACCTTGCTATCACAGCAAAGTTTTGTTAGTGGTTAGTGCTTGTTCATATGCTGATGGGACTGATGCATTCATAGAGTAGCTCAACATCAAGTAGAGTGTTTGGGCTCTTGCAAAGGTATGGGGTTCAGTGACATAGACAATAATGAAAAATATATGTCATAGCTCATCGCCAGTTTGCACATTTGATGACCCTGAGAATGATGATGATGATAACATAGTTTTAGACTTTCAACTGAGAAAATACAAGCAACAGACCTGTTATGACATGTAAAGGGTTTGAACAATGAAGTGACAAACAACTTATGTGAAGATGACACTGCACACTGGATGTCTGTTATGATAAAGCACCTGTGGTTAACCAGATGATGATGACGATATTGTCACCATGGTTATGAAGCCCAGTGACAACAGTGATGATAATAATGAGGAGCCTCAGACAATTAGCAGGATCAGATAATGAGGCTTGGAGATCAGTAGCTAAGGTTTTCAAGGAAAATTTTCATCAAGCAGAAAATAGTGAGCATGTACCATATCCAAGAGAAACTAACTACAGTAAAATTAAAGTTCATGAAATGACTCTTCACGAAATGTTTCTTTCATAGCTGTTTGTCATTTCCCATGTTAACAAAGTAGTGCCTGGAACATTGTATGTAATGTTTCATATAGTACATATTCACATATATGAAAGAAACAGGGTCTGAGAACTACATTTGGTAAACAAAAGCACCATTGTTAAAGTTATGATATGCTTGGACCTCAAACTAAACTGAATAGAGAAAAAAAAGGACACAGTATATATAATCTAAATCAGTGATTTAAACAGTTCAGTCCCAGGGAAATCAGGCTGGTGATCTTTTGTATGTACTTTGTTACAGAACTGGATTTTTGTTTTATAGACTTACTGCCTAGAATGTGTTCGTCCAATGTTTTTAAGTTGGGAGATATAAAACGTTTCCAAGAAAAAATCTTAGAATGTGACTTGCATGCCTGGAGACTACAGCCTCTGATTACCATCTGTATTTTTCATGTAGAAAAATTTACTTACCTGAAATTTCTTTCTGGTATTGCTGCTCAAGTTGCGCAGCCTCTCTACTAGTGTGTGATAATCTTTGCTTCATTTCTGAACGCATCATATTCAACTGGGTAGACAGCTGAGCTATTTCCTCATTCTTACGTTGTAGAGTCGCAGATTGGTCTACATGTTCTTGTTTTAACTTTTCCAACTGTTCATGGAGAACTCTAAACTCACTGCAAAGCTCAACCTGATGTGAACAGACAATAGATTAGAAAAAATGAAAAAAGGTTCATTATTATTATTATTATTATTATTTTGCTTTGTCGCTGTCTCCCACGTTTGCGAGGTAGCGCAAGGAAACAGATGAAAGAAATGGCCCAACCCACCCCCATACACATGTATATACATACACGTCCACACACGCAAATATACATACCTATACATCTCAATGTACACATATATATACACACACAGACACATACATATATACCCATGCACACAATTCACACTGTCTGCCTTTATTCATTCCCATTGCCACCTCGCCACACATGGAATACCATCCCCCTCCCCCTCATGTGTGCGAGGTAGCGCTAGGAAAAGACAACAAAGGCCCCATTCATTCACACTCAGTCTCTAGCTGTCATGCAATAATGCCCGAAACCACAGCTCCCTTTCCACATCCAGGCCCCAGACAACTTTCCATGGTTTACCCTAGACGCTTCACATGCCCTGATTCAATCCCTGACAGCACGCCAACCCCGGTATACCACATCGATCCAATTCACTCTATTCCTTGCCCTCCTTTCACCCTCCTGCATGTTCAGGCCCCGATCACTCAGAATCTTTTTCATTCCATCTTTCCACCTCCAATTTGGTCTCCCACTTCTCCTCGTTCCCTCCACCTCCGACACATATATCCTCTTGGTCAATCTTTCCTCACTCATTCTCTCCATGTGCCCAAACCATTTCAAAATACCCTCTTCTGCTCTCTCAACCACGCTCTTTTTATTTCCACACATCTCTCTTACCCTTACATTACTTACTCAATCAAACCACCTCACACCACACATTGTCCTCAAACATCTCATTTCCAGCACATCCACCCTCCTGTGCACAACTCTATCCATAGCCCACGCCTCACAACCACACAACATTGTTGGAACCACTATTCCTTCAAACATACCCATTTTTGCTTTCCGAGATAATGTTCTCGACTTCCATACATTCTTCAAGGCTCCCAGGATTTTCGCCCCCTCCCCCACCCTATGATTCACATCCACTTCCATGGTTCCATCCACTGCCAGATCCACTCCCAGATATCTAAAACACTTTACTTCCTCCAGTTTTTCTCCATTCAAACTTACCTCCCAATTGACTTGACCCTCAACCCTACTGTACCTAATAACCTTGCTCTTATTCACATTTACTCTTAACTTTCTTCTTTCACAGACTTTACCAAACTCAGTCACCAGCTTCTGCAGTTTCTCACATGAATCAGCCACCAGCGCTGTATCATCAGTGAACAACAACTGACTCACTTCCCAAGCTCTCTCATCCACAACAGACTTCATACTTGCCCCTCTTTCCAAAACTCTTGCATTCACCTCCCTAACAACCCCATCCATAAACAAAGGTTCATATAAGCAGAAAAGGCTACAGGAACAGACAGAATACACTAACCACCTTGCTACCTAAACTATTTGTATTTCTGTCAAAAGCAAAGTATGAGAATCTTTATTCCAATCATTTAGCCCTTTTCATGAATAAATATTATTTCACTCCGTCTTTGGACCTTACCAATGGTTGCTCCAAAATAAGTCAACATGACGCAATCTTATTCAAACAAAATTTTTCAGTTCCTCAGTATCTAGGTCAAATTACAGGCTTCATATGTACAGGGCAAAGTTAGAAGGAACAAAATTCAGTGTTAAGATAGCAGTCGAGATAGTTCAGACAGGTGTGCTAGGTGATAGGGTCATTTACATTCATGAAACCATGCCCAACATCCATATAACACTTGACAGTAAACACAGTACATAACTCTCAGCCAGAGACCCAAAAACTATATTAAGAGAAAAATGAAAAGTACTACAAACTAGTTAATGCTGAAACTGCTTCAAGTACATGCTATACTATTCAACCTCTTGATTGGTGTGATATAATCTTTGTTTTACTTCTGAGTACAACATATCCAGCTGGGTAAACAGCTGAACAACTTCCTCATTCTTCTGTTGTAGAGTTGCAGATTGCCCTAAACGTTCTCACTCTTACTTTTCCAATTGGTCATGGAGAAATCTCAATTTACCACAGAGCTCAAGCTGATTTGTGTAAAGCAAAATCAGAAAAAATGAAATGTGCTTATATGAGCAAAGAAGGCTACAAGGGTAAAGATGGCATGAAGCAATCCTAAAGGAAAAAAGAAAAAAAATCCTCATGCTGTGGTCAAATTATATCATTTGAAACAAAATTCAACAGAGCAACAGCAGTTGGTAGTCATCCATAGTCATTAAGACCAAGAGCAACATGAACCATGTAAAAATGAACCTGCAGTAAACAAAACTGCCATTCACCCATAAACTATATTATGAAAACAATAAAACAAGCAAATTATGAAATGGCTGTTAAAACTGATTTAATTACATAAATAAGGACAAATTAACAAAATAATAGTTTTGAACATGTAAAAATAAACCAGTTTAATCATACTACTTGAGGAGATACACAGATTTGCTTCAAATCATCCAGTGGTACACATAAAATAATGAGCCTTAAGTTAGGATGCTAAGCTATTTGAATGATCTTGCAGATATTAATGGACAGGAGGAGGTAGAGACAGTGAGGAGACATGATTGCAAACTTTCAAGTTCCCACATCAAATGTGAAAGTCAATAATAAAGCTTTGTTTTTCTATATAGGCAGGGACTGATCACCTTAAGCACACAAAAATAAACTGAGAAGAATGTGAATCAGAAGAAATGAAAAGAAAAAAGTCTGAAAACACCAACCTCTCTCTGGCCATTTTGCTTATAGTCTTTTTCAATCTGACATCTTGTTTCTTTCAAGACTGTCTCTTTTTTGTTTAGCAAATCCTCTGCCTGTTTCACTTTTTCTCTGAGTGTATCTATGCACTCTCTGAGTTCTTGAATCTCTTGATCAGCCTGTTGAGTTCTGAGAGTAAGTTTATCCATTTCCTTTTCATATTCCCTGTTGATAGTAGCTGCCTCATTTAACTTTTCTTGCAGTTCCATTACCTGTTGACATATAATAAATATCAAAGTCTAAAAACACTTTAGGAGCTTTGTTTACTCTCACTGTTCTTCTTCTAACCCTAGACATCACAACCTCATTTAAATCAAGTGATTGTGTTAGAATACAACCCTGACTGAGATTGTATCAATAATTTTTTTTCTTTTCATATATGAAACACTAAAATTTGGAACTGAAAATAATTCATCTAAAAGATGCCTGGAGGAGAAAGGACTGTTAATGTCAGAACACTTCGTAGTCCTAAAATCATATCCACACATAAGACTGCTGGAAAGCCAAGTTCATTAATGTCAGAACACTTCTTAGTCCTAAAATCATATCCACACATAAGACTGCTGGAAATCCAAGTTCCTATTTAATAACCAGATAAACATGTCTGAACTCTTATTTAGAGAGAAGAAATGTACCAATGTAATTTTGTTTCAACCACATGAAGCTAGTGTTTTTATTCTATCACTATGTCAGCAACTAATCTGTTTCTAAAACAGCTTCATCCTCTCTATATAATGCTAATGTGCCTGTATGAAATTCGTTGCACTCTTTTTAGCCAGTAATTTCTGGCTAAGTTAATCTTTTACTATCTGATGAAGATCTAAATGTTGTAGAATACCAGAATCAGAGTCATAAATGTATTGTTTCTGTCCAATACCTTTACTTGTTGGTAAACTGTTTAAAATGAATGCTTTTCATCCATTAGACTTGTAAGGAATGAAGGAATGATTTACATGCTACCCACCAGAGAACTTTCTTGTGTATGTACAGGATAGACGTGGAACTTAGTAAACAAGTGCTTAGCATAAGGTCTGGATGTTCTTGAGCTATTTTTCTTTCCTCTTAAAAGTATGAGAGATGATGATCAAGGCAAGCTTCTCATTGTGATGGAACTGAACAAGAAATTCCCCAAAATGAGATGAAAACTGCATCTGAATACATATTAAGAATGTGCTACGGAGAAAATGTAGGCAGGACAAAAGCCAACCAGCACTTGAAATATACAAGAGAGAAAAGAGCAAAACAAGATAAGAAAGGAAGAGCACATAAATTCTTTGAGATAAGAAAAAAATTGTTATCAAGGAAGGTGATAATCCAATGCAATCAATTCAATTATGCAGGCTGTCCCATGCCTTATTCAGCACAAGTTATCACATGCATGCTAGCTAATGATGTTAGCTGGCCCCCATCTTATATTGCATATGCTATCAAATAATGCTGGCAGCCCCTACTCTTATCAGGTATCACTATTATTCAAAGCATGTTAGCTAATGATGCTAGTGGCTCCATTTTGGATCAGTCATTCAAAGTATGTTATCCGGTAATGTGGTATTGGCTGCTCTACCCTTATTCTGCTTCGCTGTTACCAAATAGTGAGTATCACTATTATTGAAGGCACATCATCCTAAGATGAAAGCTAAATCAATATGAAGGGACCACTGACAATTAAAGTGATGATGCAGAAGACAGAATGGAAGTCATATACATTTAAGCATGAATTACCATCTATAGAGTAATACTATAAATGACGAGAGACACTGAACATGCTCCAGAATACATTGTCTAGATAATGGCACAGTCCTCCAGTACTTATTTGGCATTATTGATACATGCAAGCCTTTTCAAGTAAAAAATCCTAGTCAAAAGCTAAACTCTAACAAGTACACTTAAAAAATCTAACAGGCTTCTGAAAATAGGTTACCCACTAACAATGGCTGCACCTAAGCTGCACATGTCATTTGAATGGAATCCTACAAGAAATTATCTAAAAATCATAAAACTCAAAAAGAGACTATGCAAAAAAGCTAACATCAAAATGAAATGTGCATTTATTGTGATATGGTAACACTAGTATCCTGAAAGTACTGTTGATATGGTAACACTAGTATCCTGAAAGTACTGTAATTTCTATCATTACTTTTGTGGCCTTCTGTTATGAGTTTTGTATTATTAAAGAATTTCTTTTTTCTTTTTTGCATAACAAAGATGAATGTTTTCTGAAGGCACATATCACATTTAAATATTCATTTCCTATCTAATGTTTTATCATTACTTCTATTCCCAGTTTCATGTGGTGGACAGGCACATACAGCCTCTGAAATAATCCATATACATCTTCAATCCATGTTCTTTTTTTCTAAAGGCTCCAGTCATTGATCAAAGTCCACATCGAGGCTGGGCCTTAATTGAAATATAGAGATAATTATGAAAAGGAAAAAGAAAAGACAAGGGAAAATATCTATGAATTTTGGAGAAAGTGATTAACTGTCTCTTAAAAATGTACTAGGTCATAGTTATTGGGAAAGACATGAGAAAGTAGAGAGTTCCACAGCTTAGATGTATAGAGAAAGAAGCCCATCCTCAAGATGCTGATGTCCACATATTAATCATGTGACGTATCAACTCGTCAAGTATCTTGTGGTCTAGCTAGCGGTGGGGGAACACAAGCAGCCAGCTCTTGGGAGCAAAAACCAAAGTAATACCTATAGAAGAGAGAAAGTGAACCAACAATGTTGTGTAGGGCAATAAAGTCAAGTTTTGAAGTCAGCATGGAACAGTTTATAAGCTGGATCACTCTCCGCTATGTCAAGTAAGGATGCAGAGTTAGAACCACTCCAGATATGAGTGCAGCATTCCATACAACGACCTTTATTCCTTTGCATAAATAAAGCAACTGGTCAATAGAAAAGCAGTTTCAACATCAACTGAAGTGTGATTTCACCATACATATCCATATATTTATATTACTATAATTTTAATTTTATCATTATTATCATACTTGACCACTGTTTCCTGCATTAGCGAGGTAGCACCAGGAAACAGACGAAGAAAAACCAATCCACTCATATGTACACATATATATACATTCACATACATATACATATCAACATATGCATAAAACCACATGAAAATGAAACACGGTAAGTTTCCAAGTGCCCTTTTGTGTAATGATAACATCAAGGGAGATATGAGAATGAAACAGAAGATGTAGAACAGTCTGTTGATATACACAGAAGAGATGTATCTAAGATGCCATTGGTAAACAAGTGTTACCAGATGGTGGTGTGTGGGTCTAGCATCATGTCTGTACAAAGAAAGAAATAAAGGAAGGAAGGAAGAAAAAAGATAAAGAAGGGGAGGCATGATGTTAGACCCAAACACCACCAACCCAAACACCACCATCTGGTAATGCTTGTTCACCAATACATATATATATTCATTATACTTGATCACCATTTCCTGCGTCTGCGAGGTACTGCCAGGAAACAGATGAAGAATAGCCAATCCACTCATATACACGTATATATATACATATATACAGTGCTGGTGGCTGATTCGGGTGAGAAACTGCAGAAGCTGGTGACTGAGTTTGGGAAAGAGTTTGAAAGAAGAAAGCTAAGAGTAAGTGTGAATAAGAGCAAGGTTATTAGGTACAGTAGGGTTGAGGGACAAGTCAATTGGGAGGTAAGTTTGAATGGAGAAAACTGGAGGAAGTGAAGTGTTTTAGATATCTGGGAGTGGATTTGGCAGCAGATGGAACCATGGAAGTGGAAGTGAGTCATAGGGTGGGGAGGGGGCGAAAGTTCTGGGAGCGTTAGAGAATGTGTGGAAGGCGAGAATGTCATCTCGAAAAGCAAAAATGGGTATGTTTGAAGGAATAGTGGTTCCAACAATTTTATATGGTTGCGAGGCATGGGCTGTCAATGGATTGAACCAAGGCATGCGAAGCGTCTGGGGTAAACCATGGAAAGTTTTGTGGGGCTTGGATGTGGAAAGGAAGTTGTAGTTTCGGTTCATTATACATGACAGCTAGAGACTGAGTGTGAACGAATGTGGCCTTTGTTGTCTTTTCCTAGCGCTACCTCGCGAACATGCGGGGGGGAGGGGGTTGTCATTTCATGTGTGGCAGGGTGGTGACAGAAATGAATAAGGGCAGACAGTATGAATTATGTATATGTGTATGTATGTATATGTCTGTGTGTGTATATACATGTACATGTTGAGATGTATAGGCATGTATATGTGTGTGTGTGGACGTGTATGTATATACATGTGTATGTGGGTAGGTTGGGCCATTCTTTCGTCTGTTTCCTTGCGCTACCTTGCTAATGCGGGAGACAGCGACAAAGTATGATAAAATAAATAAATATTCTTAACACCTTCCACAGAGCATCTATATCAACTCTATCATATGCCTTCTCCAGATCCATAAATGCTACATACAAATCCATTTGCTTTTTTATGTATTTCTCACATACATTCTTCAAAGCAAACACCTGATCCACACATCCTCTACTTCCCATGCAATCCCTGCATGTCGTAGAAGGCGACTAAAAGGGTAGGGAACGGGGGGCTGGAAATCCTCCCCTCTCATTTTTAATTTTCCAAAAGAAAGGAACAGAGAAGGGGGCCAAGTGAGGATATTTCCTTAAAGGCTCAGTCCTCTGTTCATAACGCTACCTCGCTAACGCGGGAAATGGCGAATAGCATGAAAAAAAAAAAATACATAAACTCCCATTATTACATTATCATTATTCATTATCGCTGTTTCCCACGTCAGTGAGGTGGCGCCAGGAAACAGATGAAGAATGAACCATCCACTCATATACAATCTTTTTTTTCTTTTTTGCTTTGTCGCTGTCTCCCGCGTTTGCGAAGTAGCGCAAGGAAACAGACAAAAGAAATGGCCCAACCCACCCCCATACACATGTATATACATACGTCCACACACGCAAATATACATACCTACACAGCTTTCCATGGTTTACCCCAGACGCTTCACATGCCCTGATTCAATCCATTGACAGCACGTCTACCCCGGTATACCACATCGATCCAATTCACTCTATTCCTTGCCCGCCTTTAACCCTCCTGCATGTTCAGGCCCCGATCACTCAAAATCTTTTTCACTCCATCTTTCCACCTCCAATTTGGTCTCCCACTTCTCCTCATTCCCTCCACCTCCGACACATATATCCTCTTGGTCAATCTTTCCTCACTCATCCTCTCCATGTGCCCAAACCATTTCAAAACACCCTCTTCTGCTCTCTCAACCACGCTCTTTTTATTTCCACACATCTCTCTTACCCTTACATTACTTACTCCATCAAACCACCTAACACCAAATATTGTCCTCAAACATCTCATTTCCAGCACATCCACCCTCCTGTGCACAACTCTATCCATAGCCCATGCCTTGCAACCATACAACATTGTTGGAACCACTATTCCTTCAAACATACCCATTTTTGCTTTCTGAGATAATGTTCTCAACTTCCACACATTCTTCAAGGCCCCCAGAATTTTCGCCCACTCCCCCACCCTATGATCCACTTCCGCTTCCATGGTTCCATCCGCTGCCAGATCCACTCCCAGGTATCTAAAACACTTCACTTCCTCCAGTTTTTCTCCATTCAAACTCACCTCCCAATTGACTTGACCCTCAACCCTACTGTACCTAATAACCTTGCTCTTATTCACATTTACTCTTAACTTTCTTCTTCCACACACTTTACCAAACTCAGTCACCAGCTTCTGCAGTTTCTCACATGAATCAGCCACCAGCACTGTATCATCAGCGAACAACAACTGACTCCCTTCCCAAGCTCTCTCATCCCCAACAGACTTCATACTTGCCCCTCTTTCCAAAACTCTTGCATTTACCTCCCTAACAACCCCATCCATAAACAAATTAAACAACCATGGAGACATCACACACCCCTGCCGCAAACCTACATTCACTGAGAACCAATCACTTTCCTCTCTTCCTACACGTACACATGCCTTACATCCTCGATAAAAAAAAAATATATGTAACCTAATAATGCCTGCTGACCATCTCTCCTACTCTCATATGTATACTTGTGTATATCCCTCTTTTTAAACCAAGTGTACAGCACACAACTCCAAAAGTTCTTCACCATTTCCATTAATAACACTGGATACTCCATGTGCCCCAATCATACTGTCAACCACTGCATTACTTACCTTCTTTAAATAATACATCACTAATACCCAATACCTGGTCTCGTACATCAAAACTGCTGACACACTTACCCAGCTGCTCCCAAAACTCTTGCGTCTCACAGTCTTTTTCTCACTGCCAAGAGCAAATGCATCAATAACCACATATATCTCATCATCCACTTTCACTTCTACCCACATCAATCTACAATTTACTTCCTTACACTCTATCACACACTCCCACAATTCCTGCTTCAGTAGTAGTGCTACTCATTCCTTGGCTTTTGTCCTCTCACCAATTACTCTTAACACATTTCTAAACCATTCTTCCCCTTTACCCTTGAGCTTTGTTCCACTTAGAGCCAGAACATCCAGGTTCTTTCCACAAACATATTACTTATCTCTCCCCTCTTCTCATCTTGGTTACATCCACACACAGTCAGACACCCCAGTCTGAACCTTAGAGGAGATAAAGCACTCCCTGCCTGACTCCTACTTCTGATTCCTCTTTTAGAAATTGAAATACAAGAAGGGGAGGGATTACAGCCCCGAGCTCATTCCCACTTTAGTTGTCTTCTATGACATGCAGTGAAGAGAAAAAATTACCGAGACATGCATGCCCCAGCTGCAGAGAACATATAAAATTACCAAAACATATATGCCCCTGCTGCAGTTTTCAGAAAAAATATACTGAGGCATATATGCCCCAGCTAAAATGAACAGAGAAAAAATTACTGAGTCATATATGCCCCATCTATGAAGAATGAAAAAAAAGATTACTGGGGCATGTATGCCAACTTCTGCACTTAGTGGGTGATTGTAAAAATGCATTAATCATGGGAATAGAGTCTTATACCTGTTCCTCAAGTCTGACACATCTCTCTTGCATTTGAAGAGTCTCTGAGGGTAGTGGAAGGGGAACACTGTCCTCGATTTCTTCTGATAATTGATTAATTTCTGCTTCTCGTGACTCTAACATCTCTTGTGCAGCTTTGAAGTCTTCCTCCAGTCTTCCCTGTTTATTTTGAAACTGTTTAAGCACCTTTTATCCATTACAATAAAGCTACATCTGGGTTTCACTTCAAAACAAGCAAAGTAGCACATAAGCCAGTGTACCCCTTTCCTCTCAAAACCCGATGGCACAGCATAAACCTTTTTTTCCCTTTTTTTTAAACATAAATCTTGAATACGAGTCATACACCATAAAAAAGTGTGTATTGAAAATAATCAAATCTGTCAGCACACTTAAATTCACAACTTTAGTTTGCAAACTTTCGTTGATAATTTATCACATCACAGCAAGTGACAATCTCAGCAATACCCAATTCCCTTCTGGGAAGCACACACAAGTTTTAAGTTATAAATAAGTTACGCAGTGATGGAAATTTGCAGGTCAGAATATTTGGAACATTTAAGTTAATACATGTTTTAGATTTGAATATGAAAAAAGGGGTACACTGTGTGTATCCACTTCTCTATTTGATAAGTTTACCTAAATTTGAATTAAAACATCTGGAGAAAATTCACAAAAAAAAAATTTCTGTGCTTGATGAGCTGAAGTATGGTATATTGATACTCTTAAAACTCTCACACTATAAGTTATATATACTGCAAACATTTCTTGTCAATCTAAATGCATCACACTTGATATCTGGAATGGTGCAATCTGAATATCTTTAATATTGTAAAGATGCAGGAAAATTATTCTAGTACTTGTGAGAATCATCTCTAAGTCAGAAAGAATTCTTTTTCTGTGGTATTGATTTCCAATAACCTGAATACGTACTTGTACATGTCTAGTGCACTTAGACACAACGAAAACCAATAAGAACACCAAATAGCAAGACGTTTATTGTGCAAACACAAGCCTTAAACATGATCCATTTTTCCAACAGCACTACACTTTCAAAATATACAGTGAAAATACTGCATACATGGGGTATGCCTACATAATCATGAGGCTTAGTTACTGGTTCATCAGTACAACACAAACTGATTAATCTCTGAGTAATAGAGTTATGTACCTCTGTAGCTAGAGAAAATTTATCATTAAGTCAAAACTAAATTCTCAACAAACTTTTTTTTTCTTCATTATTTTATCAGTAATCAGCCTTGGTGTTTTTATGTAACAGAATTGCCAATTAGACAGGATATGGTAACAGGTGATTTCTCCTCTTTAACCACAAAGAGAGAACACATTTGCAGGATAAAATTTCGCCATCTACAGTGTACTCATTTTTCAAGCAAACCTCTTCTGATTAATGAAACTTGAAAGGGAAACTAAAAAAGAAAAAATAAATATGTTGGAAACTGAATTCTCATGAATAGATTACCAAATGATGATGTTTAAAAAGTGTGAAACTGAATATAACCTCACAAAACTTTACCTAGTAATTCTCATATTGGAAGTATGTCACATAACTGAGGGTTACATTCTAGGGAAGCTGAATGAATCTTTGAAAACTGATGTGTAATGAAACTGGTAAAGACCAAAAATTCAGTAAAGCATGGATAACACTAGAGATAATTCACCTTCAAAAACTACAAAACTATTGAAAATTATTTACATAGAGAAAATCATAACTAATGTTAACCAGATATGCTAACAATATATTTCAGCTGCAATTAAAAAGCAAAGATAATTGAACTCAATGCATCCTCTTCTGAGTCAAAAGCATATCAAGAACTATTTCCAAGTACTAACTATTCTAACCAGCAAATCAGCACCAAAAACTAATACTTATTCTCTTGTAGCAAATGCAAAGGAACATGTGAGGGTGGAGGTGTTGGAAATGAAGTGCCTGAGGGCAATAAGTGGTGTGAACTGGCTGATCATGTAAGGAGTGAAAATGTAAGAGAGGGAAATGGTAGAGAACTAAAGAGGGTGGGCTGAAATAATTATGATATACGAAGAGAAAGAGCAAAGAGGATACAAAAGTCAGGGTGGATATGTTGGAAATGAAATGACTGAGAGCATTAAGTGGTGTGAACTGGCTGATCATGTAAGGAATGAAGAGGGAAAAGAGAGACATGGCAGAGAACTGAAGAGGGTGGGCTGAAATGATTATGACATATGAAGAGGATGAACAAAGAGGATACAAAAGTCAGAAGAAGAGACCAAGAAGATGAAACGGTGAAATGAATGAGGCTTTAAGTCAACAGTATCTGAACATGTAGGAGGATGAGAGACATGTATGGGATAAAGAAAATGGGAGAGATGTGGTATACCAGGGGTGATGTGTCTCCAATGGGCTTAACTTGGGGATATGAAGTTGTCAGGGGAAACCATGGAATGCTCTGCAGGGCTTGGCTGTGAACAGGTAGCTCAGGTCTCAATACATTTAAAAAGAAGAAAGAGCATATGAGGACCTTTTCCTGTGGGAAAATGGCAAACAAATATAAATACATACATACAAACATGATGTCTTTCCTAGCACTAACTCGCACATATGCAGGGGGGAGGAGTTGTCATTTCATGTGTGTGGCAGGGTGGTGACAGGAATGAATAAAGGCAGCAAGTATGAATTATGTACATGTGTATATATATAAATGTGTGTGTATGTATATATATATTATTTTATTTATTTATCTATTTTGCAATGTCGCTGTCTCCCACGTTTGCGAGGCAGCCAAGGAAACAGACGAAAGAAATGGCCCAACCCACCCCCATACACAATGTATATACATACACGTCCACACACGCAAATATACATACCTATACATCTCAATGTACACATATATATACACACACAGACACATACATATATACCCATGCACACAATTCACACTGTCTGCCTTTATTCATTCCCATCGCCATCTCGCCACACATGGAATACCATCCCCCTCCCCCCTCATGTGTGCGAGGTAGCACTAGGAAAAGACAACAAAGGCCCCATTTGTTCACACTCAGTCTCTAGCGGTCATGCAATAATGCCCGAAACCAAAGCTCCCTTTCCACATCCAGGCCCCACACAACTTTCCATGGTTTACCCCAGACGCTTCACATGCCCTGATTCAATCCACTGACAGCACGTCAACCGCGGTATACCACATCGATCCAATTCACTCTATTCCTTGCCCGCCTTTCACCCTCCTGCATGTTCAGGCCCCAATCACACAAAATCTTTTTCACTCCATCTTTCCACCTCCAATTTGGTCTCCCACTTCTCCTCATTCCCTCCACCTCCGACACATATATCCTCTTGGTCAATCTTTCCTCACTCATTCTCTCCATGTGCCCAAACCATTTCAAAACACCCTCTTCTGCTCTCTCAACCACGCTCTTTTTATTTCCACACATCTCTCTTACCCTTACATTACTTACTCGGTCAAACCACCTCACACCACACATTGTCCTCAAACATCACATTTCCAGCACATCCACCCTCCTGCGCACAACTCTATCCATAGCCCATGCCTTGCAACCATACAACATTGTTGGAGCCACTATTCCTTCAAACATACCCATTTTTGCTTTCCGAGATAATGTTCTCTACTTCCACACATTCTTCAAGGCTCCCAGGATTTTCGCCCCCTCCCCCACCCTACGATTCACTTCCGCTTCCATGGTTCCATCCACTGCCAGATCCACTCCCAGATATCTAAAACACTTTACTTCCTCCAGTTTTTCTCCATTCAAACTTACCTCCCAATTGACTTGACCCTCAACCCTACTGTACCTAATAACTTTGCTCTTATTCACATTTACTCTTAACTTTCTTCTTTCACACACTTTACCAAACTCAGTCACCAGCTTCTGCAGTTTCTTACATGAATCAGCCACCAGCGCTGTGTCAACAGCGAACAACAACTGACTCACTTCCCAAGCTCTCTCATCCACAACAGACTTCATACTTGCCCCTCTTTCCAAAACTCTTGCATTCACCTCTCTGACAACCCCATCCATAAACAAATTAAACAACCATGGAGACATCACACACCCCTGCCGCAAACCTATATTAACTGAGAACCAATCACTTTCCTCTCTTCCTACACGTACACATGCCTTACGTCCTCAATAAAAACTTTTAACTGCTTCTAACAACTTGCCTCCCACACCATATATTCTTAATACCTTCCACAGAGCATCTCTATCAACTCTATCATATGCCTTCTCCAGATCCATAAATGCTACATACATATCCATTTGCTTTTCTAAGTATTTCTCACATACATTCTTCAAAGCAAACACCTGATCCACACATCCTCTACCACATCTGAAACCACACTGCTCTTCCCCAATCTGATGCTCTGTACATGCCTTCACCCTCTCACTCAATACCCTCCCATATAATTTACCAGGAATACTCAACAAACTTATACCTCTGTAATTTGAGCACTCACTCTTATCCCCTTTGCCTTTGTACAATGGCACTATGCACGCATTCCGCCAATCCTCAGGCACCTCCCATGAGTCATACATATATTAAATAACCTTACCAACCAGTCAACAATACAGTCACCCCCTTTTTTAATAAATTCCATTGCAATACCATCCAAACCTGCTGCCTTGCCGGCTTTCATCTTCCGCAAAGCTTTTACTACCTCTTATATATATATATATATATATGGTGTGGGATGCAAGTTGTTAGAAGCAGTGAAAAGTTTTTATCGAGGATGTAAGGCATGTGTACGGGTAGGAAGAGAGGAAAGTGATTGGTTCTCAGTGAATGTAGGTTTGCGGCAGGGGTGTGTGATGTCTCCATGGTTGTTTAATTTGTTTATGGATGGGGTTGTCAGAGAGGTGAATGCAAGAGTTTTGGAAAGAGGGGCAAGTATGAAGTCTGTTGTGGATGAGAGAGCTTGGGAAGTGAGTCAGTTGTTGTTCGCTGATGATACAGCGCTGGTGGCTGATTCATCTGAGAAACTGCAGAAGCTGGTGACTGAGTTTGGTAAAGTGTGTGAAAGAAGAAAGTTAAGAGTAAATGTGAATAAGAGCAAGGTTATTAGGTACAGTAGGGTTGAGGGTCAAGTCAATTGGGAGGTAAGTTTGAATGGAGAAAAACTGGAGGAAGTAAAGTGTTTTAGATATCTGGGAGTGGATCTGGCAGCGGATGGAACCATGGAAGCGGAAGTGGATCACAGGGTAGGGGAGGGGGCGAAAATCCTGGGAGCCTTGAAGAATGTGTGGAAGTCGAGAACATTATCTCGGAAAGCAAAAATGGGTATGTTTGAAGGAATAGTGGCTCCAACAATGTTGTATGGTTGCAAGGCATGGGCTATGGATAGAGTTGTGCGCAGGAGGGTGGATGTGCTGGAAATGAGATGTTTGAGGACAATGTGTGGTGTGGGGTGGTTTGATCGAGTAAGTAACGTAAGGGTAAGAGAGATGTGTGGAAATAAAAAAGAGCGCGGTTGAGAGAGCAGAAGAGGGTGTTTTGAAATGGATTGGGCACATGGAGAGAATGAGTGAGTAAAGATTGACCAAGAGGATATATGTGTCGGAGGTGGAGGGAACGAGGAGAAGTGGGAGACCAAATTGGAGGTGGAAAGATGAAGTGAAAAAACTTTTGTGTGATCGGGCCCTGAACATGCAGGAGGGTGAAAGAAGGGCAAGGAATAGAGTGAATTGGATTGATGTGGTATACCGGGGTTGACGTGCTGTCAGTGGATTGAATCAGGGCATGTGAAGAGTCTGGGGTAAACCATGGAAAGCTGTGCAGGTATGTATATTTGCGTGTGTGGATGTGTATGTATATACATGTGTATGGGGGTGGGTTGGGCCATTTCTTTCGTCTGTTTCCTTGCGCTATCTCGCAAACGCGGGAGACAGCGACAAAGCAAAAAAAAAAAAATATATATATATATATATATATAATATATATATATATATAATTTTTTTGCTTTGTCGCTGTCTCCCGTGTTTGCGAGGTAGCGCAAGGAAACAGACGAAAGAAATGGCCCAACCCACCCCCATACACATGCATATACATACACGTCCACACACGCAAATATACATACCTATACATCTCAATGTACACATATATATACACACACAGACATATACACATATTCCCATCGCCACCTCGCCACACATGGAATAACATGCCCCTCCCCCCTCATGTGCGCGAGGTAGCGCTAGGAAAAGACAACAAAGGCCCCAATCGTTCACACTCAGTTCCAACATCGTTCTAATTCACTCTATTCCTTGCAAGCTTCTCACCCTCCTGTATGTTCAGGCTCCAATTGCTCAAAATCTTTTTCATTCCATCCTTTGACTCACTTCCACTTCCAAGGTTCTATTCGCTGTCAGTCCACTCCATGATATCTAAAACACTTTACTTTGTCTAATTTTTTCTCCATTCAAGCTTTTTTTTCAATTTTTTCTCCATTCAAGCTTTTTTTCATGCTGAATGATCTAGTTATAGACACATCAAGGCTGAGCCTTAATTGAAATACATGTGTAGAGAGAATCATGCAAATGGAAAAAGAAAAGACAAGGGAAAGCACTGATGAATTTTGGAGGAAGTGAAAAACCTGTCTTTTGAAATATCATAGTTATAGGGAAAGACATGAAAAGGTAGAGAGTTCCAAAGCTTCAATGTGAAGGGAAAGAAGCAGTTATCAAAATGGCCCAACCTAGTCCAATTCTTTTTCATTTTATCTGAAGACTTACTTTTATTTCATGGAATGGAAAGAAAGAGGAGCAGGTTCTCTTCCAGCTCCAAGTTTCAAAGCGTAGGGCTCAAATGGCGTATTTCTTCAATTTCTAAGGGAAAGTGTCTGTGAAATAGCATTAGTACTTGCTTGCCTATTTTGCCTGTGGCTAAAAACCCAGACTTCCCCTTCTGCTTGGAAGCATGCCCATCTCTAAGGAAGCTTTAACTCCTCTAACTGTCACACTATTGCTCTCCCTTCTGCTGTCTTCAAAGTCTTTAAAACTCTCCCTTTCTCAAACACTTACAATTCCATTTCCCTTCTTTCAGATTTCATAGTGCTAGTCTACTGGTGATCATCTCTCCTATGTGGCTCTCCAGTGGTCCTCCTCTTTCACGGATTTTGGTGAAACTTTTGTCATACCCTTGACATCTTCAAAGCAACTGACAAGGTGTGGTACAAATCTTTACTTTCTAAACTCCCTTTCTTTTGTTTTACTGCTTCTCTCTGTTCTCTAATGCACAGTTCCCTCTCTGGCCATCCCATCGCAGGAGTCATTGATGGAATGATTTCCCCCTCCTATCCTAGTCATCATGGTGTTCCTCAGGGTTCTCTAATATTGCCTACTCCCTCTCTTCTATCCGTAAATGATACTTTCACTTCTACTTCTAACACTACTAAGTGAGTCAGTTGTTGTTCGCTAATGATACAGCGCTGGTGGCTGATTCGGGTGAGAAACTGAAGAAGCTGGTGACTGAGTTTGGTAAAGTAAGTGAAAGAAGAAAGCTGAGAGTAAATGTGAATAAGAGCAAGGTTATTAGGTACAGTAGGGTAGAGGGAGAAGTCAATTGGAGGAAGTGAAGTGTTTTAGATATCTGGGAGTGGATTTGGCAACAGATGGAACCATGGAAGCGGAAGTGAGTCACAGGGTGGGGGAGGGGACGAAAGTTCTGGGAGCGTTGAAAAATGTGTGGATGCAAGAACATTATCTCAGAAAGCAAAAATGGGTATGTTTGAAGGAATAGTGGTTCCAACAATGTTGTGTGGTTGTGAGGCGTGGGCTATGGATAGAGTTGTGCGCAGGAGGGTGGATGTGCTGGAAATGAGATGTTTGAGGACAATATGTGGTGTGAGGTGGTTTGATCGAGTAAGTAATGTAAGGGTAAGAGAGATGTGTGGAAATAAAAAGAGTATGGTTGAGAGAGCAGAAGAGGGTGTTTTGAAATGGTTTGGTCACATGGAGAGAATGAGTGAGGAAAGATTGACCAAGAGGATATATGTGTCAGAGGTGGAGGGAACGGGAGAAGTGGGAGACCAAATTGGAGGTGGAAAGATGGAGTGAAAAAGATTTGGAGTGATCAGGGCCTGAACATGTAGGAGGGTGAAAGGCGGGCAAGGAATAGAGTGAATTGGAACGATGTGGTATACCGGGGTCGACGTGCTGTCAATGGATAGAATCAGGGCATGTGAAGCATCTGGGGTAAACCATGGAAAGTTGTGTGGGGCCTGGATGTGGAAAGGGAGCTGTGGTTTCGGTGCATTATTACATGACAGCTAGAGACTGAGTGTGAACGAATGAGGCCTTTGTTGTCTTTTCCTAGCGCTACCTCGCACACATGAGGGGGAGGGGGTTGTTATTCCATGTGTGGCGAGGTGGGGATGGGAATAAATAAAAGGCAGACAGCATGAAATATGTACATGTGTATATATGTATATGCCTGTGTGTGTATATATATGTGTACATCGAGATGTATAGGTATGTATATTTGTATGTGTGGACGTGTATGTATATACATGTGTATGTGGGTGGGTTGGGCCATTTCTTTCGTCTGTTTCCTTGTGCTACCTCGCTAACGCAGGAGACAGCAACAAAGCAAATAAATTTTTTTTTTTTTTTTTGCTTTGTCGCACAGGTATGTATATGTGCATGTGTGGATGTGTATGTATATACATGTGTATGTGGGTGGGTTGGAACATTCTTGCATCTGTTTCCTTGCGCTACCTCGCTAAAGCGAGAGACAGCGACAAAGTATAATACTAATAATAATAACTAATGATCCCATTTTACATACTTCAACTCATTTTCCTTCCCCTCCTCCCTTTAATATGCATTCTTTTTCTTCTACTAATTATATTTCCTCTCTTCACTTGGACTTGTGCAAGATTTCTAGGTCAAGAACTACAATGCAATTTCCTCCTATATCTCTTTATAAGAATCATTCGTTTTTCTTTGTTCAAATTCAAGACACCACAATTCAACTCTGTAATAACATGGAAGATCTTTAAAATAACAGAAAATAAATAATGAACATATGAAGGGCACAAAAAAGTTCAATAATGAACGGAGAGAAGAGCATGATAAAATAAGAAATAATGAAAAGAATAAATGAAGAAAGGCTCATACAAAGCATAGAAAAAAGTTACTTTTTATACCTGAACAAAACATAGAATAAGAAATCTAAAAGTAATCTTTTTAAATTAAGAGGAAATTAGAAAGTGATCCCATGAAAACAAGCAAAATGCTAAAACACTAACTGAACAGTCCAATTCATTATCAATAAAATATGTATGAGGAATTCTTTAATAATAATAATCATGTACATGTGCATATATGTATATGTCTGTGTATGTATATGTTGAAATGTATAGGTATGTATATGTGCGTGTATGGGCATATAGGTATATACATGTGTATGTGGGTGGGAGGGGCCATTCCTCATCTGTTTCCTTGTGCTACCTTGCTGATGCAGGAGACTGTGATTAAGTATTAAAAGAGAAAAAATCAAGTTATTGATATACTGAAATACTGGAAACTAATACTGGAAAGTATGATCAACAACAACTATATAAACTGAGATATGAACAGATTGCCATGTAAAAATACAAAAACTCAACTTCATTTCACCACAACATTACTTGTGATATTCTAATGCAAGGAAAGAGAATTGATACAGATTTTGTTAACTTTGCTCACACATGTAACAAATTAAGCTAAAGTGTTTCACTAGCAGAAGCAGCAAAAAAAATAATAAAGGTAAATTTACTTTTCCAAAAGAAGGAACACAGAAGAGGGCCAAGTGAAATCATACCCTTTAAGGCTAAGTCCTCTGTTCTTAACACTACCTCGCTAACACAGGAAATGGCGATTATGTGTGAAAAAAATTAAAATAAAAGATCAAGGAGTTTCTAGCAAAGAATTGCAAGTGTAGTATTAGTTGCAAACAGAAAATGTCTCAAAATGTCCTATACAGTGCGCTACAAAAAATGGTATTACATTTCAACCAATTTACCATAATAATATTAGACACTGACAAAGAACTAAAAGAAACCACAGTCATATGCTTTGAAAGAAACAATGGTGTGAGCAAAACTATATGTAAAAAAAGAAACTTGGATTTCATCTATAAAAAGGCAAAACAGAACCCAAAGAAATTCTGAGAAAAAATTTGCACAATTAAGGCATGAAATGACTAGCAATATATTGCCAACATCCTACATCAGTCCAACATGGAAGGAGACATATACTAAAAATCACAAAGATCAAAATATATAAGAAACTTGAATTCAAAGAGCATATTGATAAGATGTCTCTACTTAGCCAAGTAATGGGTGGTATGATAATAAAAACTTTCACCATTGGAGAAAGAAAAGTGATGATGCATATGTTCAAAGTTTACACAAGTAATTTTCAATACTGGTGTGTTGTATGTCCACCAACCAAATAAGTGGATACCTATATATTAGAGACAATTGAGAAACACTCCAAGTAAAACCAAGGTATATGGAACACTTAAATTCCCACAAAAGACTACAGTAACTGAAACTATACAGTCTTGAAAGAAAACATGATAATATATGCATGGCAGAAAAGAAAAGCATTAGAACATAATAATGTTATATATGGATAGAAGTATACCTCAGAAGGTATATCTGGGAACATACTGCAAAGACACAAATCAAACACATGTGAGTACACTGGATAAACAATGGTGAGACCTATCAATGTCCTGACCAGTGGGATACAAAACAGGCCCAAGGTAATCATGGAAACCTTCCAAAGAAAACTGTATGGTTTGCTAAGCAAATACTGACTTAACTACAAATTCAAATTGCACCAGGGGGAAACAGCGCCATGAATCAAGCAAGATGTATTGTATGCGCTATGTATTTGTCCTGCCTCAGGCCAATTCTCCTTTTAAGTACTTACACATAATCATTCTAACTTTATTCCCATTTACAAGGTGTGGATTAAGTGCTATACTTTCTCAATTCATTCACACATACCCTCAGCCAAGTCTAGACTGTACAAGAATATCAAAAACTTCCCACACTGATATCAGCAATTCTTTCTTTTTCTCTTTGCTTGCACAGCTGATTCCTCACATAGGATTAGTTACTCTCTCTGATGCAGTCAAGCTACAGCACAACTCTTAAAACTACTTCTTGCTGGCCTTATTATGAAATGAAATTTCAAGATATATGCAAATGATTAATGAATGCTATGTGAGAGAGAAACTAACTCTAATGGTAAAATGGTCCCTTTCAAATACATTTTCTCCAGAAATAAGTCTTAGAAATATGGTAACTTGCAATCATTCAGCATAAGAAATTTGCTAGGAATGTAAGAGCCATTGTAAAGAATACATATCAACTAACCTTGGGCTCAACTCACATCCAGTAAACAGCCTATATGACAACGCATAATATGGATTTCCTACCCACAATAGTAAAAAGATTTTAATGCAAGAATTATCTTAATCTATTCTGAACTAACTTGTGAAATTGTGTAAAAACTTATATGACAACACAAAATATGATTTATACTACCTTAGAAAGTAAATAAATTAAAATGCAAGATTTATAGTGAAAAAAAAGAGCTAGTGGATGAAATGCACATTTCTGACTTCTCACTTGCTCTCATCTTTCATGCACTCCTCTTACGAGCTGTCAAGTCATTCTGGGTGAGGGAAGAAAACATGCAAATAATCATGCTAAAAATCATGCTTAATGCATGCAAAAAAAAAGATAAAAAAAAAAGTAATAATAATGTGTCCTATGAGCAGCCTGAAAAAATATGCTTTAAAGCAATGCTGTAATACCAGCTCATTTATAATCAAACTGTAGTTACGTCACACCTAGGAAACTGCCTCAAGTCAACTAACACAAATGCCAGTCTTAGACACCTAACTGTCACAAAGGAAGGCAGGCTGTGCAATGAAGTCAGGGAGAGTACAGAGTCGATCTTACAAATATGCTTTTCACAGGCTAAAGCCAACTTTTCAAGTAAGTATCCTCACTAGTCCTCACCTTTTATGTGCCTTTACATATGTAATCAACAGAGAAGGAGGATTTATTGATGATGAATGACCTTCAGTTAACAACAAAACAACAAACATCTCCAGGTTAACTTTCTCCTGATGACAACCATCAAGGAGATTCTTCTCTTTTGGCTTAATCTTTCATGGACTATTCAATTCTATCAAGTGAAAGCTGTATATTACTCTGCAAAGTATTGCAAATTCTATATTGTAAAGTTTATATTGAAGATCTGTTTGTTTCCCCTCAGATAATTAAGTGCTGTTAAGTACACAGACTCTGTTCAGCATTTCACAAGAAGCAGCCTACCGTTTTAATTAATGCCTCCCACTACAGTAGTATGTATGACCTAACTGAATCTTTCCATTTATTAAGGGTAAAAAACTAGGAAAATAAAGATTCCTCAACAAGCAGTGATAATTACCATGAGTAGAAAAAAAAGAAAAAAATTTAACAAATGGAGAAAACTATTGATATTTTTGGTTTGTGGCTCTAATAACCCTCAGCTTCTATGGAGCACTAAAGGTGTTCATAGTTGAAATAGAATATATATATACAATTCAGTGAATCTGCAGAACTTTTCCTTTTAACATATCCAAATACAGTCTTTAATACTTATTGAATTTATTACAAATGTGATAATTTCAGACAGCTATCTAGTTTTTGGTCAAACCAGGTATGGAATTCACCTGTCTCAGCTGGTTAGCCTTGCTGTAACAGCCTGAAGACCATAAAAACATCACCTACTCTATGAACAAATGGTTAAAAAGAGATGAATAGTTTCTTTTCATTCTAAGACCAAAAACATAATGACCAACCTAACAAATCAGCCGTGTATCTACACATAAATGGAAGTGGTCTATGTATAAGTGGGACTAGGTTAATCAGTATACAATTTGGTCAACTTTGCCATATATCACAGAACAATTAGAAAAAACTTTAAAATGTTCTCTATAAAATACACAAAAGCAATACGTGCCTTCAAGCCTTGGCCAACTCAACTGCATAATGTGGTACCTGCTTCCCTAGCTGATGACTAAAGTTCATGACAATTACAAAGAAATACTCCTAAAAATGTAGAAAGAATCAATGAACAAGTGGGTTTGGCACCGGGATGGTGCATGTTCTCACTTGCTGCTTTGTTACATTATCATTATGAAACTTATAAAATTTTAGATTCCCTATGAGGATTGTGTATGTGCAAAAATGCACTGAAAACATTAAATCTCTCACTCTGGTTACTCATAAACCCATTAAGAAAATATTGATTCTAATAACAATGCACTCCTAATCCATCAGCAATTGCATTTACTTAAATGGTGATATTAAGTATACCTAAACAAAATGCACTGTAAAGAAAAATTCACAAGGTACTGATATATCAATATATCCAATATATGACATAACTTTACCTTCATGTTAAAAGCAAAACTAATCACTTCAGAAATTCTTTCCATAATTCATGATTTGTACGAGTAATTTGCAAAATCCACAAAAGGCAGGGTATCGACAAAACTGCGAGGGACATGAAGATTGGTAATAAATCAAATTTTTTTCTATTGTATGTCAGGGATACAACAAGATATACTTAACCCTTTGTGATCATCAAGGATGCAAACTGATAAGACACTCCCCTCTAGAATAATAAATGTTTTTGATGAAAGGCAGAAAGAAGAAAAAAAAAACCCTCAAGTATTTCAATAATGAAAGATTCCTTGCAGAAACCACTTTTCTCATCACTGGCTGCAGCAATCAACCCTGGAGTACCAGATCCTTGAGTATCATCACAATGTTCAGTCCTTGCTTAAAAAAAAAAGTGAAATATCTGATTATCTTAATTTTCCAGGGTTGCATCAGGATGGGTTCATTCCAAAACTTAAGTGCCTCATTTCAGGCACAAAACCCTTGATATGGATTGATCTTGTCTCATTATAGAAGACCTTCAAATTCTGATTTCAGTCTAAACTGAAAATTATAATTCATACAACTATTTTTGCGACTGCAAAGACCAAAAGAAATAGGTTTCGTATGATAATGCCATGGAGTCATATTTCCTATCAACCCCCATAAAATCAACAGGCTAAAAAAATAAAAAAAAAATAAAAAAATAAATGCTCTATCTCACAAAGAACATCTGCATAACACCTCCTTTAGGATGCTAGAAAGGGGCTGACTTTGTTCTTTTCATGAAAAACACAATGGAAAAAACCAAATGCTTATTCAAATTATTTCATCAAAGTCTGGACAAACTTTCGATAGATTGGCAGTCTCTCAGTGGATGGGCAAATATAATGTTAAGATGCCAAGTATTCTCAAAATTTTCTTCCTAATATTTGTCTGAGAAAATCCTGACAATATTCAAGTACAAAAGGCACTGAGGTTGAATCTCATCTGGATCATGATGGCTCTATAACATACTCCATGAAGAAACAGAAGTCAGCAGAGAGGTGCAGATAACTAAATGGATTTCCCTTTTATGACAGATTTGCTTGCGAGGCATGGGCTATGGATAGAGTAGTGCGCAGGAGGGTGGATGTGCTGGAAATGAGATGTTTGAGGACAATATGTGGTGTGAGGTGGTTTCATCGAGTAAGTAATGTAAGGGTAAGAGAGATGTGTGGAAATAAGAAGAGCGTGGTTGAGAGAGCAGAAGAGGGTGTTTTGAAATGGTTTGGGCACATGGAGAGAATGAGTGAGGAAAGATTGACCAAGAGGATATATGTCGGAGGTGGAGGGAACAAGGAGAAGTGGGAGACCAAATTGGAGGTGGAAAGATGGAGTGAGAAAGAATTTGAGTGATTGGGGCCTGAACATGCAGGAGGGTGAAAGGCGGGCAAGGAATAGAGTGAACTGGATCGATGTGGTATACCAGGGTCGACATGCTGTCAATGGATTGAATCAGGGCATGTGAAGCGTCTGGGGTAAACCATGGAAAGTTCTGTGGGGCCTGGATGTAGAAAGGGAGCTGTGGTTTCAGGTATTATTGCATGACAGCTAGAGACTGAGTGTGAACGAATGGGGCCTTTGTTGTCTTTTCCTAGCGCTACCTCACACACATGAGGGGGAGGGGGATATTATTCCATGTGTGGCGGGGTGGCGATGGGAATGAATAAAGGCAGACAGTGTGAATTGTGTGCATGTGCATATATGTATATGTCTCTGTGTGTATATGTATGTGTACACTGAGATGTATGGGTATGTATATTTGCGTGTGGGGACGTGTATGTATATACATGTGTATGGGGGTGGGTTGGGCCATTTCTTTCGTCTGTTTCCTTGCGCTACCTTGCAAACGCGGGAGACAGCGACAAAGCAAAATAAAAATAAAAAAACATTACTTGAAAGGTGTTGTACCCCCTCTCACAGTTAAAATCATTTAGTCCCTAACCTCAGCACATATGCTACAAACACAATGCTGGAGGGACTTCTGAAAAGGCTGATCTGTCAAAGCTGCCCAGCTAATGATGTTCCACCCTTAAAGTATCAAAAGGGGAGAGGGAATCATATCTCTAGGTTCTTTAGAGCTTGCATACATACACTGCTACAGTATTAAATGCCTGAGAAACATAATAAAAGCAAGGATCCATAAGAGGTCCACAGCTTCTTCACCACTGTTGTGCTGCAGTCTAGCCACAGTGAAAGCGAAGATTTTGTTTCAGATATGTCTACAAAAGAAACCCACACCACTGTTGAATTCAAGTTTCTTTTTTTCACAATTCTTTGCCATTTCCTACTTAGCAAAGCAGTGCTATGAACAGATGAAGAATAGCCTCATTTGTTCATATCTATTCTCTACCTGCCACGTAAAGCCAATAAATGAGTCCCCTATTCACAGCCAAGAACTAGAGGTTTTTAATGGTTTACCTTGAGCATTTCATGTGCCATGATTTAGCCCATTGCCAAAACAGTGCTTGCTGTATATAATATTGCTCCAATCAATTCTATCCGAAACACACTTTTACACCCTCTAGCACATTCAGACCCCAGTCTTTCAAAACATCTTTCACTCCATCCTTCCAGCTCATTCTCGATCTCCCTGTCCTCTTTTGTTCCCTCCATTTCTGATATGTGTACCACTGTAGTCAGCCTCTCCTCACTCATCCCCATGGAAACTATAATTTTTGCTGTATTTCACCAAAGATTTTGATACATCAATCCAAAAACTAGAGCTAGAATTTTGCATACAAAAGTAAAGCTCTGTTAAACTTCTATTTTACTCTAGTGTAACCATGGATCTATTACAAAAATCCAACAACTTGAACAAAGGTTCTGCATACTGTATACAACTGAAGCCTCACTGAAATTCCATTCATGGGCATGTTATCTGAAGGTCTGACATGCTTGGTAAATAATGCATGCTAAAATTCTGCAAGCTATACACAACCAAAGACATGTAAACATTTCATTTGAGAAAAATTTATCCAAGAATGTGTTACACTTGGACAACAATGGCTGCCAGGGTTCTGCTTACTGTAAACAATCAGATCTTCAATGAGGTTCCATAAGCAACAGTAACACAAGAATGCTGGGATTCCCCAAGGAGACACCTGACTGAGTTCCTCAAATGCATCAATGGTACACTAATAGACGAATGGGCCTTGAGGTTCTGCCTCTGCCTCCCTCATTGAAGACAAAGGGTTATGAAATGATCCCAACATAGAAGTGAGAGAACCATCAACCATAATGAAGGTCTAAAATAGTCATATCATAAAAGCCTGTTTAACTAAAACTCACGAAAACTAAATACAGAAATAAATCAACAATGTAAAAATGAAAATATAAAGATACAAATCAAACCTTTATGAAAAGGAAAAAGATCACAGCAATATGTGCCAAGGACCTCTATAAAAAGCATAAAGCACCTACAATCCATGTCGTGAAACACTAAAAAGGAAAAGATACAGACATGATATGTCTGAAGGCAAAGATCATAGGGTGAAAAAATACTAATAAATAAAAGCGTTGGTCGACACGTCCACTCAAAGGAAATGTGAGCAAATGAAAGATAAGGGCTGGAGGCCAGGAAGTGCCACAAAACCAATGCACCAATAACACCAAAAACTCATCAGTTGGGGGTCTGATGAGGGAGTACGAGGGATTAATAGATGTTACAGTGGATGAGGAGGATAAAATCTGGTGGATATATCCTACTTTCATTTCAAAACAATTCTTAATCCATCTGCAAGCAATGCTTTCAGGGTTCAGCCCTGCGCTTAGTTATTTATTGATTTAAGGTTGTTTAACATATACACAACTGAGATGGTACTTGAAACAATGGTTAGCAATTAAGATAATGAAGTAGAGTCACAGCAGGATGATGGGATGTAAACTTAAAGATGCTTCTATAGGCACACAATATTACCATCAAGGTGCTACAAATGATGTTGAAGAAATATGAAGAGGGAAAGCAAAACTGAATATAAATGCAAACAAAGGCAAGAAATTTTTGTCTGAGGAAGTGAATTTGAATTTGAAATTTGATTTGCATGGACAGATGAAGAGTTTATAAGACCCCTAGATATTCGTGTGGTACTTCTAGCATAGGTGGTGAAATGGATGCGATCAGAATGAGTTTTGAAAGGCAAGCACATTATCAAAGCTTTACAACAGGTGAAAAAGAATCATGATTTCCAGCTCGGGTCACTGAAATAAGTGATGCAATTCACAATGTTGTATGCAAAAAGCAAATAGGTTAGTAGCTATAGAAAGGCTAGGAGCAGACATTTGAGAAGGAATCTGAAAAGTGGATTTGGAGTTCATAGAGTGGACACAGTGAGGAGTGAGAAAATCAAAGTGATAGCGATAAAATGTTGAAGAAGTAAATGATAAAGTTATCGATGAATAGTGACTGTTACCTTTTGAAGACCTGACTAAATGTATTCCGAGTTAAATAAGTCTGCCCATAAAAGGAGACACAACAATGGAGTGAATTATGACACAAAAGTCTCTGAAGGAATCTAAAGAAATCTGCTAAATCCATAATAAAAGGTGGATGTTCTGCTTGAGGCACTTGACTTTATATATGAGGCCTATAGAATACAGACATACAGATACAAGCTTCTTTGGCAAAGATGAGCAAAGAGGGTTAAGAGCAATCTGGTTCAGTTGCTTAGTTAGTAATTACAGATGCATACTCTAGTCCAAACTATTATGGCATAATGTAGATAAAGCCACATACGTAGCAGACTGTTAAAAGCCGACTGGAAACAGTCCACAGCAATCTGCTCACAATATTATCTTGCTTAAACTTCTCTACCTGATATTTATTAAGGCTGCTTATCTCCTTCTGCAAAAGTTCTATTTGAACCCTAAGGACAGTAACTTCATCACTAGCAGAACACAGGTTTTCATACTCTTCCTTGGTAATTAAGATTTCTTCCTCAAAAGACGAAGTATGAAGAGCGGCACTCACTTCTTCATTCATTTCTTTATCCTCCTTCATAACACAAAAGTAAAACAAAAATAGAGCAATGGGGCACACAAAAGAATCCAAAGACAATGGATGAATCCGTAATATCAACATAAAACATAAAGAATTCAAAACAATCATTAAAATTTGCAAAAAAAGTAAAACCCAAAAGACTGCTACTTGACATGAAGCATTTTCCTTATTTGAATTTACTCTTACAAATCTGCAAACCTTCTTTGAAGCATTGATATCATTCCCTTCAAATACAGATGATCCTTCAGCTTTACCATCTTCTGACACATGAGAAACCTGCAGAAGATACAGAATTATTCTAAGTTAGCCAAGAAACACCAATGTTAGGAAAAAAAAGTATAAGATACTTTTTCCTCATATGAGCTATGATTATGATTTCAGACTACAGCTTAAAGTGTCAACCATGGCTCAGGGTGGACAACTTCAATGATAAAGGATAGGGAAACCAGTATGTTGTGAATGTATGACCTACTTATGAACCTAAAGCAACACTTGAAGCTTAGGTAGGATTAGGACACAAAGTATCTTAATCAACCAACCCAATTAAGGAGATGGAAGTTCATCATTTCATAATGATTAGGTTTGTTCATATGAGGTATACAGATTCCTTGTGTGTCAAAAGCATTTTTCTACCTTGCTGCTTTTTTTATACTGATCATTCTCTAATCATGATGTGAAAACTCTGGGCAGAACATCCTGCTACATTCACAAGGTTCTCATCATCGTTATAATTACCCCAAGACCAATTTCTACAAAAGAGTCCTGGCGTTACCTAGGACTTTTCAAAAGGCTCCAACAGCCCAAGGCTGCACAACTTCCAGTAACAGGAAAATGCAGACTCATTTGGAGTGAGAAGTTCTTTAATGAGACTGTACTCCCACTGATACAGCCTCTCCAAAAGTGACTTCTCACTTGCAGTGTAACTTTGAGGTGGCAGAGTATGGTGATACAGCTCACACGATTCAATGCATATGCATAAAAGAAAACATATTTCTGGATATGTTTTATAATACAGAGCAGAACGGAAAAACAAAAATCTAAAGCTACTTCAGCAAAAAATACCTTACCTTCCTGCCCAAGGATTCTGTTCTATGGGGTTCCCATACTGCTTTGGGTGCTGGCTATGTCCACAAAACAGGACCACAGGTCAAGAAGTAATGATGATGTGTGTATGTCCTTGTAGGGTCAGCACAGTACAAGTGATGGGTATGAGTTCACAATCTTAAGCATTGAAGTTGTATCTTAGGCATGAGGGGACTTATATTAATGCTTGTAATGTTGGACAGATGAATGTGTCTAGAACACACGAGAAAGTGTAGTGTAGCTTATATATGACCAGGGAGTGAAGTTTCAGATACGTGTATGCCTGGTGGAGTACAGTATATCACTGGGTTGGGAAGGCAATTGTTTAGTGCCAGTTTGGTCATTATATGTGTATCTCTTTAGCCAATGCTGTGTTTGTTGGATAGAGGAAATCCTTGGGCATAGGGTACAGAGTTTGGAAAAATGTTTGAAAGGAGAGGAGAGAGTGAAGGTGAACAAAACTATAGTACTGAGCTGCAGTAAAGAAATGAGAAAGGATGGTTTAAGAGCAGTGTATGTAGCCATCCAAGCTTAAGTGAGACACAGGGTGGGAGAGAAAGCCAGGGTTCTAGGTTCATTCAGGAGTGTGTGGAAGGTGAGGTCAGTGTCTGTGTGGGCAAAGATGGGTATATATGAAGGTACAATAGTCCCAACAGTGTTGTATGTATGTCTTGGGCCCTGCATAAAAAAAGAATGAAAGAGGGTGGATAAGTCAGAGATAAAATGAATAGGAACAATGTGTGGCGTGAGGCAGGTTGATGCATAAGGAGACAGTGCAAGAGAGAGCGTGTGGTAATAAATGGAGTAAGACTCGGAGAGCTGACCAGGGCAGCTGAAACAGCAAGGAAAATGGAGATGATTGCAGAAAGACTGACTAAAAGGACATGCAAGTCAGAAGCGGAGTAAACAAGGGTAGGGGAGAATGAAAAGGACATGAAGGGATGGAATGAAAGAGACTTTGCGGAACTGAGGCCTGAACACAGAGGATGAAAGGCATGCATGGCAGAGAATGAATTAGAGCCTTATTACCATGCTGATGCTTCATGTCAAGAAAAATGTTACAAACAATAATCGAGAAAAAGGACACTAATCAGCACCACTGTTTTTAATGAGGACTTGTCCAAAGACAAGTTTCTATTGCTCCTGAGGTTTCTGCATTCTACAGACAATGACCATTCAAGTGCAACAGACTGACCATGGAAAAAAAAGCCTGCATTCATGTCACTAAAGAAGAAATATGGAGAGGCATGCAAATATTGGTAGCGCAAAAGGCACATCTATCTACGAGTATGTACCACAATACTTTTCCATGGTAACAGGGTTAGCACATTGAGCTCAACACTTGACTCTTATGCTTACAAATAACTTTTCCGTCAACTGCCTCAACTCATCCATAAATTGTCTTGCTTGCTGTGTACTGTTATGCTTTTCAGCAGCTACTCATCCAGCACCATCATTTATTCTAGGTTCATCCAGTACTGTCTTCAACTAAGGGTCTAATCTACATGCTTCTGATGGTCCATGTTAAGGTTACCTACTTTAAGTCCTTCCACAAAAGTGTAATAGAGGAATTGTTCACTTTACTTTAGGGATGACTAGACTTGAGGAAACATGTACTGGCAAAATGTCACAGGTCTGGTCTAAAGTGATTTGGTCTGTGTAATTGTAGTGCTTAACAAAGTAAAAACCGAAAAAACAACATGGGCTCCCCAAAATGAATCTCTTAGCTTCTCAAGTGTAGTGATGAAAACAATGATGTGTGGATATCTGAGGAAGGGACTTAACCTATGAGCAGACAACGATTGTAATAACCCTGATCTGTGTATATTTTTCATGAAAATGACATTGGGGTTTTGGCATGGACAATCAGAAGAGGAGAAATAAGCAAAATTCCCTAAAGTTGTTCATGGTGAGAACTTTTACAGAAATTATAAAATTTTCAGATTTGATAAGGCATGTTAAGCTAGATACAACCATGATGACAGAGAGGAAAGGAATATGACAAAGACAAAGGAGACCTTAACACAAGTGCCAAAATCTAGTTACATGATGCAGTTTCAGACTCCTCACACACCAGGTTCAAAATGCAAACTTGATTCTTGTAATGAGCATAAAACAGCAGTGTTACCAGATTCTGCCTACTTGTGGTTATGCCACAAGTGAAAAGTCACCTTTAACGAGGTTGCATCATCTGAGTATAATCTCGCTTAAAAACTTTTCACTCCAAAGGCGTCCATCCTTTTCCTGGCAATGGTGTAGCCTTGAACTGCAGGATCCCCTGGAGAAGGGGTCCTTAGGGCTATATAATAATAAATGATAAATATAAACATGGTTTCCAGTGAATGTAGGTTTGCGACAGGGGTGTGTGATATCTCCATGGTTGTTTAATTTGTTTATGGATGGGGTTGTTAGGGAGGTGAATGCAAGAGTTTTGGAAAGAGGGGCAAGTATGCAGTCTGTTGTGGATGAGAGAGCTTGGGAGGTGAGTCAGTTGTTGTTCGCTGATGATACAGCACTGGTGGCTGATTCACATGAGAAACTGCAGAAGCTGGTGACTGAGTTTGGTAAAGTGTGTGAAAGAAGAAAGTTGAGAGTAAATGTGAATAAGAGCAAGGTTATTAGGTACAGTAGGGTTGAGGGTCAAGTC
This sequence comes from Panulirus ornatus, assembly GCF_036320965.1. Lineage (NCBI taxonomy): Eukaryota > Metazoa > Arthropoda > Malacostraca > Decapoda > Palinuridae > Panulirus > Panulirus ornatus. The sequence continues at coordinate 8,546,753 of NC_092269.1, forward strand.
AATTGGGAGGTAAGTTTGAATGGAGAAAAACTGGAGGAAGTGAAGTGTTTTAGATATCTGGGAGTGGATTTGGCAGCAGATGGAACCATGGAAACAGATGTGAATCATAGGGTGGGGGAGGGGGCAAAAATTCTGGGAGTGTTGAAGAATGTGTGGAAGTCGAGAACATTATCTCGGAAAGCAAAAATGGGTATGTTTGAAGGAATAGTGGTTCCAACAATGTTATATGGTTGCAAAGCATGGGCATGGATAGAGTTGTGCGCAGGAGGGTGGATGTGCTGGAAATGAGATGTTTGAGGACAATATGTGGTGTGAGGTGGTTTGAGCGAGTAAGTAATAATAGGGTAAGAGAGATGTGTGGTAATAAAAAGAGTGTGGTTGAGAGAGCAGAAGAGGGTGTTTTGAAATGGTTTGGTCACATGGAGAGAATGAGTGAGGAAAGATTGACCATGAGGATATGTGTGTCAGGGGAGACGAAACTGGAGGTGGAAAGATGGAGTGAAAAAGATTTTGAGTGATCGGGGCCTGAACATGCAGGAGGGTGAAAAGGGTGCAAGGAATAGAGTGAATTGGAACGATGTGGTATACTGGGATCGACGTGCTGTCAATGGACTGAACCAGGGCATGTGAAGTGTCTGGGGTAAACCATGGAAAGTTCTGTGGGGCCTGGATGTGGAAAGGGAGCTGTGGTTTCGGTGTATCATTACATGACAGCTAGAGAATGAGTGTGAATGAATGTGGCCTTTGTTGTCTTTTCCTAGCGCTACCTCGCACACATGAGGGGGGAGGGGGTTGTTATTTCGTGTGTGGCGAGGTGGCAATGGGAATGAATAAAGGCAGACTATGAATTATGTACATGTGTATATATGTATATGTCTGTGTGTGTGTATACATATGTATACGGTGAGATGTATAGGTATGTATATTTGCGTGTGTGGATGTGTACGTATATACATGTGTATGTGGGTGGGTTGGGCCATTCTTTCGTCTGTTTCCTTGCGCTACCTCACTAACACGGGAGACAGCGACAAAGCAAAATAAATAATAAAAATAATAAATGAAATTAGAAACATTCCTTCCATATCATTATGTTACAATCATGAATGCATAAAATAAGTACAAAGTCAAAACTGGCAGGAAAGTAACTGTGATGAACTTCAGCTACACAATTAATTTCCAGCTAATTAAAAAATATGGTACTCTGACTCTTGTTCACACATAGCTAAGTCAGTAGTGTGATAAGAGAGGAGTGGCTTTGTATCTTGGGGTCTTTCAGGAACTACAATTCTTTAAAAAGTTTCTAATAAAACACCAACACAGTGATGAAAATCTTCCATGACTGACAGAGAGATAAGTGTATTACTTCATTTTTTAATCTTACTTTTTTGCAAACGACTAATCTGTATATATAAATCTTTATTCATCTATTAATCTACTTCATAGAGTAGAAGGGTCATCTCTGATGTATTGTGTCCCCACACATTTCATATATGATTAGTCCACCCAATTTTGGGCTTTTGCACTCATGGCCCATGAGCCATATCTAAATGACACTCTTGGGACTACAAGATAAAAGGTTTTATATCCACTCTGGTCAACAGAGACGTGGAGGAAGATATGAAACAACTCCCATGAGAAAAATACTTACAGCCCCAACTTCTGGAAAGCAGCCTTTGCAATGTGGGGATTCTAGGATAGAATGGAGGATATGGTTAAGCCCAGCAAATTTCTGTTACTCCAGGGATGGACTGTGGTGTTTTGAAACTGAACAGAGGGGAAAAAAGTGACATTTACAAAAAGATATTAGAAGAAATTGCATTTCAACACTAATGAATTTAATCAGGTTACTACTTCCCTATTCCGAGATCCTATAGAGGTCCGAATCAAAAGAGAAGTGTTCACTGTAAGGAAGAGAATGAGTATTAGTGAGGATGGAAGAGAAAGTAGTATCTCCCTGGTCAGTGGTTGCCTCCCACCTACTTACCTTTGTCATACTTTGAAATATTAAGTAATACCTTAGATAATTCAATGGGTGCATCAGGCTGTATGGACATCAGGGTAAAGTCACCTGTTGATGACCGAGCTGCATCAGACCCATAATCACTTCTCCCACTGGAAACTGTCAAAGGTGATACACCTTCCTTGAGGCCTGATGTCTGGAAAACAGAAAAACAAATCATCAGCAAGTTGTTCTTGTAATTGAAATATAAGCAAACAAAAAGACAGATGATAAAAAATTGCTAACAAGAGTACTGTATACAGAGAAAATATACAGGAGTAATATAAAGCGGTAAGAGGAAATCATGGAACATTCTGCGGTCCTTGATTGTGGATAGGGGTTTTGGCTTTAGTGCTCTTAAAAACATGATAGCTAGAAAAAGTATATGTGAGCAAATGTGGCATCTTTTTTTGTCTGTTCTTGCTGCTATCTTGCTAATGCAGGAAACAGCAACAAGTACATATATATTTATCTATATCTATTACAATTTGTTGCTGCCTTCCGCATTAGCGAGGTAGCGCAAGGAAACAGACAAAAGATTGGCCCAATCCACCCACATACACATGTACATAAATAAACACATATATATATATTTATTCACCTATCATACTTGATTGCTGTTTCCCACGTCAGCAAGGTAGCACCAAGAAACAGATGAAGAACAACACATCCACTCACATACATATATTTATTTATTTATTTTGCTTTGTCGCTGCCTCCCGCGTTTGCGAGGTAGTGCAAGGAAACAGACGAAAGAAATGGCCCAACCCACCCCCATACACATGTATATACATACACGTCCACACACGCAAATATACATACCCATACATCTCAATGTACACATATATATACACACAGACATATACATATATACACATGCACACACTTCACACTGTCTGCCTTTATTTATTCCTATTGCCACCTCGCCACACATGGAATAACATCTCCCTCCCCCCACATGTGTGCGAGGTAGCGCTAGGAAAAGACAACAAAGGCCACATTCGTTCACACTCAGTCTCTAGCTGTCATGTAATAATGCCCAAAACCACAGCTCCCTTTCCACATCCAGCCCCACACAACTTTCCATGGTTTACCCCAGACGCTTCACATGCCCTGATTCTATCCACTGACAGCACGTCAACCCTGGTATACCACATCGATCCAATTCACTCTATTTCTTGCCCTCCTTTCACCCTCCTGCATGTTCAGGCCCCGATCACACAAAATCTTTTTCACTCCGTCTTTCCACCTCCAATTTGGTCTCCCACTTCTCCTCGTTCCCTCCACCTCCGACACATATATCCCCTTGGTCAATCTTTCCTCACTCATTCTCTCCATGTGCCCAAACCATTTCAAAACACCCTCTTCTGCTCTCTCAACCACGCTCTTCTTATTTCCACACATCTCTTACCCTATTATTACTTACTCGATCAAACCACCTCACACCACATATTGTCCTCAAACATCTCATTTCCAGCACATCCACCCTCCTGTGCACAACTCTATCCATAGCCCACGCCTCGCAACCATATAACATTGTTGGAACCACTATTCCTTCAAACATACCCATTTTTGCTTTCCGAGATAATGTTCTCGACTTCCACACATTCTCAAGGCTCCCAGGATTTTCGCCCCCTCCCCAACCCTATGATTCACTTCCGCTTCCATGGTTCCATCCGCTGCCAGATCCACTCCCAGATATCTAAAACACTTTACTTCCTCCAGTTTTTCTCCATTCAAACTTGCCTCCCAATTGACTTGACCCTCAACCCTACTGTACCTAATAACCTTGCTCTTATTCACATTTACTCTTAACTTTCTTCTTTCACACACTTTACCAAACTCAGTCACCAGCTTCTGCAGTTTCTCACATGAATCAGCCACCAGCTCTGTATCATCAGCGAACAACAACTGACTCACTTCCCAAGCTCTCTCATCCCCAACAGACTGCATACTTGCCCCTCTTTCCAAAACTCTTGCATTCACCTCCCTAACAACCCCATCCATAAACAAATTAAACAACCATGGAGACATCACACACCCCTGCCGCAAACCTACATTCACTGAGAATCAATCACTTTCCTCTCTTCCTACACGTACACATGCCTTACGTCCTTGATAAAAACTTTTCACTGCTTCTAACAACTTGCCTCCCACACCATATATTCTTAGTACCTTCCACAGAGCATCTCTATCAACTCTATCATATGCCTTCTCCAGATCCATAAATGCTACATACAAATCCATTTGCTTTTCTGAGTATTTCTCACATACATTCTTCAAAGCAAACACCTGATCCAAAAGAAGGAACAGAGATGGGGGCCAGGTGAGGATATTCCCTCAAAGGCCCAGTCCTCTGTTCTTAACGCTACCTTGCTAATGCGGGAAATGGCGAATAGTATGAAAAAATAGACATATATAGGGGAATAGAATTTTTTTTTTTATAACTTTGTCGCTGTCTCCCACGTTTGCGAGGTAGCGCAAGGAAACAGACGAAAGAAATGGCCCAACCCCCCCCCATACACATGTATATACATACGTCCACACACACAAATATACATACCTACACAGCTTTCCATGGTTTACCCCAGACGCTTCACATGCCTTGATTCAATCCACTGACAGCACGTCAACCCAGGTATACCACATCGCTCCAATTCACTCTATTCCTTGCCCTCCTTTCACCCTCCTGCATGTTCAGGCCCCGATCACACAAAATCTTTTTCACTCCATCTTTCCACCTCCAATTTGGTCTCCCTCTTCTCCTTGCTCCCTCCACCTCCGACACATATATCCTCTTGGTCAATCTTTCCTCACTCATCCTCTCCATGTGCCCAAACCACTTCAAAACACCCTCTTCTGCTCTCTCAACCACGCTCTTTTTATTTCCACACATCTCTCTTACCCTTACGTTACTCACTCGATCAAACCACCTCACACCACACATTGTCCTCAAACATCTCATTTCCAGCACATCCATCCTCCTGCACACAACTCTATCCATAGCCCACGCCTCGCAACCATACAACATTGTTGGAACCACTATTCCTTCAAACATACCCATTTTTGCTTTCGAGATAATGTTCTCGACGTCCACACATTCTTCAAGGCCCCCAGAATTTTCGCCCCCTCCCCCACCCTATGATCCACTTCCGCTTCCATGGTTCCATCGCTGCCAGATCCACTCCCAGATATCTAAAACACTTCACTTCCTCCAGTTTTTCTCCATTCAAACTCACCTCCCAATTGACTTGACCCTCAACCCTACTGTACCTAATAACCTTGCTCTTATTCACATTTACTCTTAACTTTCTTCTTCCACACACTTTACCAAACTCAGTCACCAGCTTCTGCAGTTTCTCACATGAATCAGCCACCAGCACTGTATCATCAGCGAACAACAACTGACTCACTTCCCAAGCTCTCTCATCCCCAACAGACTTCATACTTGCCCCTCTTTCCAAAACTCTTGCGTTCACCTCCCTAACAACCCCATCCATAAACAAATTAAACAACCATGGAGACATCACACACCCCTGCCGCAAACCTACATTCACTGAGAACCAATCACTTTCCTCTCTTCCTACACGCACACATGCCTTACATCCTCGATAAAAACTTTTCACTGCTTCTAACAACTTTCCTCCCACACCATATATTCTTAATACCTTCCACAGAGCATCTCTATCAACTCTATCATATGCCTTCTCCAGATCCATAAATGCTACATACAAATCCATTTGCTTTTCTAAGTATTTCTCACATACATTCTTCAAAGCAAACACCTGATCCATAGAAGGCGGCTAAAAGGGGAGGGAGTGGGTGGCTGGAAATCTTCCCCTCTCGTATTTTTAATTTTCCAAAAGAAGGAACACAGAAGGGGGTCCAGTGAGGATATTCCCTCAAAGGCCCATTCCTCTGTTCTTAATGCTACCTTGCTAATACAGGAAATGGCAAATAGTATGAAAGAAAAAAAGATATACATAAATGCCCATACACATACATAAACATATCAACATATACATGCAAATACATACACATACATAGACCTATACATATATACACATGTATGAATACATGCTTGCCTTCAATTCATTCCTGGTGCCACCCTGCCCGACAGGAAACTGCATTGCTATCCCTCTCTTTAGCGAGGTACTGCCACGAAAACAGACAAAAAAGGCCACATTCATTTACACTCAGTCTCCAGCTGTCATGGGTAATTCACTGAAACCACAGCTCCCTATGCACATCCAGGCCCTACAGACCTTTCCACAGACATTTCACATGCCCTGGTTTAGTGCACTGATAGCACGTCAACCCCAGCATACCACACTGTTCCAATTCACTCTATTTCTTGCACGCCTCTCACCCTCCTGCATGTTCAGGCCTCAAATGCTCAAAATCTTTTTCACTCCATCCTTTCACCTCCAATTCGGTCTCCTGCTTCTTTTTCACTCCATCCTTTCACCTCCTGCTTCTTGTTCCCCCCACCTCTAACACATATATCTTCTTTGTCTATCTTTTCTAACTCATTCTCCACACATGTCCAAACCATTTTAACACACTCCTTTCTGCTCTCTCAACCAAACTCTTTTTACCACCATACATCTTTCTTACCCTTTCCTTACTTAATCAAACCACCTCACACCACATATTGTCCTTAAGATATTTCATTTCCAGCACATCCACCCTCCTCTATACAACCCTATCTATAGCCCAAGCCTCACAACCCTATAATATTGTTGAACTACTGTTTCTTCAAACACGCCCATTTTCACTCTCCAAGATAAGATTCTCTCTTTCAGTACATTCTTCACAGCTCCCAGAACATTCACCCCATCTCCCACCCTATGACTCACTACCACTTCCATAGTTCCACTCAGTGCTAAGTCCACTCCCAGATACCTGAAACACTTCACTTTATCCAATTATCCTCCATTCAAATTCGCATCCCAACTAACTTTTCCCTCAACCCTGGTGAGCCTAATAACCTTGCTCTCATATTTACTCTCAAGTTTCTCCTTTCACACACCTCTCCAAACTCAGTCACGAATTTCTGCAGTTTCTCACTTAAATCAGCCACCAGTGCTGTATCATCAGCTAACAACTGACTTGCTTCTAAGGCTCTCTCATCCCCATCAGACCGCATACTTGCTCCTCTCTACAAAACACCTGCATCTACCTCCCTAACCACCCCAACCATAAGCAAATCAAACAATCATGGGGACAACACATACCCCTGCCACAGACCAACTTTCACTGGGAACTATTCACTCTCCTCTCTTCCTACTTGTACAAATGCCTTACACCCTTGATAAAAACTTCTTACTACTTCCAGCAACTTACCTCCTACACCATATACTCTTAAGACCTTCCACAAAGCATCTATCCACCCTGTCATATGCTTTCTCCAGGTCCATAAATGCCACATACAAATCCAGCTGTTTCTCTAAATATTTCTCACACATTCTTCAAAGCAAACACCTGATCCACACATCCTATACCACTTCTGAAACCATACTGCTCCTCCCCCTCTCAATCAATACCCTCCCATACAATTTTCCAGGAATATAAAAAAAAAATTGTGCCTCTGTAGTTTGAACACTCACCTTTACCCCCTTTGCCTTTGCACAATGGCACTATAAGTACATTCCACTAATCCTCAGGCACTTCACCATGATCCATACAACACTGAATACCCCATGTACATCAATTGTATCCTCAACTGCCACATTACTCACCTTTGCTTTTAAATCACCCATCACTAATGCCCAGTCTTGTGCACCAAAACTTTTGACACACTCACTCAGCGGCTCCTAAAACACTTGCCTCTCAAGATCTTTCTTCTCATGACCAGGTGCATATACACAAATAATCACCCATCTCTTTCCATCCACTTTCAGTTTTACCCACATCTATCCAGAATTTACTTCCTTACATTCTATCACACACACTCCCACAACTCCTGCTTTTATAGTAGTGTTACTCCTTCCTTAGCTCTTGTCCTCTCACCAACCCCTAATTTTACTTCTAAGACTTTTCTAAACCATTCTTCCCCTTACCCTTGAGCTTTCTTTCACTCAGAGCCAGAACATCCAGGTTTCTTTCCTCAAACATACTACCTATCTCTCCTTTCTCAAACCTCAAACATACTACCTATCTGTCCTTTCTCAAATCTCAAACATACTATCTCTCCTTTCTTCTCATCTTGGTTACATCCAAACACATTTAGACAGCCCAATCTGAACCTTTGAAGAGGATGAGCACTCCCTGCTTGACCCCTTCCATTTCCTGTTTTAGAAATTGAAATACTGGGTAGTATCAAAAACAGATGAATGAGCCTTAGAGGGAAAAAATCCTAAATTGGCTCCCTTCTCTGTTCCTTCTTTTGGAAAAGTAAAAACAGGAGGGGAGGATTTCCAGTCCCTGACTCCCACCCCTTTTAGTTGCCTTCTACAACACGCATGGAATATGTGGGAAGTACTCTTTCTCTCTATCCCCATGGTTTCAGAAGTGGTAGAGGATGTGTGGATCAGGTGTTTACTTTGAAGAATGTTAGTGAAAAATACTCAGAAAAACATATGGATTTGTGTGTGGCATTTATGGATCTGGAGAAGGCACATGATAGGGTTGATAGAGATGCTTTGTGAAAGGTCTTAAGAATATATGGTGTGGGATGTAAGCTGCTAGAGGCAGAGAAGTTCTTATCAAGGGTGTAAGGCATGTGTGCAAGTAGGAAGATAGGAGTGCGATTGGTTCCTAGTGAAGGTCAGTCTGTGGCATGTGTGTGTAATATCACAATGGTTGTTTAATTTGGTTATGGATGGGGTGGTTTGGAAGGTATGTACAGAAGTTTTGGAGAGAGAGGCGAATATGTAGTCTGTTCTGGGGTCTATGCCTATAAGTGTAAACACATTTAGTTAAGTTTTCTGTTTGAGTTCAGTTCTCAAACAATATTTGATAATACAGTCGTGCAAGTTCATATGTACATGTATAATTAGGAGAACTTCAACATTCTACAAAAATCAGGCAATTTTGACCCATAATTCATATCTTTGGTATCAACTTTATAATCAGAGAATAATTATGTTTTGATTCAGAACAGACAACTATTCTAACTAAACAACAGTTAAGCAATGTGCTTTTCAAAAATTCTACTTTTGTTACAATACTCTTATATGCCTGTTACTAACTAGAGCTCACTCAAGGGGGTGGCCAGTAACAAAGTCTCCATAACTAGTAAGTTCCAGAGTCACTTTTTAGCTTTTAGTACCTCACCCTTAACAATCCACTGGCTGGGGCAACTCTAGCACAGTGTTTGCAGAGGCTCCTTCCTAATGTCCCTACTGACTACTTCTACCTAATTTTCCTGTCTAATGTTCCTACCTACTACTACGTAATGATTTGTTACAGTTATCAATAACAAGAAAATTAAAGCCAGTTGAAAGGGTTGAGAGTAAGGGTCTTAGTATATATATGCAAAAAAGGATAAAAAGGACCTGATTAAAGCAACCAACAGAACTTACTGTATTTGAAGTAAATTCAGACTGTTGTACTGATGACTTCCTCAGCACCTCAAAGGCCTCATTCTCAGCTAATCTATCACTGAATTTATCTTTCCTTCCAATAAGGTTCTGTAGCTGTGGAGTACAAAGATAAAACATTCATTATAAATGTCATAAAGATACAAAGAGTTTGGATAACTTTATACATTGATACATTAGTCATGAACATATGCCTTCATTTCCATCATCAAAAGCAATTGCATAATAGTTCAGATGAAAACCACACAACACAGAAAATGTACACACATCACTGCAAATGAATAATAGCACAACCTTGAGATAAACTGTTAAATTTACAGTGAACTATGTCACCCACAGCAGGGCAACCAAGTTTTGGAATGTCACAATTGAAGCTAAACACTAACATGCAAGGAGAAGACAAAAGACAATCTGTCTCTCCACAGAAAGCATGTAGTCAGTTGGAGGGTGTAGGGGCCTGGGAGGTGAGTCAGTTGCTAACTTATGACATAGCACTGCTGGCAGATTTGAGTGAGAATCTGCAGAAGTTACTATCTTAGTTTGGGTGTATGTGCAAAGAGAAACATCAGAGTAAATGTGAATAAAAGCACGATTATTAGCTTTAGCAGTGAAAAGAGGCAGGTTTCTTGGAAAGCAAGTTTGAATGGAAAGAATCTTTGGACAGTGGTGTGTTTTTGATACTTGGGAGTGGATATTGCAGTGAAAAGAACCATGGGCAATGAGGTAGGCCATAAGGTAGGTGAAGGGGCAAAAGCCTTGGGTGCATTGAGGAACATGTGGAAAAAGGGAATGTCTTTTAGTGCAAAAATAAGAATATTTCATGGTATACAAGTACCACTGGAACTCTGAAATGAAAGGCTTGGGTCTGAAAGAAAAATGTAAAGACAGTGGATGTGTTGGAAAGGAAATGTTTGAGGACATTATGTGGTTTGAGGAGGCTTGATCAAATAAGACATGATAGGGTAAGAAGGGTGTAGTAGTACAAGAAGTATGCACGAGACAGTTGAAGAGGGTGTGCTGAAATGGTGTGAAGATACGGAGAGGATGAAGGAGGAAAAGAAGAACACGAGAGTATACATGTCCAAAGTGGAAGGAACAAGCAAAAGGGGAACACCAAGGAGGAGGTGGCAGGATGGATCAAAAGAACTGATGAAGGTTCAGGGGGTCTGAAGATGCAGGAGGTTATGAGGCATGCAAGGGACAGAGTAAATTGGAGTGATGTGGTAGTACAGGGATGACATGGTGTCAAAGGACTGAACCAAAGCATTTGAAATGGTTAGAGTAAGCCATGGAAAGTCTGTGGGGCCTAGCTGTGAATAGGGGGCCTTGGTGCTACCTTGCTAATGCAGGATAAGAAGAAATATTTACACGAGTAAACAGCTACATTTTTTTTTTCTTTGCTTTGTCGCTGTCTCCCGCGTTTGCGAGGTAGCGCAAGGAAACAGACGAAAGAAATGGCCCAACCCACCCCCATACACATGTATATACATACGTCCACACACGCAAATATACATACCTACACAGCTTTCCATGGTTTACCCCAGACGCTTCACATGCCCTGATTCAATCAACTGACAGCACGTCAACCCCAGTATACCACATCGATCCAATTCACTCTATTCCTTGCCCGCCTTTCACCCTCCTGCATGTTCAGGCCCCGATCACACAAAATCTTCTTCACTCCATCTTTCCACCTCCAATTTGGTCTCCCACTTCTCCTCGTTCCCTCCACCTCCGACACATATATCCTCTTGGTCAATCTCTCCTCACTCATTCTCTCCATGTGCCCAAACCATTTCAAAACACCCTCTTCTGCTCTCTCAACCGCGCTCTTTTTATTTCCACACATCTCTCTTACCCTTACGTTACTTAATCGATCAAACCACCTCACACCACACATTGTCCTCAAACATCTCATTTCCAGCACATCCATCCTCCTGCGCACAACTCTATCCATAGCCCACGCCTCGCAACCATACAACATTGTTGGAACCACTATTCCTCCAAACATACCCATTTTTGCTTTCTGAGATAATGTTCTCGACGTCCACACATCCTTCAAGGCTCCCAGAATTTTCGCCCCCTCCCCAACCCTATGATCCACTTCCGCTTCCATGGTTCCATCCGCTGACAGATCCACTCCCAGATATCTAAAACACTTTACTTCCTCCATTCAAACTTACCTCCCAATTGACTTGACCCTCAACCCTACTATACCTCATAACCTTGCTCTTATTCACATTTACTCTTAACTTTCTTCTTTCACACACTTTACCAAACTCAGTCACCAGCTTCTGCAGTTTCTCACATGAATCAGCCACCAGCGCTGTATCATCAGCGAACAACAACTGACTCACTTCCCAAGCTCTCTCATCCACAACAGACTTCATAGTTGCCCCTCTTTCCAAAACTCTTGCATTCATCTCCCTAACAACCCCATCCATAAACAAATTAAACAACCATGGAGACATCACACACCCCTGCTGCAAACTTACATTCACTGAGAACCAATCACTTTCCTCTCTTCCTACACGTACACATGCCTTACATCCTCGATAAAAACTTTTCACTGCTTCTAACAACTTGCCTCCCACACCATATATTCTTAATACCTTCCACAGAGCATCTCTATCAACTCTATCATATGCCTTCTCCAGATCCATAAATGCTACATACAAATCCATTTGCTTTTCTAAGTATTTCTCACATACATTCTTCAAAGCAAACACCTGATCCACACATCCTCTACCACTTCTGAAACCACACTGCTCTTCCCCAATCTGATGCTCTGTACATGCCTTCACCCTCTCAATCAATACCCTCCGATATAATTTACCAGGAATACTCAACAAACTTACACCCCTGTAATTTGAGCACTCACTCTTATCCCCTTTGCCTTTGTACAATGGCACTATGCACACATTCTGCCAATCCTCAGGCACCTCACCATGAGTCATACATACATTAAATAACCTTACCAACCAGTCAATAATACAGTCACCCCCTTTTTTAATAAATTACATATTTTCAATAATCTTTTCTCGGGTTGATGTTCATAATGCCAAACGTTGAAGAGCCATTAAGCTAACCTATTTCTATTATCATTAATTCCAATCCCATTTATATGGAATGGAACAAATACTTACAGCAATACACTTTTTTTCTTTCTCTTTTGTGCATGCTTGTTATATCCTTCCTAAGCAAGGTAACAACAGCAACAGATAACTTTTACATGATTAGTTTTGCAGAACTAGGGTTCCCAACTCCTACAGCCACCACAGGGGTTTGGGCATTTTCTTTCTTTGCTACTACAAAATTTGATGTCCATATAAATAATAGAGTGCGGGCAGGGAATCCTTTCCTCCTGTCTTACTTTTCCAAAAGAAGGAACATTGAAAGGGGTAAAGTGAGGATTTTTCCCACTAAGACTCCCACTTGATGCAACCTCACTAATGCAGAAAATGGCAAATATGTATGAAAAAGAGTACATATAATTCATTTATTTAAACAGGGCAATTACTTGAGGCATCATATAATGCCATGAAAATCTACTGACTTGTTACTTTCCAGTAAGTCTTTATTCTTTGGCTTCAGTGCACTATACACAACTAGAGAGTGCATGCAAGTAAACAGGCCAATGTTTCAGCTGTGCTTTGCATTGCCTCCCAGAGAAGTGAGGATTTTTCTCTCTGTTCTTGACACTACCTTGCTGAAGCAGGAAATGGCAAATATGTATGAAAAATGTAAATAGTTGTAAATACAATTCATCTATTTAAATGGTATATTACTTAAGGTATCATATAACACCATGAAAATCAATTGACTTGTTGCTTTACAGTAAGTCTTTATTCTCAGGCTTCAGTGCACTATAAACAACAGGCAGAGTGTGCATATGAGCAAACAGGCTAGTTTTTCATCTGTTCTTTGCACTGCCTCACAAAAGTGGAAGTCAAACAAATATGAATAAAAAAATAGCTTTTCTCAGAAGCTCTCATCCATTTCCCTTCTTCAGGTATTTCTTGATTTCCTAAAAAAAAACATAATTCAAACAAAGAAAATAAATCCTCCTCACAAAGTTCAATGCGTTCCATCTTTGAGACACAGCAATCAGGGAAAGATGACAAAACTACAGAGGAAATATCCTTATCCTTCCTCTTTTCTTTCTCTTGGAAAGTAATAGAATAAGAAAACATAAGAGGATTCTCCCCTATGTCCACTGTTCTAGGTGACTTCTATGATATGTAGAAGACTTTTTTTATTATACTTTGTCGCTGTCTCCCGCATTAGCGAGATAATGCAAGGAAACAGACGAAAGAATGGCCCAACCCACCCACATACACATGTTTATACATACATGTCCACACGTGCACATGTACATGTCAATACATTTCAACAGATACGTATATACACATACACACACACATATACACCCCGCCACACATGAAATGACAACGCCCTTCCCCAGCACACCTGCGAGGTAGTGCTAGGAAGAGACAACAAAGGCCACATTTGTTCACACTCAGTTTCTAGCTGTCATGTATAATGCACTGAAACCACAACTCCCTATCAACATCCAGGCCCCACAAACTTTCCATGGTTTACCCCAGACGCTTCACATGCCCTGGTTCAATCCATTGACAGCACATCAACCCCGGTATACCACATCGTTCCATTTCACTCTATTCCTTGCACGCCTATCACCCTCCTGCGTGTTCAAGGCCCTATCGCTCAAAATCTTTTTCGCTCCATCCTTCCACCTCCAATTTGGTCTCCCATTTCTCCTCATTCCTTACACCTTTGACACATATATCCTCTTGGTCAATATTTCTTCACTCATTCTCTCCATGTGACCAAACCATTTCAATACACCCTCTTCTACTCTCTCAACCACACTCTTTTTATTACCACACATCTCTCTTACCCTTTCATTACTTACTCATCAAACCACCTCACACCACATATTGTCCTCAGACATCTCATTTCCAACACATCCACCCTCCTCCACACAACCCTATTTATAGCCCATGCCTTGCAACCATATAACATCGTTGGAACCACTATTCCTTCATACATACACATTTTTGCTTTCCGAGATAATGTTCTCGCCTTCCACGTATTTTTCAATGCACCCAGAACATTCGCCCCCTCCCCCACCCTGTGACTCACTTCCGCTTCCATGATACCATCCACTGCCAAATCCACTCCCAGATATCTAAAACACTTCACTTCCTCCAGTTTTTCTCCATTCAAACTTACCTCCCAGTTGACTTGTCCCTCAACTCTACTGTACCTAATAGAAGATACGTGGGTATTATTCTCTATCCCATATCCCCAGGGATAATCAACTCTATCCATGAAATTAACTGAGAGGATGAGGAGTACCTTTCAGACAATGACCCCATCTACCTCTGCCAATAAGAGAAGATACCACTGTGAATAAAACTTACCATTTTCTGAGTATCAAGAAGACTTCCACCTCTGATTATGAATGTAATCACTTCACTGATTCTTGACCTTATCCTCAATAACTCTTGGGTCTTTTCATGGATCTCAGCATTCTTATCTTCTATCAGACTCTGAGCTAATGAGGTGGGGATGATATCTGATTTACTTGCATCAATAAGGTCCTTCTGAAAAAGGGCAAAAGAGACTAGTTAAGAAAATTCTAATTGGTCTGGTCTGTTGGGAGCCCTGCTTTTGTGATATTGTAATATACTGACTGCTAGCACTGTTTCCTGTCATTAGCCATAATAAATTAAAATGATTTCATAAATGAAAGGCAGTGGCACTACCATAATCATTAAGAAATTTGTCTGATATTCACTTTTGCCAGCGGTATCAATATACAGAGCATCAGATTGGGGAGAAGCAGTGTGGTTTCAGAAGTGATAGAGGATAGGTAGATCAGGAGTTTGCTTTGAACAATGTTTTAGAAATAGAAAAACAGACAGATTTGTATGTAGTATCTATGGATCTGGAGAAGGCATATGATAGGGTCATCAGAAATACTTTATGGAAGGTTTTAAGAATATATGGTGTGGAAGGATGGAGTGAAAAAGATTTTGAGCAATCGGAGCCTGAACACACAGGAGAGTGAAAGGCACGCATGGAATAGAGTGAACTGGAACGATGTGGTATACCAGAGTCGACATGCTGTCAATGGATTGAACCAGGGCATGTGAAGTGTCTGGGGTAAACCATGGAGAGTTTTGTGGGGCTTGGATGTGGAAAGGGAGCTGTGGTTTCGGTGCATTACACATGACAGCTAGAGACTGAGTGTGAACGAATGTGGCCTTTTGTCCTTTCCTAGCGCTACCTCGCGGGGGGAGGGGGATGCTATTTCATGTGTGGCGGGGTGGTGACGGGAATGAATAAAGGCACCAAGTATGAATTATAAGCATGCGTATATATGTATATGTCTGTGTATGTATACATATGTTTACGTTAAAATGTATAGGTATGTATATGTGCATGTGTGGACGTGTATGTATATACATGTGTATATGGGTGGGTTGGTCCATTCTTTCGTCTGATACCTTGTGCTACCTTGCTAACATGGGAGACAGTGACAAGCATAGTAAATAAAATAAATGGTGTGGAAGGCAAGTTGCTAAAAGGACTGTGGGAAGTTTTCATGAAGGGCTTAAGGCATGTGTACAAGCAGATAGAGAGGAGAGTGAATGGTTCCAAGTGAAGGTCGGTCTGACAAGGGTGTGTGATGTCACCATGATTGTTTATAGATGGGGTGGTGAGGGAGGTAAATGCAAGTCTCAGAGACAAATGAGTACACGATCTGTTGGGGATGAAAAGACTTGAGAAATGAGTCAGTTGTTTGCTGATGACACAGCACTGGTGGCTGATTAGAGTGCACAACTGCAGAAGTTGCTGACTGAGGCTGGAAGAGTGTGTGAAAGGAGAGAGTTGAGAGTAAATGTGAATAAAAACAAAGTTGTTAGGTTCAGTAGGGTTGAGGGTCAAGTTAGCTGGGATGCAAGTTTGAATGGAGAAAAATTGGAGGAAGTGAAGTGTTTTAGATATCAGGGAGTGGACAGGGCAGCGAAGGGAACCATGGCAGCAGAAGCAAGTCATAGGGTAGGGAAGGGGGTGAAGGTCCTGAGAGCAATGAAGAATGTGTGGAAAGAAAAAACATTATCTCAAAAGGCAAAATGGGTATGTTTGAAGGAATAGTAGTTCCAACAATATTATATGGTTGCAAGGCATGGGCTATATATAAGGTTGTGCCGAGGAGGGTGGATGTGTTGGAAATGATATGTCTGAGGACAGCATGTGGTGTGAGGTGGTTTGATCGAGCAAATAATGAAAGAGTAAGAGAAATGTAGGGAAATAAAAAGATTGTGGTTGAGTGAGCAGGAGAGGGTGTGATGAAATGGTTTGGACATGGGTAGAATGAGAGAGGAAAAGTTGACTAAGAGGATATACAAGTCAGAAGTGGAGGGAACAAGGAGAACTGGGAAACCAAATTGAAGATGGAAGGATGGAGTGAAAAAAATTTTAAGCAATCCGGGCCTGAACATGCAGGAAAGTAAAAGGCACACACGGAATAGATTTAATTGGAATGATGTGTATACTGGGATCAACACACTATCAATGGGCTAAACCAAGGCATGTGAAACGTCTGGGGTGAACCATGGAAAGGTCTGTGGGGCCTGTGATTTTGGTGCATTTCACATGACAGCTTGTGTATGGATGTGGCCTTTCTTCATCTGTTTCCTGGCACTACCTCGCTGATATGGGGAGCAGTGATTGGATGTGGGGAAGAGAAGAAAATGTATGTGTTATCTCTTTTGTTTTTCTTAATGCATTTGTTCTACTATCTGTAGGGTGGGGTAGCACTGGGAATGGATAAAGGTGAACAAGTATGAATACATGCATGTACATATGTGTGTATGTATATGATTGTACGTACATATACTTGGATGCATGCATATGTATACACATACGTATGTGAGTGGATGTGTCTTTCTTCCGGTTTCCCAACATTATATTGTTAATGCAGAAAATGGTGATCAAGTATGAAAAAATGAAAATAAACACATGTATCAATAAATATGTACATACTTACCTTAAAGTCCATTCAGATAACACAACCATTTCTTTGACGAGCATGAATATCCATAAATCTCCAAAACAAACCTTTAAACATTTAATGAGTTTATCCTTTGCTTCTACATCTTCTTCTAATTGCCTATGTTTTATGAGAAGTTGATCTGATGCGGTTTGGGGAAGACTGTGAGGCTGTGACATGGACTGCATTCGCTTTAATTCCTCTTCACGTGACATGAGCTTTCCCCGAGTGTTTGACAATGAATGCTTGAGCTCTTCTACCTGAAAAAAAAAGAATAACTCTTCCTTACAATGAAATCCATTAATATACTAATTTCTATTTATTGTTCAACAACAGGGTTTCTCACACTGAAACTCCAAGCAGGATATTCATCCTACATTTTTGCATATTCCTCTATCTTTACTCTCCTTTGTACACATTTGGGCTAATTCTGTCCTTCAGTCTTAGTCTTCCCTTACGTGTCTGAACCAAAGACATAAAATGCCTCACCACTCCAATTTTACCTGACTTATCACCACCTTAATATCATCATATGTCACCAATGACTTATCAATTCTTTCACTCCTTCTTCTTCAGTAACCTAAGTTAAACATCTACATATATGACCAGCATCAAAGCCTGTTCCCTAACTGATATATACTACTGTTAAAGAGCCATGTTTTGGAGCCAAATGGAACAAGCCTCTTACAAAATGGGTCAACAATCAAAGGAGATGAAGAGTCTCACTGGACTCTTTACAAAGAAATCAAAGCATAATGGGAGGAGTGGATGCACAGGGAGACTCGCTCGGCATGTTTTGATAAGGGGTTTGAAAACAAGAGAGAGGTTAGTG
Source organism: Panulirus ornatus (assembly GCF_036320965.1). Lineage (NCBI taxonomy): Eukaryota > Metazoa > Arthropoda > Malacostraca > Decapoda > Palinuridae > Panulirus > Panulirus ornatus. The sequence continues at coordinate 8,565,214 of NC_092269.1, forward strand.
GCTGATCTGTGGGATCATCCTGCTTGCCTTCTTTGTTCTGGATTACTGTAAGAGGGTGAATCTTAAGATTAAATTTCAGAAAGGAATCAATACCTTTCTAAAGTTAAACTTACTAAGAGAAATAAGATGTCAAAAACAATTAAAAAAGTTAAAATAATTAGGGATTAAATGACAATGTCCTATTATGTCATTAATCCCATACCCTCATTTCACTCAGCTGCTTTTACAACATGCTCTACTACTGCATCTCCCAAATAACTGTTTGCCTCTCTACATCAACAATAGCCCTGATAAAGAAACACAATAAGTCTTGAAACCAAATAATATCAAATTTACTGAACACCACCAGTTAGCACCAAGCAGCCACTGAATAGCTATCGAACAACTACCAAATGGCACAAAAGACTAGGTCAGCTTAGGTTTAATAAGGCATAATTTAGTGCTAACTGGTATCAAAACTCCATCAAACTGAAGATAGGTATTTAGCCAAGTTTTTTATCTCTTTAACTAGTTGGTGGTCATTCAGTAATTGTTCTGTGGTGTACATTGGTGTCTGATGCCAGTAAGCATTATTCAGTCCTTTTCTATCTTATTTTTGCTTTGTCGCTGTCTCCCATGTTAGCAAGGTAGCACAAGGAAACAGACGAAAGAATGGCCCAACCCACCCACATACACATGTATATACATACACGTCCACACACGCAAATATACATACCTATATATCTCAACATATACATATAGATACACACACAGACATACACATATATACACATGTACATAATTTATACTGTCTGCCTTTATTCATTCCCATCGCCACCTCACCACACATGAAATAAAAAACCCCTCCCCCTCATGTGTGCGAGGTAGCACTAGGAAAAGACAACAAAGGCCACATTCATTCACACTTAAGTCTCTAGCTGTCATGTAATAATGCACCGAAACCACAACTCCCTTTCCACATCCAGGCCACACAGAACTTTCCATGGTTTACCCCACACGCTTCACATGCCTTGGTTCAATCCATTGACAGCACATTGACCCCGGTGTACCATATCATTCCAATTCACTCTATTCCTTGCACACCTTTCACCCTCCTGCATGTTCAGGCCCCGATCACTCAAAATCTTTTTCACTCCATCTTTCCACCTCCAATTTGGTCTCCCACTTCTCCTCGTTCCCTCCACCTCTGACATATATATCTAGTGTTAAAATAACCCTGAAAACTATCATGAACAATCATGTTCAAACCAATGAAGCACCAATATTAGAGCCTTCATCTTAAATACTGTTTTATCACTATGCCCATGCCCTGTGATAGAGTGACAAATGTGGGGCATCTGGAATGAGGTATGTAGTCCAGAGAGATTCATGGAAATTGGCTTAGTGAAAAAATAAAAGAGGAGGTGAAAGCCCTGCATAAGATGAAGTGTGGCAAAGCTGCTGGAGTGGATGGGATTACAACTGAATTTCTTAAGAAAGGGAGTGACAGGTCAGTGAAGACTCTCAATGGCTGTAAGGTCCTAGGTGAGGTGCCTGGTGACTGGGAGAATGCCTGTATAGTGCCATTATATAACTGTAAGGAGATATAAGAAAATGCTCCAATTACAGAGGTATATATCTTTTGAGTATACTTGGTAAATTGTATGCAAAAAAGGTGATCATGAGGGGTAACAGGCTTGTTTGACTAAGTGTTGACCATATGTTTGCTTTGAAAAAGTTGGGCGAGACATCCTTGTAAAAAGAGAGGGATATGTATGTGGTATCTATGGACCAAGAAGATTATGATAGTGCTGAGAGAAAGGCTTAGTGGAAAATGCTTCAAATAAATGCAATGAGAAGAAAGAAAACAGATGCAATGAAGAGTTTTTACAGAAAGACTAAGGATGTGAATCAGTAGGAAGGGAAAAGGGTGAGTGGTTTTTAAATGAAGGTAGGTCTGTATCACGGGTTTATGATGTCACCATGGCTGTTTTATCTTTCATGGATGAAGTGGAGATAGGCAAATGCAAGGGGTCTTAAAGAGATGAACAGGTCTCCAGAATGCTAGGGGCACAGGGACTTGAGAGGCGAGTCATTAACTGTTTACAGACAACACAGTTCTGGTTGTACATTGCAGATGATGTGCAACTGAAAAGGGAGAACCTTATGGAAACAGAGTACTTTAGATACTTGGGAGTAAACATGGCAGCACATCAAACAATTGGAGCTTAAGTGAATAACTGGATGAGAGATTTGGGGGTGTTAAAAGTTCTAAGTGTACTGGGAAGCATGCAAAAGAAGTCACTGTGTGTAAAGGCAAAGAAGGGTATGTTTGATTGTGCAGTAGTCCTGAGCATTGTATAGGTGCATGTTTTAGGCTCTAAATGCAAAAGAATGGAATAGGGGTGAATATGGTTGAGAGGAAATGCCTGAGGACAATATGTGGTTTGAGAAGGGTTGATTATACAAGGAATTTCAGTGTAATAGATGTATGGTAATATGTGGAGTGTGAATGAGTGAGGTAACCATATGAGAGGATGAATGAAGATAGACTGATTAAGAAGAAATACTACCCTTACATCTCCAGTCTCACGGAAGATGAAAATGGGTGAAAGCAGTGGGCTAAAAACCCTCACATCCTTGTATTTTGGTGTTTAAAAGAGGAAAAGAGAGACTTAAAAACGAGTTATCCAGTTCTGTACATGCAGGATGGGAAGAGCTACGCATAAATTGTAAGCATTAGAACAATGTGGTATGCAGGGGTCAACATGCTATAAATGAGCCAATCTAGATTAAATAAAGTAGTTAAGGGAAATCATGGAACAATCTGCAGAGTTTTGCTGAAAAGAGCTTTGTTTTTGGTGAATTATCTAAGAGAATTAGAGAGTGGATGTGAGCACATGAGGCCATTCTTCCCTTAAACAAACTGACCATCATTAAGCTTACCTCCCTTCCTTTTTTGGTCAATTCATTTCTCTTCTTTTCCAAATCATCCTGGACCACAGTAAGCCTCTGTCTTAGTTCAGCAGTCATAGGATGGTCTGAACGACGCATTTCGTCTAAACGAGCCTCAAGACTGGACGTTAACACCAGTTGTTCCCTCAAACGTTCTTGAAGAACATCCCGTTCTGCAGCCACTTCCTGAGTTTACACAGTAAAATTATCTAAATTACTAAGCCGCCTCATCTTTTTCACTTCCGAATATAAAAATTTCAAGCTTCATATATACAATATCTATAAACATACTTTATCATATCGTATCTTGTGTAAATTTCTGGTTATGAATCCATGGCTGTCATTACTGAGTCTGTCTACTTTTACACTGATCAACACTGATTACACTGATCTTATTTGCATGGGGTGGATCAAAGCCACACAGGCTTAACAATTTTGTGGGAATTAATTCTGCAGAAAGACCACAATGCATGAGTAATAGTCTAGAGAAAAAAAGATTAATTTCTTTTAACATCAAGTCATTACTTAATACCCTAAGCCTCTGTAAGACTTCATACTGGATGAATGGACTGAATTATGCTAAATAAAAAGAAAAAAAAAAGAAAAGGCATGAGGAAATATCAATAAAATGAAAATCAGGAGCAACAAACTACACCAACAGTGGGCATTACCATCTAACTTCTGTTGGTTTTCATTTAGGTGCTTGCAATAATGTCTGAGGATATAGCTCCAAACTAAAATCAGAAGGTAATAAAGGGAGATATGTTGTACTTACAATGCTTTGGTGCTATCAAAGAAAGTCTCCTACACATCAAAACTAAATTTCCAAGTGATCACCTGATACCTTAGGTCCATGTAGTTAAGGAATGGTTTAACTGTTGCAAGGTAATATTAGAGGATCTTTGATGATAAGTGATCACTTCTAATATCATTTGATATTCAAATTCTTCACATACCAAAACTATGATTACTATATATCGTATACCCAAAGTAATGCAGACCAAACAATGCTAATGTCACAATTTGGTTTGATTGTAACAAAGATGGTGCTAGCTTCTGCTTTGATAAAAAATCAAAAACCGGTTAAATAAGAGATCTACCTCAGCTGGAAATGAGATGTTTGAGGACAATGTGTGGTGTGAGGTGGTTTGATCGAGTAAGTAACGTAAGGGTAAGAGAGATGTGTGGAAATAAAAAGAGCGTGGTTGAGAGAGCAGAAGAGGGTGTTTTGAAATGGTTTGGGCACATGGAGAGAATGAGTGAGGAAAGATTGACCAAGAGGATATATGTGTCGGAGGTGGAGGGAACGAGGAGAAGAGGGAGACCAAATTGGAGGTGGAAAGATGGAGTGAAAAAGATTTTGTGTGATCGGGGCCTGAACATGCAGGAGGGTGAAAGGAGGGCAAGGAATAGAGTGAATTGGAGCGATGTGGTATACCGGGGTTGACATGCTGTCAGTGGATTGAATCGGGGCATGTGAAGCGTCTGGGGTAAACCATGGAAAGCTGTGTAGGTATGTATATTTGTGGTGTGGACGTGTGTATATACATGTGTATGGGGGTGGGTTGGGCCATTTCTTTCGTCAGTTTCCTTGCGCTACCTCGCAAACGCGGGAGACAGCGACAAAGCAAAAAAAAAAAAAAAACCTCAGCAAGCGATGTAGCGCCATAAAGACTTGAGAAATGTGAGGAGAGGAGATGGGGAGGAAGATATAAAGATATAATCAAGACTGCCAAGACTTGAATGATCAATTGCTGGCAATGCTTGTTCAGTACTGGCACTTCCATTGGTAAATGCTTTCAGATACACAACCCTGCAGTAACTGAAGTTTGTATCATATCAAACTCACCTCAACTTTTAACATATGAAACTGAACTCAAATACTTTAAAATCATTGAGGATGTTCCTAATTACCAATAATTGATAATGTACAATAATCTAAGAGCAATAGGTAAATACTAAGTAGGAGTCTGCTACAGCCATGGCATTTTAATATAAACTAAATTCTTACAGAAGAAAGGGATGTCAAACAAGCTAATTTTTCTTGACAGTCTACCGTACATACAAGAACTTGGCACCCGTTACTGGTAGGAGTATGCCCTTCATTGCTGTCACTTGGCAGCAATGTGTTCTTTACTACTGTTACTAGAAACAGCTACCAGATACCGAGGAGTAAAAATGGATGTAAAACAACTATCAAGGAAAGAGTTCAATTATGTTCTTCAGACTGCCAGCAATGTCTTGCTTATATGCCTAAACATCCATTCTTCCACCTATCTACCTACCCATCTATCTATCAAATTTGACTATTCCTAAGTATGGATCAAGTACATACATCCTCTGAAATCACTCACATACCTCCTCAACTTAATCCCAGCGAGTTAAAGTGAAACATGATCTTCCACATTTAAACAAGCACTTCCTATGCTTCCACTCTGCACAAGTGAGATCTATGTCTCTGTTTACATCATGTTCATATACATATTGCTTGCAATGCATCCAGCCCTAACTTATTCCTAAAAACATCTTTTGAAATATTCTTAGCTTTAATCATTTCCCTCACAGCACCTATCCATTTCTTCAGTGATGTACTTCTCATACCTTTTACTATTCTATCATACATCTTTTTGGCCAACTGACCGCACAATCTATATCCTTCTAAACCCTATGCAGATTAGGTAACTTTCCCTGCTTCATGAATATTCAAAACTCATCTAAGTAATAATTCTGGCACACACACACTGGTTTCCAAAACAATTCACCATCTTCATCTATAATAATGAAACATTCAAAAAATTTTTACTTAAACTCAGTATAGCATAAAAATAAGCTCTTTCAAACCATTTAGAATTACACTGTATTTCTGTGATGAACACAATATTATTCTCTATATCAAATCAGTCTTCACTTCTTATTACAAAATCATAATTATGGATGCTGTGTTGCTTCTACTGCCTTTCAAAGTCAAATAAGTTACATCTGTAGAAAATATTCTGATTGTTAATAAGAAAAAAGACACTGAAAAATGGAATATTAATATGCATTATCTTAACTTCATTCCCACTGACATGTGGTAGATCAGACATGTACAGATTTCCTATCCCACAAGTAACTTAGAAGGGGAGGGATGCCTAAATCCCTGAGGCAGACTTCCTCCTCTTCAAGTATGCAACAAACCTCATAATCCAGTCTGAGATTTTTCAGTGTCATTTCTAGATCTCGTGTATGTTTCACAGCAGCTTCTGCCGTACACTCCAGTGTGAGCAGTTTGTCTTCCAGTCGATGGTTGATAGTTGAAGGGGATAATGTACGATTAGGTTCTAGCTCTTGCACTGCTGGCATTTCTAAATTCTCTCTGAAAAAATAATGATACAAAGTTCTATCATTTAAAATAAAAGAGTTAAATGAAAAGAATAAAAAATATTATAGTTTAGGGCCAATAAGTAGTAGCTAGTAGGCAGCCAATGACCATGGAGGTATATTACCAGTACTACCCGCCTGGTTATCGGGGGGGTCAGTGACAGCTACATGGTGAGCCAGCATTTCAGTGACTGTCATGATGCATTCCTCTAACCAAGGTAGCTATCTTTTCTTTGTCTCACCAACATGTGGATGACTGGCATTCTGTCCACAAACATAACACTTGGCAACACTTAAATCACAGTTCCCATTTTCTAACTGTGACAATCAGCTAATAAGCAACTAATACCTAGGAAAGAAGCAAGCATAACTTTAAACCTTTCGTTGCAAAAACACAAAAATTCATCCAACAACCTACTGTTTATCCTGGAAAGTTTAATCATGCTCAACAAAGATATGCAATCAAAGAAAGACATATAACACGACTGCAAACTTACTGTATAGAGATATCTTCAGCAGAATGTGACACAGATGATATAGAGAGCTGCAAAGCCTCCAGTCCTCTAGTAATACATTCCAAACGTTTCTCAATGCCCTGCAGCTGCTCAAAACATAAAAAATGTAAACTTACGATGAAACATCAATAATGTTACTATACTTCATGGTACATAAATAATTATAACAGTATTATACAAACAAAAAACATGAATGCAAAATTCTTTGGTGATAAAAATTTTCATAAAAAACAACAGAATCTAAAAACTACTGTTAGAAAATTAGTACTTAGAGATCTCATATAATAACAAGTTACCAATATTTGACTAGTTGCATCCGGTGTGGCCTGCCCAAATTCGTCATTCAGCTCCACATAAAGAGAGCTCCCAGCAAGCTGAGCAGTTTTCTCCTCTTCAGACTCATCAATATGAGGGGCTTGGGTGGGTATATATTCTCTGTTGTATCCACTACTATTCTCACCTCCTTCATATCGAAGTTGCTCAAGCTGGTAGGTTTATGTTAAGAGATTACAGTTAAATCACACAAAAAGGTACACTACAGAAGGAGTCCAAGAGAAACTATTTTGTAAATATAATAAGTACCATGCAAAGTACAAAACTAGTTAGATATTATAGAAATTAGAATTTAATGGGAAATTAAACAATAAACCCATGAAATAAAGTACACAAATGATCATCTTAATCATATGAATCTATCTACTCTACAGTACCAGTTGACTCCACCTACAACTGGTAACAACACAAGCATGAAGTCACCTTTGGCAAGATGAACATATGAAAAAAATATACTGTCATCAAGGATCTTTTCACCCCAAAGGAGACCATCTTATCCTGCTCCCTCATGCAGTGTTGCCCCAAAGCAATAGAAGCCCCATAAAAGTCACCGAGTTACTAATCATTTCATCTTTCATTTTTTTTATACTGTACTCGATCACAATTTTCCGCACAAGGTAGTGTGAGGAACAGATGAAGAAAGGCCACATTTGCTCATATTCGATTCTCTAGCTGTTACGTGCATTGCATTGAAACCACAGATCCATATCCACAACAAGGCCACACAGACCTTTCCATGGCTTACCCTGGCTGCTTTACATCCCCTGGATCAGTCCCTTGACAGCACATTAACCATTGTACCACACCATTCTAACTCACTTTATTAAATGCACACCTTTCAACCTCCGGCATGTTCAGGCCCCAATCATTCTAAATCTTTTTCACTCCATCCTTCTATCTCCAATTTGGTATTCCCTTTCTCACTGTTACCTCTACTTCTGACACATATATCCTCTTTTTTAAAAACCTTTTTTCACTCATTCTCTCCAGATGTCTAAACCATTTCAGCAGAACCTCTTTAGCTCTCTCAATCACACTCTCTTTATTACCTCAATTCTCTCATACCCTTTCATTACTCACTTGATAAAACCACCTTACATAAAACAATGTCCTCAAGCATTTCATTACAACACCTCCACCCTCCTCTGCACAAAATCATCTACAACCAATGCCTCACATCCACATGAAATAGTTGGGGGGAAAAAATGTGCACTCTCAGGTAACAATCTCTCTTTCCAAACATTCTTCAATGCTCCCAAAACCTTTATTCACTCATCCACCCTATGACACCTCCCATGGTTCCATTTGCTGCCATGTCCACTCCCAGATATCTGAAACACTTCGCTTCCACCAATTTTTCTTCATTCAAACTCCAACTCCACCTAACCTGTCCCTCAACAAAATATGTGGGAGTGATTACTACCACATTTAAAAGAAAACTATCTCATGGTTGAAATCAATCTCTGATGAGCCTCAGATAGACAATTGCACAAAAATTGGTGGCAGAGAGAATTAGTAGAATTCAAAAAGCATGATATGTGGTGAGTGTAATGCACTAACCCAGCCATTCTGGCAGAAGGTTGTTATAAGTGGGTATTCCCCTTTGTTTACTCCACTTCTTACACTTACATCCTCTCAGTCATCCTCTCTTAACTCGTCCTTTCCATGTACACACACCATTTAAGCACACCTTTGTCAGCTTTCTCTGTGATACTCCTTTTACCACCATAGTTCTCTCTAACACCATCACTCATTGCACAATCAACTTTCCTTACATCACATAGTACTCTCCAACATTTCATTTCCTACATGTCCAATCAATTCCATTCTTTTGCATTCAGGGACCAAGACCTGCATCCATACAAAACTGTTGGGAGTACTATACCTTCAAACATATCCATTTTTTCCCGATACACTCTGACCTATTATTAATGCCTCCTCTCCCAACCTATGACTCACTTCAGTCTCTATGGACTTATTTGTTACAAAGTCCACTCTTTGGTATTTAAAGCACTCAATTTCCTCCAAGTCCTCCCCATTAAGACTTACTCTTAAATCATCCTGTCTCATCTCCTTGTGGCACTACCTTACTTTTGTTCACAGTCACTCTACTCCTTTCACACAGTCTCCCACTTCCTCTTCAGTGTGCCACCAGAGATGTGTCATGTGCACACATAAATTTATGAAGTTGTATGACAGAATGGAATGTTCAAAAGATAGGACCTCTAGTGTAAAACTCCCTCCCCATACAGTACAAATAAGTAATTACAGATGTTAATTACTATTCCATCTCCCATGAACCCCATCCCCAAAATGCCAAAGTCTCACATTCACCTCTCTCACAATCCCATCCACAAACAGATTAAATAATCACAGTGATAACATACATCCTTGTTGCAGATCCTACTCCACTTGGAACCACTCCCCTCCACCCTTCCTACCAGCACACACAGTTATTGCCTTAATATAAACTCCTTACTGCAGTCATCAGCTTTCTAATTAACCTCCATATCTGTAGTTCCTTCCATTCTACGTAACTTACTTTCTACCCCAGTATCTACTTCCATAAAGCTCCAAGAGAATTCAGGAAGCTGACATTGTCCACTGGGCACGTTCACAGATTGAGGTAATGTATATGTCTTTGAGAGACCTTTCCTCATCTTCCATTGATAGGTCTTCCTGGTCTTTAGCTAAGGGCATCTCTAACAACTTCTGTCACTCTACCTTTCCTTCACTTTTCCACTCTGATGGTACCATAGCTTTCTCTCTCACAGACAAAGCAACTCTGTTTGGTTCCTGTTTCTCCTCTGATTCCACCTTGGATGATTCTAACATTCCTTCAACCCCTGATGTTCCTCTTACTAATCCTATGCCCCTTCCCATAATCTATTTTCAGACTGTCTGAAAAGTGCTTCTTTCTCTGGACACAAGCACGGCTTATGGTCCTGATGGCATCCATACCTGTGAATTGAGAGAGTGTGCCTCTGAACTCTCATCTGTGCTTGCTTATCTGTTCCGTTTCTGTTTAGAAACCAAATCTTTTCCTTCTCTTTAGAAGCATGCACTGATACATTTCATCCCTAAGGAGGGTGACAATTCTGACTCCTCTAACTATACTACTATTGCTCTGACATCTACCACTTCCAAAGTCCTTGAAGCCCTCATCAACTCCCATATCCTTAAACACCTCGAAAATGCAGTCTTCTCTCTAATCACCAGTATGGCTCCTGTACAGTGAGATCCACAGTAATATTCTTTCCTGTCAAACTAATGTCTGGTCATCATTCCTGAAAGATTTTGGGGAGCTGTGTGTAGTTCCCCTTGACATATCTATGGCTTTTGACAGGGTGTGGCATTGGGGTCTCATCTCTGAGCTCCCCTCTTTTGGCTTCCCTCCCTCATTTTCCTCCTTCATATCTAGCTTTCTCTCTGGTCAATCTATCTCTGTGGTTGTTGATGGATCAGCCACCTCCCTTTTCTCCATCAACAGCAGTGTCCTTCAAGGTTCTGTCCTGTCCCCTACACTTTTCCTCATTTTTTTTTTCATGGGATAGAGTAAATTGGAATGATGTTGTTTATTGGGGTCACTGTGTTATCAGTGGACTGAACTAGGGCTTGTGAAACATCTAGGGTAAACCATGGAAAGATCTGTAAGGCCTTGGCATGGATAGGGAGCTGCATTACACATGACAGTTTGAATATGGATGTGAATGGATGTGGCCTTTGTTTCTGGCTCTGCCTTGCTGATGTGGGGAATGGCGATTGGGTGTGGGGAGAAGAGAATGTATATGCTATAATTTTTTCCTTTCTTTCATGCATTTGTAGTTTCATGTGGGATGGGACTGCATTGGGAATGGCTGAAGGTAAGCAAGTATGAATGTGTCCATGTGTGTATACATATATATATATCCCTGGGGATAGGGGATTAAGAATACTTCCCACGTATTCCCTGCGTGTCGTAGAAGGCGAATAAAAGGGGAGGGAGCGGGGGGCTGGAAATCCTCCCCTCTCGTTTCTTTTTTTTTTAATTTTCCAAAAGAAGGAACAGAGGGGGCCAGGTGAGGATATTCCAAAAAAGGCCCAGTCCTCTGTTCTTAACGCTACCTCGCTAACGCGGGAAATGGCAAATAGTTTAAAAGAAAGAGGCATTTGGACGATTTTTGCAGGGAAAAAATGCAATTGAGTGGGAGATGTATAAAAGAAAGAGACAGGAGGTCAAGAGAAAGGTGCAAGAGGTGAAAAAGAGGGCAAATGAGAGTTGGGGTGAGAGAGTATCATTAAATTTTAGGGAGAATAAAAAGATGTTCTGGAAGGAGGTAAATAAAGTGCGTAAGACAAGGGAGCAAATGGGAACTTCAGTGAAGGGCGCAAATGGGGAGGTGATAACAAGTAGTGGTGATGTGAGAAGGAGATGGAGTGAGTATTTTGAAGGTTTGTTGAATGTGTTTGATGATAGAGTGGCAGATATAGGGTGTTTTGGTTGAGGTGGTGTGCAAAGTGAGAGGGTTAGGGAAAATGATTTGGTAAACAGAGAAGAGGTAGTGAAAGCCTTGCGGAAGATGAAAGCCGGCAAGACAGCAGGTTTGGATGGTATTGCAGTGGAATTTATTAAAAAAGGGGGTGACTGTATTGTTGACTGGTTGATAAGGTTATTTAATGTATGTATGACTCATGGTGAGGTGCCTGAGGATTGGCGGAATGCGTGCATAGTGCCATTGTACAAAGGCAAAGGGGATAAGAGTGAGTGCTCAAATTACAGAGGTATAAGTTTTTTGAGTATTCCTGGTAAATTATATGGGAGGGTATTGATTGAGAGGGTGAAGGCATGTACAGAGCATCAGATTGGGGAAGAGCAGTGTGGTTTCAGAAGTGGTAGAGGATGTGTGGATCAGGTGTTTGCTTTGAAGAATGTATGTGAGAAATACTTAGAAAAGCAAATGGATTTGTATGTAGCATTTATGGATCTGGAGAAGGCATATGATAGAGTTGACAGAGATGCTCTGTGGAAGGTATTAAGAATATATGCTGTGGGAGGAAAGTTGTTAGAAGCAGTGAAAAGTTTTTATCGAGGATGTAAGGCATGTGTACGTGTAGGAAGAGAGGAAAGTGATTGGTTCTCAGTGAATGTAGGTTTGCGGCAGGGGTGTGTGATGTCTCCATGGTTGTTTAATTTGTTTATGGATGGGGTTGTTAGGGAGGTAAATGCAAGAGTTTTGGAAAGAGGGGCAAGTATGAAGTCTGTTGGGGATGAGAGAGCTTGGGAAGTGAGTCAGTTGTTGTTCGCTGATGATACAGCGCTGGTGGCTGATTCATGTGAGAAACTGCAGAAGCTGGTGACTGAGTTTGGTAAAGTGTGTGGAAGAAGAAAGTTAAGAGTAAATGTGAATAAGAGCAAGGTTATTAGGTACAGTAGGGTTGAGGGTCAAGTCAATTGGGAGGTGAGTTTGAATGGAGAAAAACTGGAGGAAGTGAAGTGTTTTAGATATCTGGGAGTGGATCTGGCAGCGGATGGAACCATGGAAGCGGAAGTGGATCATAGGGTGAGGGAGGGGGCGAAAATCCTGGGAGCCTTGAAGAATGTGTGGAAGTCGAGAACATTATCTCGGAAAGCAAAAATGGGTATGTTTGAAGGAATAGTGGTTCCAACAATGTTGTATGGTTGCGAGGCGTGGGCTATGGATAGAGTTGTGCGCAGGAGGATGGATGTGCTGGAAATGAGATGTTTGAGGACAATGTGTGGTGTGAGGTGGTTTGATCGAGTGAGTAACGTAAGGGTAAGAGAGATGTGTGGAAATAAAAAGAGCGTGGTTGAGAGAGCAGAAGAGGGTGTTTTGAAGTGGTTTGGGCACATGGAGAGGATGAGTGAGGAAAGATTGACCAAGAGGATATATGTGTCGGAGGTGGAGGGAGCAAGGAGAAGAGGGAGACCAAAGTGGAGGTGGAAAGATGGAGTGAAAAAGATTTTGTGTGATCGGGGCCTGAACATGCAGGAGGGTGAAAGGAGGGCAAGGAATAGAGTGAATTGGAGCAATGTGGTATACCGGGGTTGACGTGCTGTCAGTGGATTGAATCAAGGCATGTGAAGCGTCTGGGGTAAACCATGGAAAGCTGTGTAGGTATGTATATTTGCGTGTGTGGACGTATGTATATACATGTGTATGGGGGGGTTGGGCCATTTCTTTCGTCTGTTTCCTTGCGCTACCTCGCAAACGCGGGAGACAGCGACAAAGTATAAAAAAAAATATATATATATATATATATATATATATATATTATATATATATATATATATATATATATATATATATATGTGTGGAAGTCGAGAACATTATCTCGGAAAGCAAAAATGGGTATGTTTGAAGGAATAGTGGTTCCAACAATGTTGTATGGTTGCGAGGCGTGGGCTATGGATAGAGTTGTGCGCAGGAAGATGGATGTGCTGGAAATGAGATGTTTGAGGACAATGTGTGGTGTGAGGTGGTTTGATCGAGTGAGTAACGTAAGTGTAAGAGAGTAACGTAAGGGTAAGAGAGATGTGTGGAAATAAAAAGAGCGTGGTTGAGAGAGCAGAAGAGGGTGTTTTGAAGTGGTTTGGGCACATGGAGAGGATGAGTGAGGAAAGATTGACCAAGAGGATATATGTGTCGGAGGTGGAGGGAGCAAGGAGAAGAGGGAGACCAAAGTGGAGGTGGAAAGATGGAGTGAAAAAGATTTTGTGTGATCGGGGCCTGAACATGCAGGAGGGTGAAAGGAGGGCAAGGAATAGAGTGAATTGGAGCGATGTGGTATACCGGGGTTGACGTGCTGTCAGTGGATTGAATCAAGGCATGTGAAGCGTCTGGGGTAAACCATGGAAAGCTGTGTAGGTATGTATATTTGCGTGTGTGGACGTATGTATATACATGGGTATGGGGGGGTTGGGCCATTTCTTTCGTCTGTTTCCTTGCGCTACCTCGCAAACGCGGGAGACAGCGACAAAGTATAAAAAAAAAAAAAAAAAAAAAAATATATATATATATATATATATGTCTGCATAGATATATGTATATTTATAGGTGTGTATGTGAGGGGATGTGCCTTTCTTTGTCTGTCTCCTGGTGCTCTCAGCATTGCAATAAGCAGTAATCAAGTGTGAAAAAAATGTATCTAATGATTTCAAATACATGCTAATCTTTCCCATACATCACCTGGCAATCTAATGTAAAAACATGTATTCTGTAATATCAGAGTGTCAAAACAAAAATAAGTATATATATATATATATATATATATATATATATATATATATATATATATATATATATATATATATATATATATATATATATTTTTTTTTTTTTATACTTTGTCGCTGTCTCCCGCGTTTGCAAGGTAGCGCAAGGAAACAGACGAAAGAAATGGCCCAACCCCCCCCATACACATGTATATACATACGTCCACACACGCAAATATACATACCTACACAGCTTTCCATGGTTTACCCCAGACGCTTCACATGCCTTGATTCAATCCACTGACAGCACGTCAGCCCCGGTATACCACATCGCTCCAATTCACTCTGTTCCTTGCCCTCCTTTCACCCTCCTGCATGTTCAGGCCCCGATCACACAAAATCTTCTTTCACTCCATCTTTCCACCTCCAATTTGGTCTCCCTCTTCTCCTTGTTCCCTCCACCTCCAACACATATATCCTCTAGGTCAATCTTTCCTCACTCATCCTCTCCATGTGCCCAAACCACTTCAAAACACCCTCTTCTGCTCTCTCAACCACGCTCTTTTTATTTCCACACATCTCTCTTACCCTTACGTTACTCACTCAATCAAACCACCTCACACCACACATTGTCCTCAAACATCTCATTTCCAGCACATCCATCCTCCTGCGCACAACTCTATCCATAGCCCACGCCTCGCAACCATACAACATTATATATATATATATATATATATATATATTTTTTTTTTTTTTTTTTTTTTTATACTTTGTCGCTGTCTCCCGCGTTTGCGAGGTAGCGCAAGGAAACAGACGAAAGAAATGGCCCAACCTCCCCCCCCCCCATACACATGTACATACACACGTCCACACACGCAAATATACATACCTACACAGCTTTCCATGGTTTACCCCAGACGCTTCACATGCCTTGATTCAATCCACTGACAGCACGTCAACCCCTGTATACCACATGACTCCAATTCACTCTATTCCTTGCCCTCCTTTCACCCTCCTGCATGTTCAGGCCCCGATCACACAAAATCTTTTTCACTCCATCTTTCCACCTCCAATTTGGTCTCCCTCTTCTCCTCGTTCCCTCCACCTCCGACACATATATCCTCTTGGTCAATCTCTCCTCACTCATTCTCTCCATGTGCCCAAACCATTTCAAAACACCCTCTTCTGCTCTCTCAACCACGCTCTTTTTATTTCCACACATCTCTCTTACCCTTACGTTACTTACTCGATCAAACCACCTCACACCACACATTGTCCTCAAACATCTCATTTCCAGCACATCCATCCTCCTGCGCACACCTCTATCCATAGCCCACGCCTCGCAACCATACAACATTGTTGGAACCACTATTCCCTCAAACATACCCATTTTCGCTTTCCGAGATAATGTTCTCGACTTCCACACATTTTTCAAGGCTCCCAAAATTTTCGCCCCCTCCCCACCCTATGATCCACTTCCGCTTCCATGGTTCCATCCGCTGACAGATCCACTCCCAGATATCTAAAACACTTCACTTCCTCCAGTTTTTCTCCATTCAAACTCACCTCCCAATTGACTTGACCCTCACCCCTACTGTACCTAATAACCTTGCTCTTATTCACATTTACTCTCAACTTTCTTCTTCCACACACTTTACCAACTCAGTCACCAACTTCTGCAGTTTCTCACATGAATCAGCCACCAGCGCTGTATCATCAGCGAACAACAACTGACTCACTTCCCAAGCTCTCTCATCCCCAACAGACTTCATACTTGCCCCTCTTTCCAGGACTCTTGCATTTACCTCCCTTACAACCCCATCCATAAACAAATTAAACAACCATGGAGACATCACACACCCCTGCCGCAAACCTACATTCACTGAGAACCAATCACTTTCCTCTCTTCCTACACGTACACATGCCTTACATCCTCGATAAAAACTTTTCACATATATATATGTGAATAAGAGCAAGGTTATTAGGTACAGTAGGGTTGAGGGTCAAGTCAATTGGGAGGCAAGTTTGAATGGAGAAAAACTGGAGGAAGTAAAGTGTTTTAGATATCTGGGAGTGGATCTGGCAGCGGATGGAACCATGGAAGCAGAAGTGGATCATAGGGTGGGGGAGGGGGTGAAAATTCTGGGAGCCTTGAAGAATGTGTGGAAGTCGAGAACATTATCACGGAAAGCAAAAATGGGTATGTTTGAAGGAATAGTGGTTCCAACAATGTTGTATGGTTGCGAGGCGTGGGCTATGGATAGAGTTGTGCGCAGGAGGATGGATGTGCTGGAAATGAGAAGTTTGAGGACAATGTGTGGTGTGAGGTGGTTTGATCGAGTAAGTAACGTAAGGGTAAGAGAGATGTGTGGAAATAAAAAGAGGGTAGTTGAGAGAGCAGAAGAGGGTGTTTTGAAATGGTTTGGGCACATGGAGAGAATGAGTGAGGAAAGATTGACTAAGAGGATATATGTGTCGGAGGTGGAGGGAACAAGGAGAAGTGGGAGACCAAATTGGAGGTGGAAAGATGGAGTGAAAAAGATTTTGTGTGATTGGGGCCTGAACATGCAGGAGGGTGAAAGGAGGGCAAGAAATAGAGTGAATTGGATTGATGTGGTATACTGGGGTTGACGTGCTGTCAGTGGATAGAATCAGGGCATGTGAAGCATCTGGGGTAAACCATGGAAAGCTGTGTAGGTATGTATATTTGCGTGTGTGGACGTGTATGTATATACATGTGTATGGGGGTGGGTTGGGCCATTTCTTTCGTCTGTTTTCTTGCGCTACCTCGCAAACGAGGGAGACAGCGACAAAGCAAAAAAAAAAAAAAAAAAAAATCTAAGGCAGTGATCAACAACCTCATTCTGTGTTGTTAAAGACTGACTATTTAATCTACATAATACAATAATGCAATCTTTAACAAATAATTGCATGTAATGATAAAAATGTATGACCAAAATTAGCATCACATTTATATTTACTATACACATTTGCAAGATAAGTATCAAATTTCTCAAAATATTTGTTGTAATGGGGATGTTTGTATAAGATCTACAGTTTCGTGTATATCACATTAAACACCAATCACTTACAAGCTAAAGCAAATAAAAAAAAATTAATGCAAGACCACAAACAGCACTAAATATCAATAATCCTCTTAAACATACTTTTTTTTATTATACTTTGTCGCTGTCTCCTGTGTTAGCGAGGTAGCGCAAGGATACAGACGAAAGAATGGCCTAACCCACCCACATACAAGTGTATATACATACACGTCCACACATACATGTATACATACCTATACATCTCAACGTATACATATATATATACACACACAGACATACATATATATACACATGTACATAATTCAGACTGTCTGCCCTTATTCATTCCCGTTGCCACCCCGCCACGCATGAAATGACAGCCCCCTTCCCCCGCATGTGTGCAAGGTGGCGCTAGGAAAAGACAACAAAGGCCACATTCATTCACATTCAGTCTCTAAGGCCACATTCATTCACATTCAGTCTCTAGCTGTCATGTATAATGCACCGAAACCACAGCTGCTCTCCGCATCCAGGCCACACAAAACTTTCCATGGTTTACACCAGACACTTCACATGCCTTGGTTCAATCCACTGATAGCACGTCGACCCTGGTATACCACATCATTCCAATTCACTTTATTCCTTGCACGCCTTTCACCCTCCTGCATGTTCAGGCCCCGATCACTCAAAATCTTTTTCACTCCATCTTTCTACCTCCAATTTGGTCTCCCACTTCTCCTCGTTCCCTCCACTTCTGACACATATATATCCTCTTTGTCAATGCTTTCGGAAGTAAACATCTTAAACATTTATGCACTTTTGATATCAAGCATCTTAAGAACATTGTTATAATGGTGATGTTGGTATAAGATTTAATATTAGGTGTGTATAATAATATATACCAAATATTTGTTCATGAACCAAAGGGGGTGTAAAAACACCATGCAAGCAGAAAAAACATTAAAATTCAATAACCATTGTAATATTCAAGTACAGCTCACTGCAAGCTACAAAACCTCATTCACTTTAAGGGTAATGGGAAGGCTTAGCTCGTGTGCAAAACTGATAACAACGACCACACCAGAAATGACAATTAACTGTGCTTTCTGGATATCAAAAAATGAAAGAGAATGTTAGTATTTCTGGTCAAATATGACATCTAATGCTGTACTACACTACATATTCACCAGAATAATTAATTCTGGGCCATTGGAAACATTCTTCAACAGATGAAAGATTTTCTACGTCATTAACTATATCCAGTGATTAATAATTTCATACATTTCTTAATAAAAATCTGAGTTACACATGCAACTGTAAATTAATTGATGTAGCAGACAATTAATATTCATCCCAACCTGAGCAGCGAGATCCTTGGAAAGCTGGTCGGATTGAGCGAGTGCTGCTTTGAGAGACTCAATCTGGGTGCTAAGTTCACTTTCCTCAGCACATTTTCCATCTACCTGAGCCTCAAGAGAACGAATAATTTCTCGCAGATCCCAGATCTAGTGTATCAAAAATGAAGATTTAAGATGTAGAATATATAAGGTCATACAAGATAAATATTTTGATGAATAACAATTAATTTGTAAACATATTCTACCAAATAAGTTAATAACAAATTACAAAGAAAATACGTTAAATAAGATGCACAAAAATGTACACATAATCATACACAAATAAGCAAATAAGCACTCTAAAACATATGAACCAACACACAAACAAACAAAGACAACATGGTTGTTCATTGTGCATTATTGGATGAACTGAAGTCCTATCCCCATCAAAGGATAAGAAGCAAGATTTCCTGGCTGGTGTAAAGCAGGTCTAATCAACTGAAATGATAGGTAACAAAGAGAGAGCAGAGAACGTATATCACAGGAGTCTTTTCAAAATGAGCAATATGTAAAAAGTGGAGTAAGTCTAAGCTCAGTGCCACTATAATAAACTTTTTGGTGCACAGAAATAAGGGTGTCAACTGATGAATTACATATCATCCTGCTATTGGCATCATTCTACACAATTAATATTCTGCCAAAAGTTGAATTCCATGTATATTCAGGCCCCAACGGCTGGCCACAGATGGCAACCTCACCACAGAATAAGTCACTGCAGCTGTTTGGAGGCTTCAGTAACCTGCTAGTAACCATGGTGGATGGTCTCTATTGCCCAATGCCTGTACTTAGGAATGACCAATCCAGCAAATGGTATGTTTCAACTACATTATGAACACTAATATCTAACTTCAAAACAAAATAATGATTTTACCAGGTTTTTGGCTATCTAACTATGAAGATCTTTTGTAGTGACTGACATAGCACAGGTAAATAACATGTCTACAGCAAGGTCAACTTGGGTAAAAGAAAAAAGATAGAGGGAAAAAATAGAAATTAATCAAGGTTTTACAGTTTAAAAAAAAAGGAACAATTTTTTTTGTGTACTTAGGATTAGGCAATCTGGAAAATAATGTTTTCCTAAATAAGGAAATATTGAATGCTAATTCATTAGAGAATTTTTGGCTTATAGAGTTTTTGTGTATCCATCCATTGACTGAAGAAAAAAAAATTCATTGTTTCTTCTTCACCCAGAAGGGGCCAAAAAAATCAATTACACACTGAAAGGATTAAATGCCAGATGAAATTAAAACAATTTTTTTTTTCCTTTTTTTTTCGTCGCTGTCTCCCGCATTTGCGAGGTAGCGCAAGGAAACAGACAAAAGAAATGGCCCAACCCACCCCCATACACATGTATATACATACGTCCACACACGCAAATATACATACCTATACAGCTTTCCATGGTTTACCCCAGACGCTTCACATGCCCTGATTCAATCCACTGACAGCACGTCAACCCCGGTATACCACATCGATCCAATTCACTCTATTCCTTGCCCTCCTTTCACCCTCCTGCATGTTCAGGCCCCGATCACACAAAATCTTTTTCACTCCATCTTTCCACCTCCAATTTGGTCTCCCACTTCTCCTCGTTCCCTCCACCTCCGACACATATATCCTCTTGGTCAATCTTTCCTCACTCATTCTCTCCATGAGCCCAAACCATTTCGAAACACCCTCTTCTGCTCTCTCAACCAAGCTCTTTTTATTTCCACACATCTCTCT
Source organism: Panulirus ornatus (assembly GCF_036320965.1). Classification (NCBI taxonomy): domain Eukaryota; kingdom Metazoa; phylum Arthropoda; class Malacostraca; order Decapoda; family Palinuridae; genus Panulirus; species Panulirus ornatus. The sequence goes on from NC_092269.1 coordinate 8,585,735, forward strand.
TACCCTTACATTACTTACTCGATCAAACCACCTCACACCACACATTGTCCTCAAACATCTCATTTCCAGCACATCCATCCTCCTGCGCACAACTCTATCCATAGCCCACGCCTCGCAACCATACAACATTGTTGGAACCACTATTCCTTCAAACATACCCATTTTTGCTTTCCGAGATAATGTTCTCGACTTCCACACATTCTTCAAGGCTCCCAGGATTTTCGCCCCCCTCCCCCATCCTATGATCCACTTCTGCTTCCATCCACTGCCAGATCCACTCCCAGGTATCTAAAATACTTTACTTCCTCCAGTTTTTCTCCATTCAAACTTACCTCCCAACTGACTTGACCCTCAACCCTACTGTACCTAATAACCTTGCTCTTATTCACATTTACTCTTAACTTTCTTCTTTCACACACTTTAACAAACTCAGTCACCAGCTTCTGCAGTTTCTCACATGAATCAGCCACCAGCGCTGTATCATCAGCGAACAACAACTGACTCACTTCCCAAGCTCTCTCATCCACAACAGACTTCATACTTGCCCCTCTTTCCAAAACTCTTGCATTCACCTCCCTAACAACCCCATCCATAAACAAATTAAACAACCATGGAGACATCACACACCCCTGCCGCAAACCTACATTCACTGAGAACCAATCACTTTCCTCTCTTCCTACACGTACACATGCCTTACATCCTCAATAAAAACTTTTCACTGCTTCTAACAACTTGCCTCCCACACCATATATTCTTAATACCTTCCACAGAGCATCTCTATCAACTCTATCATATGCCTTCTCCAGATCCATAAATGCTACGTACAAATCCATTTGCTTTTCTAAGTATTTCTCACATACATTCTTCAAAGCAAACACCTGATCCACACATCCTCTACCACTTCTGAAACCACACTGCTCTTCCCCAATCTGATGCTCTGTACATGCCTTCACCCTCTCAATCAATACCCTCCCATATAATTTACCAGGAATACTCAACAAACTTATACCTCTGTAATTTGAGCACTCACTCTTATCCCCTTTGCCTTTGTACAACGGCACTATGCACGCATTCCGCCAATCCTCAGGCACCTCACCATGAGTCATACATACATCAAATAACCTTACCAACCAGTCAATAATACAGTCACCCCCTTTTTTAATAAATTCCACTGCAATACCATCCAAACCTGCTGCCTTGCCGGCTTTCATCTTCCGCAAAGCTTTTACTACCTCTTCTCTGTTTACCAAATCATTTTTCCTTACCCTCTCACTTAAAACAAATATGACTACGTTTACTGATAATGACAATATTATAAATGAAGTGTGAAAATGAGTTTCATATGCTGCAAAGACACCAAATGAAAAAGAAAAAAAACTGGCCCTTAGCAAATCTAAAGTGGGGTAAAAAAAAATTAACCAAGACTGCTACACTGCCAAAATAAAGCTACAAGAATTAATCTGTGCAAGGGACCCTGGAAGTAAATTTATACTAATAATTGAAAAATGATACAAATATCATGAGAAAAGCAAACTATAATTTGACAAATGTCAACATTAGGGTATAAAGTGTTCTACAGAGACCCATGAAAAGAGAAACACCTAATAAAATCTAACCTAAACAAATGCAAAGGAAAGAAGGTGGGAACAGGTGAACAAAGGTTAGACTTGAAGAAAAGTAAGGTTATTAGGATCAGCAGCATTGAGTGACAGGTCAGTTAGGATGTAAGACTGAATGGAGAAAAACTGGAGGAAGTGAAGGTTTTTACAAGTCTGAGAGTGGACTTGACAGCAAATGGAACCATGGAAACAGAAGTGAATCACAGGGTGAGGGAGGGGGCTAAGGTTCTAGGAGCAATGAAGAATGTGTGGAAAGAGTGCACTTTATCTCAGAGGGCAAAAATGGGTATGTCTGAAGCAATAGTAATTCCAACAATATCATATGGTTGCAAGGCATGGGCAATGGATAGGATTGTGTAGAGGGTGGTGGATGTGTTGGGAATGAAATGCCTGATGACAATATGTGGTGTGACATGATTTGATCGAGTAAGCAATGAAAAGGTGAGAGAGATGTATGGCAGTTAAACAAGTGAAGCGTCTAGGGTAAACCATGGAAAGGTCTGTGGGGCCTGGATGTGGAAAGGGAGATGTGGTTTCAGTGCATTACACATGACAGCTAGAGACTAAGTGTGAACGAATGTGGCATTTTTTGTCCGTTTCCTGGTGCTATCTCGCTGATGCAGGAGACGGTGATCAAATGTAAAGAAAAAAGGATGTTGAGCATACCTGTTACGGTGTATAGGTGAGTAGTGACCGAGTGTGTGTTGGCATGCCTTTTGAAGGTGTTATGCACATTTTGGATAACGACAAAGTTATTAAATGCAGTTGAAGGAGATTTTACCAAAAGACTAAGGCAGGTCTGCAACCAGGAAAGGAGGAGTGTAAGTACTTCCAGTGAAAGTATGTCTGATGTCACAATGGCTGAGGAATCTGTTTATGGACAAGGTTGGCGAGGGAAGTACATGTGAGGGTCTTGAAGGGGTGGAGAGCATGGGAAATATATCAGCTGCTGTTTACAGATGACACAACTCTCATGTTAGACAGTAGAAAAATACTCGCAAATCTATTGCCAGAGGTTAGGGAAAATGTGTGAAAGAGGATGGTGCACGTAAATGTTAAATGTATGGTAATTGGGTGCAAGAGAGGAATGAGAAAGGATGGTTTGAGCGGAAGTTTAAATGAAAGGATTGCTGCTGGATATTCTGGATGAAGATGTCTGAAGAATAATTGAACAAGTATGGTACTGAGGTGAAGAAGGGGAATGATGCAGGATGTTTGAGCATAAGTTTAACTGTAAGGATTAGGTTTAGTTATTCTGGATGAAGATGTCACATAAGATGACTGATGATCAAATGCAACGAAAGCACTTTATACATGGTAGTGGTGTGAAGAAAGGCACTAACATCCCTTGCTGAATCAACCTAGTGCACAGAGTGAAAAAAACAAGTGCTACTGTGAGTATGAAAAATCCATGTTTTACTTAAACACACTGGGGATTGGCTGAAGATGTTCAAGAGTTATTCTAGAGGCTGTATGTACCTGATCTACCCTATGAAAACTGGAAATGCAGTTAATGAAGACATATATACAGTCAGATAAAGAATTTTGTGAAACTGGGATCTTATCCCTGCAGGATGACAAAGTACCATGGCTGTTAATTTTCATGAGAGCACACTTATTACCGTTATCCTGTTCAAAAAGATACAAATATGAAGTATATATGATGAAAGCTTAAATATTCTTTAAAAGCCTGTTCTTGTTACCTGAAAAAACCTAATGTAATAGAAATGGTTTAAGAAAATGTAGCGAGGATGGTGCCAAAATCAAATGAGTTATGAAGCTGTCAATATGTCCACCATAAGGAATGGACAATAATGGAAAGCAAATTTACCAACTTCAAAATCTCATGAGGCTAAAACAATGTAGAATCTAATGGAACTCAAAGCCCTGTAGACATGACAAAAACTTGGCATGACGAGTTAAAAAAGTAGGGGAAAACAATATTTCAGCTTCTTCACTAACACAGGAAACAGCGAGCAAGTATGAAACAATGAAAGCAAAATATCTTCAGCAACACAGAGGTGCATAATTGGAGCAAGCTACGTAAAATGAGTATATGCACAAAAGGTAGTCAAAAACATCTGATATGACACATATATAATTCATTTAAGTGCTATCAATGGTGACACAATTCTACATAAGATTATTCACACACGATATTGCTCGCACTAAAATGAAAACTTAAGGAAGGGAAGTTCAGCAAAAAGGGAAGATAAGAAATAGGTAAGGGAAAACAAGGAAATTTTAACACATTCATGCATGACTGCTCTTAAATTTTCAAAAGATGTGCATATATCAGACACAAGTGCATTGCAAACAAAGGAAACTATATTTCTATAACATGAAAATATAAAACTACTGTAGCATGATAACTTCCACGTGCTAAGCGCACACACTACATTGTATCTTTACCTTATCGACAGCAGCTTTAAGTTCAACTTGAATTTCCTCTTTACTGGAAAGAGTGTCCTGAAGTTCTTGAGATTTTTCCCGCAACTGTCGCTCTAAATTCTCCACCTATGATACATCATAATTGTTGCAAAAATCAGTTTTGGTCAAAGAATTATTTCTATACTCTGAGAGAATTTGCTTAAAAACGAATGCTTCCGAATTTGTCTAGCTAGGCAGTTAGACTACCATAACAGGGTAGGTAAAGTTAACCACCAATGAAATTGCTTGCCACCCTCCAACAACCACTTAACACTTGCCTGCCAGTCACAACTACAACAAATAGTTGCACTTCCTCTACACTGGGGGTCACTTACCACCTACTGTTAAGCTGCCAGCAATCAACTCTAACATCATGGATATAATGATGTACAAGGTCCAATATCAACAAGCTCCTAGATAAATGTTTTTAAGTCCAGTGTTCATGGCACCTTTCCTTAGATCTGATTTTCTAAGCTCAACTATGCTAAAAGAGACTGTGAATTACAATATAAGTAACTGTACATGACACGAGGCAGTTGTCAGAGGGAACAAACATTAATGATATAGATAGATAGATAATACTACTCAGATATATGAAAATTTTTCATTAGAATATACATGCACAAAAAGAAACTTTTTATTGAGGGTCTGGGAAATGCAGGTTTTCAATTATGTGTTGTACACAAAAGCCATATCTGGACTGAAAAAATCTTGCAAGTTTGCAAAATACAGCACATAGACACTGCAACTGTCTGTTTTGAAACATATGATTTAATCATCATTGACAAGATATGGTGTATGCTTCCTGTTTAGGTGTCTTTTGGAAACATATCACAAAACAATCATTCATAATATTTTGTATGATTTTAAAGGTGACCTAAAAGTAAACCTAGAGTGCAAACATTAGCATTAAAGGTTATATGAACTCAGTGGAGGGAGTTCTGGATCAGGCAAATTCATTTAATTTCATCTAATGCAAGTTATACACAAACTGAGGTATCTGCTCTAACACTTCACAAGAAAGAGTACAGGTATCACTAATTTCCTTGCCTATGGCTGTGAGTGACAAATATAACATTAGACAAAAAGCTTTCAAAGACTAAGATATATGACTTCTGAAACCCTCAGGACCTGATTATTTCTCAGCTATCATCAAATACCCCTACATTAATAACTCTTTTAAGAATAATGGTAAATCAGTATTAAGAACTAATTTTTGTGGAAGTAGCCTGGCTTATTCCTTGCTCACCTATGATAGTTTAAGATTCACAAACTGATATTTCAGATATCCTAGGAACTTATACCAAACATGTAGCCAGGACACCTTTCCCCTTTCGCATCTGACTTCAACCTCTTTCCTTATAAGGTGAGTTGGGAGAACTCACTCATTTGACAGTTATCGTAACAAGGTGTTACAGCCAACTTCTCAGACTCAGGCAATGAGTTTAGAGTTTGAGAGCATGTTGTATGAGGTTCCGGGCACCTCTTCCAATATACAGCTTATTTCAAACCACTTTGCGACCAGGATAACTTTGAAATTTATAGTTAACATAACTATGAAGTGTTACAATCAAGTTAAAGACACCAACAACATGAGTCAAGTTTGACACAGTATTTCTGTAGTACACTTTACGGACAGTCTCCTTTGCTTAGCTGCCTGATCACCTGTCATACTAACACAAATTCTTCCTCATTCCTAAAGAGCCTGCCTTTTAAGGCAGAAAGCAGATCCCTAATCACAATTCCATTACATATCCTATATCTCACTACAGTGTGATGATTCAACTTGTTGAGAACATGAAATATAATCACAGATCAAGAAATCATAATCTCAGCATATATGTTAAATCTACTGTTACATCCACAACCACAGTAAACCTCACTACCAAACAAACTGCAACTGCTGCCGCTCCTAATACAACAGGGACTCAAATTAAATGGTAAAGTGCAGGCTGGACTGAAAAGACTAGTGATTTTAATTCAGTCTCCATGTTTCATTTGTGTCAGTGTTTCGTAACTGATACTGTTTCCCTCTCACAGACCTATAATTCTTCAAAAACTGAGACAATGTAGGCAAAAACACACTAGACGGCATACACAAAACTGATGCAAATCATCCTTATTAACTACATCCTTACAGGTAATGGTTATGCATCATGTTTATCAACATGAGAGCTCTCCATGGCACCCTGGCTTCCTGAAAGATGAGTTTTAACTAAGCTGGTAGCAAGTGACCCAGTTCTGAGTAAAATGTGACTCTAAGGAATGAAGCAAAGTGTAAGTACTTAATATGGTCTTCTTTAGACTACATCTGACTGATACATAGTAAGATGGTGAGCAATCTATTGGAGATTTTAACTTTCTGAAATTTTGCAGTCTAAAGACCTAGCTGGACAAAATGGAAACTGTGTCTTTTGAGCAAAGTTGAAAGCAAATCAAAATTTGACCATTATTTTCTCATTGCTTGAAAGATTTATATAAATATATACATCAACTTTTTGATATGACAAATTAAAACAAAAATGAGGTTCTGTTTTGTAAGCAGAGGAAACCTCTCTCATGCAAAATAGTCATGCATGCACATGTGTAATAATTATTCAACCACTTCATCAATCATCAAACACACACAATTAGGTATCAGAATCAGAAGTACAGAAAAGTTACAGAGGAAAACATGCCACAAAAACTGTACAATTTATACATATCATAAATGATAATTGTTATAAAAAAGAAGAATACATGCCAAAAGGCATTAAGTCCTTGATTACACCACTAAAATATCCCTGAATTAGTGTAAAAATGAAAATTAAATTTCCACGCATAAATACCAATATTTCATACTCTCAGCCAAAAACAAAATCTCTTTCAAAGTCTTGACCAGTGTGGATTTGTAAGTTCTTATAAATCATCAAGTAAGAAGTTACCAAAATCAAGGCTTAGTAATGTTATATGTGTCGTGACAGTACTATGTCCTTAATTGTATATGACCATACTTCTCTATACAACCATATGAGGCAATAATTCAGGTATTTTTTCTATGTACACCATCTGAACAGACATTCACATGCACAGTAACCCAGTCTCCTGAAAAAGCGACTCTGCATTTCTTTCATCAAAAGAACCAAGCAGTGAATATTCACTGTAATGTCAAAAATCCAGGTGTATGATATACTGTAATCATCAACAAGTTACATAGTGAATAAAATCTTTGAGCAGTACAAGAAAGATATATCATTATTCCAAGAATCTAATTAAGAAATCCAGTTTGAAACTGTTTCTGTGATTTATGTAAACTACATTGCACTTAGTACAAGCATTTTTCTATTCTGACTTTCAGTCCAATGAACAAACACTTGTTTCATGCTCACCATTAGCTAAACTCTTGTATGAGTGATCTTCGTTAGACTTACAGGCATCACTCTGGATGAACACTACCTCACTTTATGTAAATGTTCTCTTGTTCTCACTGACACAGAAGAAAAGCTAGGAACTCTAGTAATAGCAAACACTATATGGACCACAGTACATTTAAACCCTTCAAAATATCCAAATTCACCCCAAAGATAATGCTTCTCCCATTCATTATCTTCCTGAGAGCACAAGACTCACTTGAGTATTTTCTACTCATAGATGCTGGGGGTTGGAGAAAGATATACCAAAACTTTTATATTTTTCATCTCAGTCTACATGATTCAATTTATTCTTCAAGAACAACACATGAGCAAATCACCGGATAATTGGGGCCTTAAAGGACAGTGAGGTTTAAATGTATGTATCATCCTAAGCTTGTAAGACCTATGAGGTTTATGTTAATAAAGGATATACAAAACACCAAAAGTAATAATCTCTTTTTTCTTCCATAATGACCATAATGTCCATTGCTGCAACTTGAATAAGTCTCAACTCTACACTTTGAGGGGCTTGCATTAGCCTCTGGAATATAATTGTTTCTCTTTTGTACCAGCCTTCGAAATGTTATGTTGTAATCAATTGTGAAAAAATTCTCAGCTTCAAAAATACTGATTTCAAGATCTAATTTTCAAATGTCATATCCAGGAAAAGATCCAAGATCCACCAAGAACAACAGCTGCATATACTTAACCCTTCATCTTGGTCCCTTTAAACCCTTTCATTACTCCTATTTCCTTTTCTCCTAGCACATTCAGTCACCACAGTTTTCCACAATATAATCAATGCTGGTTTAAAATGATACAGTGCTACTCACTTCGAATGATAAAAAAGTCCCTGTGCTGCATTCATACTGAAATATCAATGGATACCTCTCAGTTTGTCATTCACTGCTTGGTACTTTCAGTGTGGCATAAAGGTGAAATAAAGGCCATTGCAGCATCCTATTGATTATGTACAGTCCATGGTATCTATGAAGGTCAGTGAGTTTATAGACACGCAACTCCTTAAGGTAATTTGTTCACTGTATCTTAAGTGTTTTAATAACAGTTCAGTCAACAGCTAAAACATCTACCTGTATTCATCAACCACAACTATAGCAGTATGAAGAGAGTTAACCTTGTACCTCTTTCTCCATGTTGGCATGCAGTGTTATAAATGCTTCCTTCTCACGCAGCTGACTGGTAAGTTTATCCTTTGTATGCACAAGATCCTCCATCTCTTGATCACGTTCAGTAGCATGCTCCTCTAAGAACTGACGGGACGATCGAAGCTGCCGATCTGCTGCCTCCAGCTGTTGTTTAGAAAGAGGCTTTCAAGTCTAATTTTCATGACAGGAAACATAATCACAATTTTGGAAAATGAACAAAATGTGAGATGAAAACCTTATATACACTGAAATAAATTCATTTTGATAAATGGCTAATGTGTTATAGACAGAAATACAAATCAGTTGAAGTATTAGTTAATGTCACTTTTTATAAGTTCCAAGAAAGGTATGCCTATGAATTATAATAATGTTACTCCTGCTCTAAAAATGTTTCATCTTCTTCAAAGCACTTGCTTTTATGTTTAATACATGAACTTTATTGTATCAATGAAAGGGCCAAAAATGATCCCATATCTTCCAGGGAACAGCAGCCTTAATGGGGCCTGAATTGTGAACAATGACAAACCACATAAATCACATGCTTTAAAAGCAACACAGCAGGATTCAAATATCATTTCCGCAAAATAAGGATAAACAGAGAAGAGGTAGTAAAAGATTTGCGGAAGATGAAACCCGGCAAGGAAGCAGGTTTGGATGGTATTGTAGTGGAATTTATTAAAAAAGGGTGAGACTGTATTGTTGACTGGTTGGTAAGGTTATTTAATGTATGTATGATTCACGGTGAGGTGCCTGAGGATTGGCGGAATGCTTGCTTAGTGCCATTGTACAAAGGCAAAGGGGATAAAAGTGAGTGCTCAAACTACAGAGGTATAAGTTTGTTGAGTATTCCTGGGAAATTATATGGGAGGGTATTGATTGAGAGGGTGACAGGCATGTACAGAGCATCAGACTGGGGAAGAGCAGTGTGGTTCCAGCAGTGGTAGAGGATGTGTGGATCAGGTGTTTGCTTTGAAGAATGTATGTGAGAAATACTTAGAAAAGCAAATGGATTTGTATGTAGCATTTATGGATCTGGAGAAGGCATATGATAGAGTTGATAGAGATGCTATGTGGAGGGTATTAAGAATATATGGTGTGGGAGGCAAGTGTTAGAAGCAGTGAAAAGTTTTTATTGAGGAGGTAAGGCACGTGTACATGTAGGAAGAGAGGAAAGAAACTGGTTCTCAATGAATGTTGGTTTGCGGCAAGGGTGTGTGATGTCTCCTTGGTTGTTTAATTTGTTTATGGATGGGGTTGTCAAGGAGGTGAATGCAAGAGTTTTGGAAAGAGGGCAAGTATGCAGTCGGTTGTGGACGAGAGAGCTTAGGAAGTGAGTCAGTTGTTTGCTGAAGTTACAGCGCTGGTGGCTGATTCGTGTGAGAATCTGCAGAAGCTGGTGACTGAGTTTGGTAAAGTGTGTGAAAGAAGAAAGCTGAAAGTAAATGTGAATAAGATCAAGGTTATTAGGTACAGTAGGGTTGAGGAACAAGTCAACTGGGAGATAAGTTTGAATGGAGAAAAAGTGGAGGAAGTGAAGCGTTTTAGATATCTGGGAGTGGATTTGGCAGCAGATGGAACCAAAGAAGTGGAAGTGAATCACAGGGTGGGGGAGGGGGCGAAAGTTTTGGGAGCATTGAAAAATGTGTGGAAGTCGAGAACATTATCTCAGAAAGCAAAAATGGGTATGTTTGAAGGAATAGTGGTTCCAACAATGTTATATGGTTGCAAGACATGGGCTATAGACAGATTTGTGCAAAGGAGGGTGGATGTGCTGGAAATGAGATATTTGAGGACAATATGTGGTGTGAGGTGGTTTGATTAAGTAATAATAGGGTAAGAGAGATGTGTGGTAATAAAAAGAGTGTGGTTGAGAGAGCAGAAGAGGGTGTTTTGAAATGGTTTGGTCACAAGGAGAGAATGAGTGAGGAAAGATTGACCAAGAGGATATATGTGTCGGAGGTGGAGGGAACAAGAAGTGAGAGACGAAGCTGGAGGTGGAAAGATGGAGTGAAAAAGATTTTGAGTGATTGGGGCCTGAACATGCAGGAGGGTGAAAGGCATGCAAGGAATAGAGTGAATTGGAAAGATGTGGTATACCGGGGTCGACGTGCTGTCAATGGATTGAACCAGGGCATGTGAAGCGTCTGGGGTAAACCATGGAAAGTTCTGTGGGGCCTGGATGTGGAAAGGGAGCTGTGGTTTTGGTGCATTATACATGACAGCTAGAGACTGAGTGTGAACGAATGTAACCTTTGTTGTGTTTTCCTAGCGCTACCTCGCGCACATGCAGGGGGAAGGGGTTGCTATTTCATGTGTGGCGGGGTGGCGATGGGAATGAATAAAGGCAGACAGTATGAATTATGTACATGCGTATAAATGTATATGTCTGTGTGTGTATATATATGTATACGTTGAGATGTATAGGTATATATATTTGTGTGTGTGGACGTGTAGGTATATACATGTGTATGTGGGTGGGTTGGGCCATTCTTCCATCTGTTTCCTTGCGCTACCTCGCTAACGCAGGAGACAGTGACAAAGTAAAATAAATAAATAAATAAATAAGGATAAATAAGAAGAAAAACTGGAGAAAAACTGGAGGAAGTGAAGTGTTTTAGATATCTGGGAGTGGATCTGGCAGCGGATGGAACCATGGAAGCGGAAGTGGATCATAGGGTGGGGGAGGGGGCAAAAATTCTGAGGGCCTTGAAGAATGTGTGGAAGTCGAGAACATTATTTCGGAAAGCAAAAATGGGTATGTTTGAAGGAATAGTGGTTCCAACAATGCTGTATGGTTGCGAGGCGTGGGCTATGGATAGAGTTGTGCGCAGGAGGATGGATGTGCTGGAAATGAGATGTTTGAGGACAATGTGTGGTGTGAGGTGGTTTGATCGAGTGAGTAACGTAAGGGTAAGAGAGATGTGTGGAAATAAAAAGAGCGTGGTTGAGAGAGCAGAAGAGGGTGTTTTGAAGTGGTTTGGGCACATGGAGAGAATGAGTGAGGAAAGATTGACCAAGAGGATATATGTGTTGGAGGTGGAGGGAACGAGGAGAAGAGGGAGACCAAATTGGAGGTGGAAAGATGGAGTGAAAAAGATTTTGTGTGATCGGGGCCTGAACATGCAGGAGGGTGAAAGGAGGGCAAGGAATAGAGTGAATTGGAGCGATGTGGTATACCGGGGTTGACGTGCTGTCAGTGGATTGAATCAAGGCATGTGAAGCGTCTGGGGTAAACCATGGAAAGCTGTGTAGGTATGTATATTTGCGTGTGTGGACGTATGTATATACATGTGTATGGGGGTGGGTTGGGCCATTTCTTTCGTCTGTTTCCTTGCGCTACCTCGCAAACGCGGGAGACAGCGACAAAGTATAATAAAAAAAATAATAAAAATAAGAAGCAATTGTCAAAATATTTCTAACATCCAATTTCCACACTGTCACCTCCATTAGTTTTCTTATGATCTTAGCAGCATTCACCTCCTTCCAAAATATTTTCCTTTCCTCTCTCAGTTTAATCAATACTCCCTAACCAAATCTCTCATTTGCCCTCTTTTTCAGCTCTCGGACCTCTCTGTTGACCTCCCGAGACTTTCTCTTGCACTAATCCCAGTCACTTACACTTCTCCCATGCAGATATCATCTATACACTTTTTTCTCTTTCACTAGCAATCTAACATCCTCATTCCACCATTCATACTTCTAAATTCCACTTTATGCATGCCACACATTTCATGTATATACATAAGGACTATTTCCTTTAATAAACTCAACTTCCTTTGTTCCATTCTTCACTCAAATGCTCTTGGTATCTACGCAAAGGAGCCTCTTTCCATTTCTTTTACATGTCATTTACTCTTTTCATATATCAAACGCAAACTTTCCACCTGCCTCCAACAAGAAATGCTCTGACATTCCACCCCTTTCAGCATATTCACATCCAGTGATCTCAACTTTGCTATGAAGAGTAGCCTTACACATCAAGCAAGACATAGTGAACACTGAACAAAATCTCAGCACAGACAGGGACTTTGCATTTCTGGCAATGACAGCATGATCTGATAATGTCCCTCAACTCATATTACTTATTCATACACCAATCATTCCTATTTTCATACCGAACTCAAGCTCTTCCCCATTTCCATGTATGCTAAGGACTGCATGCTCCTTTATAATACCCTCAGTGCCAAATTACCCACTCTTTAATTCAGATCACTTTGTGCCAAGAGTCTCTACCTTGTATTAAAACTGCCTATGCACTCACTGAGCTCCTAAATGTCAGTCCTTTCTTCAGTTCATAAACATTAACAATCACCCACCTCTCAGGGTCTACACTCTTTCTAACCCACATCAATCTTGAGCTCACTACCTCGTACTCTTTAAAACAATATCAAAACTCCCTCTTCATAAAAGGTGCCATCCCTTCTTTTGCTCTTGTCCTCTCATAAACCTGGACTATAAGCAAATTTCTAAAGAAAGAGGGTGGCAGTATTCTTGATAATTTCAAAATTTACATAGCCCGTTATATTCCTGGTAAGGTGTATATATAATAGTGAAAAATGAGGTGAGCACATGTACAGAACATCAGAATAGGGATGAGTGTGTGGCTTCAAGAAAGATAGCAGGTATGTGAACCAAGGATTTACTTTAAAAAAATATATGATAAAAGACTGAATTGTTTGTGGCATTTATCAATCTAGAAAACATATGATAGAGTTGACAGAAATACCTTATGAAAGATACTACAACTATACATATGTAGGGCATATCGAAAGTTACTAAATGTAGTGAGGAGTTTTTACCAGCATGTATGAAAGGAGGAGGGTGAGTGGTCCCAAGTGAAGGTGGGTTTGGCCCATGGATGTATTAAGTCACTAATGCTGCTTAATCCATTTACAGTCAAGATGGTGACAAAGGTAAATGAAAGGGTCTTGAAGTGAAGGCTAGATCTACAGTATGCTGTAGTAATTGCACTCCTTTGCAAGAGTATTTCATATGAGAATGCCAGAGGAATGATTCTAATTATGTGCAGTGGGGGCATTTTGTGTGTATGGGTAGTAAGTTAATGGTAATTTCATCTCACTTCACAATTCAAGATGTAAAATGAAACATATGTGTAACAAAAAACTGTGTCCACTTGATCCTCCATAGTCTGAGGCAGTCCTTTATTATAAGCTACTCCAAAACCCTACCACTAAATATTCCACTCATTCAGAAGCTATTTTCAAATACTAATGAATTTACTTTAGATGGTATTGCACTATGTCAGTTTTTCACACCAGTTAAGCTAACAAGCTTCGTATAAACAATACATTTACCGAAGGTTTAAAACAAACAGCTGGTTCTAACCTGCTGGGAAAGGTCTGAGACCTGGTTCTTCAATGCTTCGACAATGGCATCATTATCGCTCACCAGAGCTTCAAGCATCCTTTCCAGATCTCCAACACGAGCCACTAAATCTGCATGGTCCATTAATGACTTATCTTTAGCAGAAAGTGTGGCACGTACTGCAAACAGAAAAACAAGGGGAATTCAGATCTAAAAATTATATTTCTAAAGCCTGTTTTATAAGATAAATAATGAAGTGTGAATTAGGGAAAGAGGGAGAGCATAAATAAGAAAGTAGATAAGTAAATAGGTTAAGTGCTTATATGTGTAAGAGAATGGTTACCAAAATGGCCAGCAAGCATGCTAATAGCAAAGTTCTGGTTAATAAACCCAAAGAAACATAAGTGAAATATTTGTTTTTGCTAAAACTGGTGTCTTCGACTATCATGACCATCTCCAAGAGTAGCATGGAGGATGTTGTAGACTCAAACTCTCACAAGTCTTATGACAGAGCCATCTCTGGTAGTCTAATTCATGAGTGAGGAGATCATCTGTTATTACCGTAGAAAAGCACCTTAAGAAATTCTAATCACAAAAAAGAAAATGCATGCTCTACATATGTTTATGGGAATAAATTTTGCAAAAGCATGATTTTATATTGAAGAATAAACGATACCTCTCTCTCTGATATCCTTTGAGGCTTCCATTCTCGCTGCATATTGGGTTGGAGTCCCTCCCACTCGACCCTGTTGTGTTAACTCCAACTCTTCTATCTGGTCCTTGGCAACCTGTTCAAATAGGATTCTTTTTACAATAATGGGCAAAATCATTAAATTATTGTGTGGATATAAGTGCAAGGGATAAAACCAACAAAACTGAAGGAAATGTAGGAATATCAACCCTTCATCATGACAAAAGACTTCATTTCAATCTAATATTATGTAATCTACTCATTACATGCATAACAGTGACAGTAAATGGGCAGTACAAATACAATTAAGCTTGTGTTCTAAATGAAAAAACTGACTCCTTCAAACTGATCTCACAAGTACATCTTCTCATTTCCAATATCATCATTCTTTCACAATGATGCCACATTAGTATCATCTGCTTTCTTCATTATACTACTCTTACTTTTATTTCCTTTTTAGCTGCCAGAACAATATAAATCACTATACTGTTACCTATTAATTCATCAACACACAACAATGTCATATTTCATGTGCTTGCTATTTCCTTTAATGCCAGAGCCACCAATCGTTCATCTCTGCTTAATGAAGTATTGCACTAACTGTATTCTCTCTCATACACAATCATCTAAATTTTAACCTTTTCAGTCCTAAGTATGTACAGTGCATAATTTTCAGCATAGCTTTCACTATGCATGTACATTCCAAATTTTCCTTCCCTTATCAAAAAGAAAAAATGGTTGCTCTACTCATTATAGATCTTTCTTTCTTTTTTTCTTTCAAACTATTTGCCACTTCCCGCATTAGCAAGGTAGCATTAAGAACAGAGGACTGGGCCTTTGAGGGAATATCCTCACCTGGCCCCCTTCTCTGTTCCTTCTTTTGGAAAATTAAAAAAAAAAAGAGGGGAGGATTTCCAGCCCCCCACTCCCTCCCTTTTAGTCACCTTCTATGACACGTAGGGAATACATGGGAAGTATTCTTTTTCCCCTATCCCCATGAATTAGACTACCAGAGATGGCTTTGTCATCATTACAGATATGTTATATTTTTCATATATCACTTACAAGTCTAAACAGCCCACACAAATACCCACAAGGTTCAACAACCCAAGAAAACTATGGTCAGAGGATATTGCATGTTCCCCATGTGGGCCCCCAACTCAGCTGCAGCAGCATAAATGAGATTTCTTTAGGGTTCAGACAGCAATAACAGCTGACTTACATATCTGAGTATATCAGGTGACCATGTGAAGCGATTCTAAATACAGTATTCTTGGAAGAATCAATTTCCAAGTAGACAAGTGGAGAAGAAAAAATGAGGAGGTTTGATATGATTGTACATTATTTACCTCCTTAGTAATTCTTTTACGGTGTTCTCAAGATAGGCAGGGTATTACATCATACCTGCAGATACCTTTCAGATTAGGTTCCTGTTGTTAGTCTAATGCAAGATGATAGTCTCTTCGTAGACTTAAAATTCTGGACTTCTTCAGTCTCTAATGCCAAATGACATTATAAGGCAAAACTTTTTATGAGAAGCTTTAAGCATAAAATGAAGTAATATTTTTCTGTTCCTAATTTTGCAGTCTCATGGACAATATATTTCTGAAGACACACTATCATTTATCTTAAAATAAATGAGAACATGGATATATATACTAATGTGGTGTGTGAAAGATCCATTCACACTCAACGAATAGATGAACACCAGTCAGCTAGGTGGCAAGGAAGCACTGTCTATAAGCAATGCCTTTTAGTCTTTTTTTCTTTGCATTTGCAATCAACAAGAGCACGTACTAAAATGGTCGGTCACAAATCTTTTTTACAGCATTACATATAACAGGAATTACACTACAATTTCTATTATTTCTGTGACTTTAGCCACTAAATTGGAAACTTTAAACATAGAACAGTCATTAATAATAATTCTATCGAAAAAGTTTTGCATTCAGTAAAATATCATTCACCATGATATACAAAAGAATACAAGGGTACAGCTGTAAGTGAGCTACCTTACTGTCACTATAATCTATCATTTCCATCAACATTTCTTTTGCTAATGAATGGGGGCAAAATGAATTTATATACATACACTCAACATAATTCATTAATTTCAGTATTATCATTACCATTATCATTCATGCATTTCTTGAAATTCAATAAGGAAAGGACTGTTTTTACTATGCGAGAACTTCCTATCGCCACAGGGACTCTCATCCATTTTGTCAAGATCCGAGAAGGTTTACTGTACAGTGGAACATAACGAAATACAATTTCAACATACTCACCTGAAGCTCCAAGGCAAGATTCTTGGCTAGGTGATTAAGATGATCAATTTCATCCCTCAAAGTCTTCTTTTCATCCTCCAAACCCTTTAGTAAGCCTTGTATATGATGAAGTTTCAACTGAAGGCTTTCTGTTGCCTGAGCATCAAGGAATAGTTGTTTTATGGCTGCCTTCAATTTGTCTCCATCTCTAAGATCTTGGTGCTTAAGGCTGGTGAAATTTATAAATGAATCATCCTGATTCAGCAAATGACTGAGGTTCTCTGAGAAATCATCAAGATCTTGATGAGTTAACTGTTTGAACAAATGTGAGTGTGATGACTGGTTTTCCATATTTGCGTCACCCTCTTCTAAGGGTGGAATATCTATGGTGCTTTTTGTAGATTTCTTTCTATCACCGAAACAACCTGATTGAACTTCATCTAAAGATCTAATGGGATGTGGCATGTCTTTCTCCTTTTCATGACTATGATGATCATGTGATTGACTGGTTTCACTAAGGTGAGGCTGACTAAAATCAGAGTTTGTTTCCCTCATGCTGTCACCTTCCATTTCCCCTCTAAGAGTGTGAGAAGAAAGTTCTTGTTTCTCAGAAAATGCAGAATGCATGAATATCTTTAGCATTCCTGCTGAAGCTTGCAATGAGATTGTTAATTCCTGAACTTCCTTCTCCAAATTTTCAACAACAACACGGTCCCAACGGCCCTTCAGAATAGACATTAACTGTGGGTAGGATTTGGTAAGTATAGAACGAACTTGTTCATCTTTATCTACATCATCTAACATTCCTTCACTCATGGCAGTACTATCTAAGACAGATCCAGAATTGCTAGTTAATTCTGTATCTTCATTTGGATCAGGATAGACTGTCTTACCCATGAGACCTGTTGACAGGGCACTGTCTTCTGTGAACATATTTAGTTGACTAGCTTCATTATCCTCAGGCATATAATCAGACAAAAATGAGAGATCTAAGACCTTCCCAGAAGACATTTCTGGTTGATGTATAACACCATGGTCCTCAGTATTTTCATTATATACTTTATGATCTTGAGACTTGTGTGTGTAGGTTTCTGCTACACTGTAGTAGTGCAGCAGCTGCAGTGTTACATGTGACAGGAGACCTACTGTTTTCTTGTACCAGTCCCTGGAAGGTTTCAGATAGTGTGTATTAAAGCTCTTGTCTTTGAAAAAAGAAATTTTCATGAAGGATTTATCATATTGTACCTGACAAAAAGAACATTCACATACAACAGTCCTTAGATACAACTTCCAATTACTAAAATGTTAATGTTAATCTGAATAGGTACATAACAATAAAACAGTGCACTGTAGCAGTGAATATAAAATGCACAAACCTGTCACTGTAGAGGCTCTGGAGGTGTCGCTGGAATAGGAGAGAGTTAACATCAGTAGCAGGTTCTATTATCTTGTGAAGCTTGTCATTTTCATCTTCCAGCTACGTAAGAAGACAAGCAGGGGGACATCAACACGTACCAAAAGCACACGAGTGAAGGAGGTCACAAGGTTAGTACTATTGAACAAGGAGTTAATCTGACTAAAGTGGGTACACCATACATTACAATAACACTGGATGCATCATACAGATAATACCACACATTAAACATTACTAAACATTCTACAATTATTGACACAATCTTTACAATACAACAAGAAAAAATTAAGGTCCAAGCAATCCAAACCACATGAAGTTCTACGTGAGATAAATCATGTATACATACTGGAACAATTGCAAAAAAATAATTGTATATCTTAAGATAATACTAACAAAAAACAAAATTGTGCATAATAAGATACTCGAAATGTCTATGACAAAAAAAAAAGGTATTTCAGGACAGAAACAAACACAAACTGAATCAAATCCACAATTAAAGAAACCCAGACAATACAGTAATAGGCATCATTAAATAATGAATCTTGTGAACACAAAAAAGCCATGATGTGAGAAAACACTACTCTTTCTACAGTGCAACCATAAAAGAAGCTAAAACCAAATGACATGCTATGTGTATGAAAATGCTGGTTTGAAGAAAAAAATCTAAGGTTACTTAAAATTGAGAGTACAAGGCAACAAAATATATCTTATAATACAACTGAGGTTCTTGTGAGACTCCTTCCATGTGTCCATATCTTTAAGTTTACCTTATATCTACATATAACTCAGAATTAAGACAAACTCTCTATGTGCTCTCCATCAATACATCTATATCCCTCTCCCCCACTACACCACTTCCCACATACATCAGTCCCTTATCTCCTTTGTGCTCTTCCATTTCTAATATCTCAACTGGATTTCCACATCTATGTATCATTCATGCATTTACTCCATCATGCCCACAGCCTCACTCTTTAAATTATAAAGCATTCTTTTTAATGATTTAACTATGCATTTCAAGTTTTCTGCCTTTCATGTAGCATCTCTGCAGTATCATAAATGTTCTAGGTTTCTACACATTGTATCTCATTCACTCTTACTACTTCACATTTCTGCATATTTGTACCTAAAACTGTACTTATTCTTTTAACTTGTATATACCAATTGAGTTTGGTAAAGTGTGTGAAGAAGAAAGTTAAGAGTAAATGTGAATAAGAGCAAGGTAATTATTAGGTACAGTAGGGTTGAGGGTCAAGTCAATTGGGAGGTGAGTTTGAATGGAGAAAAACTGGAGGAAGTAAAGTGTTTTAGATATCTGGGAGTGGATCTGGCAGCGGATGGAACCATGGAAGCAGAAGTGGATCATAGGGTGGGGGAGGGGGCGAAAATTCTGGGAGCCTTGAAGAATGTGTGGAAGTCGAGAACATTATCTCGGAAAGCAAAAATGGGTATGTTTGAAGGAATAGTGGTTCCAACAATGTTGTATGGTTGCGAGGTGTGGGCTATGGATAGAGTGGTGTGCAGGAGGATGGATGTGCTGGAAATGAGATGTTTGAGGACAATGTGTGGTGTGAGGTGGTTTGATCGAGTAAGTAACGTAAGGGTAAGAGAGATGTGTGGAAATAAAAAGAGTGTGGTTCAGAGAGCAGAAGAGGGTGTTTTGAAATGGTTTGGGCACATGGAGAGAATGAGTGAGGAAAGGTTGACCAAGAGGATATATGTGTTGGAGGTGGAGGGAACGAGGAGAAGAGGGAGACCAAATTGGAGGTGGAAAGATGGAGTGAAAAAGATTTTGTGTGATCGGGGCCTGAACATGCAGGAGGGTGAAAGGAGGGCAAGGAATAGAGTGAATTGGAGCGATGTGGTATACCGGGGTTGACGTGCTGTCAGTGGATTGAATCAGGGCATGTGAAGCATCTGGGGTAAACCATGGAAAGCTGTGTAGGTATGTATATCTGCGTGTGTGGACGTATGTATATACATGTGTATGGGGGGGGGGGGTTGGGCCATTTCTTTCGTCTGTTTCCTTGCGCTACCTCGCAAACGCGGGAGACAAAAAAAAAAAAAAAAAAAAAAAAAAAAAAAAGCATATATTCAACATTCAATTTTCCATCACTTCAGCAAAACTCTTTTCACAGTTGCCTATCTCAGAATCTATTTCTGATCAATATACCTGATTCATACATTCAGTTTCAATCACTTACACTTTCCTGTCACTTCTCTTTTGCAGATTTTGCAGTTTCCTTTGCTATCACTCTTTTCCCTAACTCTGTCATAAAAATTCATGACTTTGGAATATGGTCATTCACCAACAAAAATTTTAAAATCCTGTTTCTTTACATCACCCTTTCCCTTAAACCTAAATGTACTTCTAGCTACACTAATATCGTACCATTCAGGAGTGCAATTCATAAATATAAGTGCATAACCCACCCCAAACTGACACCAAACACACATTTCACCATCTGGTGCAACAAGCACTACTCTCTTTACAAAAATCATGCAATACCTCCTTTAATCTCTTCCAAGCTTCAAATGCTCAAAAAATACCTAACCATCATAATCAATCTCTCTCTCTCTCTATCTGAAGCAACAAGTTTCCATATATGTCTATGACTATGAAGCATTTATTCCATACATCCTCATTCTGAAGTTTGTTAGAAACCACATACACCCAAAACCACAGGTGTTCTCCCTCTCTATCAATAGTTTATCACAGATCTACCTTGATACCATTAACATACTCTTCATACCTATCCGTTACAGCAATGAGCAAAAACCTCCTTCACTTCAGCTCCAGCTATAATTCGAAAGACTCTCACAGACTGCAACTCTCAAGAATTCTCTTTAAACTTCAACTGATGCATAAAATTACACACTACAGGAAATAAAGTATAAATCATGTCTCTCCCAAAACAAGAATTGACTTTTTGATAGAATATGATAAGATTTAGAAAACTTTAAAATGAAAAATCATGTACTGAATCCACACTTAGAAGTAAAGAAAAAAAAATAAATTTAATTAGTTTCTGTATGGGGAAAAATCTGTTTAGTGCAGGAAATTATTTTTGAAATATACTTCTCCCCAAATCATATGCTTCTACTTGAAAACATAATGGAGCACTGCTAAGCTTAGATTAAACAAAAATTGCAGAAAGAACAGTTTAGGCATAAACATGTAGGTTTTGAAGCCTGTAAGCATCTGAGCAACACTTAATCAATGCGAGTTAAAATAATATTTTACCCCCGAAAAAAAGAGGTGTAACCATGAGGAACATCCTTCTTTGACCATCAAAAAACATATAAGGCAAGCTGATGCTCATTCACAGGGACTTAATGACCAGAGAGCATGATAAAATGGCAGGGCACAACAATCTGCCATCACCTAATTCGACACCTACATTTCTCACCTGTGGACTTATGAGCTTCTGAGAGCACATCCACACGAAGCAGGAGGATTTCACATCAATATTCTCAAAACTACATTACTTTCCAAGACAGTATAAAAGTAATTTTCCTAGAAAAAAAAATGTCTTTATCTTATCAAAAAGAGAAACAATATAAAAGTAAATCTAGCACTGGAAAATCTAAGAACAAGCTACCACACCAACAATGGATAAAAGCAGGCTATGCTGCCACCACAAACTTTAACATTTATTCTTCCACCTTAAATGTGAATGAAATGATAATAACTTTACTTTTATTGTATCAAATCAACATAATCTTCACATGTTCTTCATCAGCAACACTGATACAGATATTTCACATACTGTATATCAGACAACGGTGGTAATGGTGGCAACAACTACACATTCTGCATCATGACCCCCTTTTTCATCCTGAAAAGTAATGGAACTGATGCCCTACTTCTACTAAGAACTTAAAACTGAAATAGTGGCATGAAATCTCAATCCATATGTGTATGGGTGAAGTGGATGTCAAAGCAGTTGAAGACTTCTTAAAAGAAAAACTTGGGGAACAAAACCAAAATATATGATTATCCTTCATGAAAAATTGACCCTCATTTAGGATCATCCTCTTCTGAAGAAAGCACACCCAGGGCCACACAAGGAAAGCCAACCGTATCCTAACATTTATCATCAAACTATAGCATTTGTTGAATACTAAAAACCTCTAATGTTAATGTCAATCAGCAAGCGGGTGCCCATACAATCCAGGTAAATGCCATCTACCTTTCACCATCAACTACACAGGACAGGATGGGCTATGTCCTAAGCAACTTTATGGGATATTCTGGAGTTTTTTGAATCCTGACTCAACATAAAGAATTATACTCTGAGGGAGAAATATTCTGGGAGTACCAAAAGAGGTTTATCCTCATATTCAATCACATATTCTTTGGGGATTGATTAATTTTTTCCCTTTATGGGTGATCTTCAAAGATAAACAGATTTTCATGTCCAGAGGAATGATGAATTTCACAACCTCTTCTTCCTGAGATCAAGGTTTTATGAGGATATCAGACACTGAAAAGCCACACTGCTCACACAACTCACCAATAAAAAAGATCCGAGACAATAACTCCTATTTAGGGAAAGATGTGGAAACCATAAGGTCTCCTTAGAATATTAGGATCTCCATGGTCCACTCCATAAGGGGCCAGTGATATACATGCAAGAATATTAGGATCTCCATGGTCCACTCCATAAGGGGCCAGTGATATACATGCAGACCCCATAGGCAAATGCTACAGTAAAGAACTCTTACATGAAGCAGTAACATCACTGGCCTTATTCTTGTCACTAAAAAGACCAGGGAAAAACTCTAAACATATGAAATGAGCTTAACTAACTTTCTAGTTCCTCCTAGTTAAGATTCAAAAGACTCGCAAACAGGATGCTACTGTCTTCAAGTGGGCAATCCCAGTGAGTGATATACCTTTCAACCCTAGAAACATGTGTTCCAACATCTTACAGCATAATTTAGTATTGTCCCTAGCCTTAAATGTGCCCAGCAACACTCAGGTCCATACACAATACCTCCACCATTAAATATTGGTGGAAAAACAAACTAAGCAAAATTATGAGACAAAAGCCTATAAGATAAGATGCAGAAACATTAAAGACATAAAATGTGATAGTAAGGTCAATTATATCAAAGTCCATTAATGCATCCAATTTGTGATAACCAATGATGACAGCATTTTCAGGCATACCATTCCTTAATAAAACATACTTACAACTTAAGCCCTGTAAACAAAATAAATGAAATTTGATACTGATGAGAAATTCAGAAAGGTGAAAACCAAAGTAGACAAACCACTAACCACATCAAGTTACAGATGATCAGCACAAACAGTGCCATAGCGAGCAAATGATTTAATCACAATTCATTTACTTGGATATCTGTGCCCTCACAAATTACCTAAGTCTGGATGGAATACTCAATGGTCAATATGTCCCCAGAAGCAAGCAACTGCTCACCTTACATATTCTGTAATGGTTGAAGGAGGTGAATCCTAATGGATATACCTTAGTATGTGGTATGAACATTTTTAATCCTCAACAAGTAAGTGCTATCTCTCAGATGTTCAAGGTCTCTGTCTACAGATATGAAATAAAAGCTTGCTGTACAATCAAAATAAGCATAGAAAAACAAAAAACAGTGCATAAAAGAATAACATATGGGTTTTGAGTAGTGGGAAACTTCTGCAAAATGACATAGAAAACTGAAGATCCATGGGTTCCAAAAAGCTATCCTATGGTACATGACAACTTTTGCTATCACTAACGACCATAAATCAGTAATTATCCCCATCACTAAGTGAAAATGAAGGTGTGTTATGTTGATACTGACCACAAACACAAGGTGTCAAATGACTTCATCCATTACTGCCAACACAATTTTTAGAGAGCATTTGTGCAAGAACCTAAGAGCTAGCTGGGTTTACTGCATCTGCAGTCTGTCTCTGCTCAAAAAAACATCTCTCTAGCAATCCAAGCTCTTTTTCCTAAGCCTTCCTTAATGAAATGGAAAAAAATGGTTCATAAATGTGAGAGATGGCTATGGGCTTTGCCCTTGGCCACTTTACTGACATAATCGGTACCATCACAGACAATGCAATCCTTTTAAAATGCATGGACCTTTCAGCATAGGAACTGAAGAAAATATTCTTCGAAAAGAAAGCTAGAATACTTACTTCTAACAAAAAAAGGGTGGAGATCTTACCATCAATATTGTGCTTTACGATATTACAATTAGTATGATGAAACAGTGACTTTAGCAAAATGTCATTCAGATACTATGCATTCATCTTTTAAAGTTCCAAGGTCATAGGATTACGTGACAACTTATCAAATACCTATGCAGCATCAAACTGCTTCAAGAATCATTCTGCAATAGACAGATATATGCAGTGATCCGTTTTATCAAAAATATCTTCTGTCAATGAACAAACATCCCTAATACATTCACACATGGCCAATGAAAGTAAGAAAAAACTGAGACATAACTTTAAGGACCGAACTCAATATTCAATACTCTATCACTCTTTAACACTTCATTTAAGCTTAATAACCTTCCTGGAAAATATCTGCTCACACTGTTGAAACATCAGAATTAAACATCATCTTAAGGCTATATCAAGGCTACTTCACACTTCACTTGTGCAATATTCTACATCTAAGACTGCAAGCAAGAGAAACTACACCATGTGTTATTCTCTGGCAAAGCATGAGATATATGCCTCAAAACCCAACCAGTAGAACACAAGAATCTTACAGATATAAGTAAAGACACTAAATATTGAATCGAAGAATATAAAAGCTTTGAGGATAAGACTGATAGATTAATGATATCTAACCACTTTGATAAGATGATGTAGAGGACACTCTGAAAGGAGCAACATGCTTGTCTCTTCATACTATCAACAACTCAAAGACTAAGAACTGGAATAAAAATATGGGGCAGCAACTTGCACTCCTTATGTTCTGCCTCTGCAATAACTAGGGCAACTTGCATTCCTTTTGTTCTGCCACCTCCTGCATCAATGAGGTACTGCCAGGACACAGACAAAGAAAGGCCACATCCTCTCACATCCATATGAAAGCTGTCCTGTGTAATGCATCGAAACCACAGCACACAATCCATATCCAAGCCCCACAGACCTTTTCATGGTTTACCCTGAACATTTCAAATCCCCTGGTTCAGTCCACTAACAGTGTGTCAACCCTATTATACCACATTGTTTCAATTCACTCTATTCTGTGCATGCCTTTCACCTTCCAGCATGTTCAGCCCCCAATCACTCAAAATCTTTCTCAGTTCATCCTTCCATTTCTAATTTGGTCTCTGGGTTCTCCTTGTTCCCTCCACTTATGACACATGTATCCTCTTTCTCAACAATAGATGTACTCTTCATTATTCATCCAAATAAATATTAGTTAAGAAAAAAGCAGAGCTGATCTATCTTCCAAAATATTCGTTCCTGTGATGGTGTGGACTTATGTTTTAATTGAAAACTACTAAACTTTCTGTCCTCATCAGGAACAAAATCCAAATAATACAGGATGGTATGCATTTAATGGGGAAGAAAAATTCCTTCCCAACTATGACAAAAAATTATTCATTCCTGTAAAGGATCCAAGGAGCAATGTGACTAAATGAATTCCTGACAAGCAAACCTCCCCCTTCCAGGAAAAGTAAAAATCCCAAAGTACTGATATAAACCATTATCAAAGTAAGGCTTGCCTTATTGTTTCCTAAACCATGCTAACTGTTTTCAACATTGCAAATGAATATCTAAAAGTGATTCATACTTTCAATGATAGACATTTCTCATCTTAATGTTTCTCATTATTTGCTGTTAACAGGACTGTCATCCAACAGCAGCTCCTGAAACTTTTGGTTACCCTTTACCTGGAAGGCTCCATCTCCTTTGTCTCTCTTTTCTTCCCCGTTACTTTGAGAAATATAAGATGAGAATTTAACTCTCTGTAGGTCTGTATCTCATCATCCCAAACAATGATGCACAAATGCAGCAAATGAACACGAAGTTGTATATTCGTGATGAACAAGGCTCTAAAGAACACTAGCTGCTAATCACTATCAACTATTAATCACAGGCTAACTTAATTCCACAGAAATAAGCCTCACAAAAAAATTCTGACACAATTTCAAATGTTAAGGACATGAATTCAGTACATATCACTAGCCTCCCAATGAAGGCACACACAAATTGCTCAGGTCCAGTTTCTCTCAACATCTTCATACAAATGGAAGTAGATTTGACATTTTTGGTTACTCTTGGGCTGAACAAGCTGACAAAAATACTACCACACCATTTGTTTAAATCATCACTGTTCGACAGCCTTAAAAAAACTCCTGTCTTCCAAACATATTACCTGCTGACAGAAATCACTTTCAACAATACCATTTAGCCTGTTAACCCTTACAAGGAATCTCCAACTTTCTGGAGTAGCTGCTACTTCAGCAGACACTTAATTACCTTGGACTGGTGTCCAGCACACTAAATGTAACCCTAAAATAAATTGATGGATCTCTTGCTAGCTGTTCCACAAGTGTGTCACCAAGTAAACATTAGCCTGGTGTTAATGCCACATCAATTGAGGTATTAGGCTACAATGAAGCTATATCAGAACATTCAGTGCTACTACACAGTTCTGAAATATATTCATTTATTTATGTCACCTTGTACGACTAATAGATGAAGACCAATGAAAGATGTATCACTTATTTGCCTTGGACTGGTGTCCAGCACACCAAATGTAACACAAAATAAATTGTTTAAGCTCTTGCTAGCTGTTCCATAAGAGTGGCACCAAGTGAACATTAGCCTGGAATTAATTCCACATCAATTGAGGTATTAGGCTACAATGAAGCTATATCAAAACAGTCAGCACTACTACATAGTTCTGAAATACAGTAAACTCTCGATTCAATGGACCCTGATATAACAAATTTTGGATTTAACAGACCAGGCAAATAATAATACATTAATCAATAATAACCTCAAAAAAAAAGAAAAAATTCAAAATCTCTAATGCCGCATCATGCACATTTCATAGCACACTTGTTTTTGGTAGCATGGGGTACACCTGTTTTGTTTCAGTCTCAGACTGTCATGCTATCATGCGGTACGGTTGTATACAGAGATTTGCGACTTTATTCATTACATAATTTTGCAATCCATACAATTCAAAATGGCATAAATGATTTTTTTTTTTTGCTGTCTCCCGCGTTTGCGAGGTAGCGCAAGGAAACAGACGAAAGAAATGGCCCAACCCACCCCCATACACATGTATATACATACGTCCACACACGCAAATATACATACCTACACAGCTTTCCATGGTTTACCCCAGACGCTTCACATGTCTTGATTCAATCCACTGACAGCACGTCAACCCCGGTATACCACATCGCTCCAATTCACTCTATTCCTTGCCCTCCTTTCACCCTCCTGCATGTTCAGGCCCCGATCACACAAAATCTTTTTCACTCCATCTTTCCACCTCCAATTTGGTCTCCCTCTTCTCCTCGTTCCCTCCACCTCCGACACATATATTCTCTTGGTCAATCTTTCTCATCTTTCTCTCCATGTGCCCGAACCATTTCAAAACACCCTCTTCTGCTCTCTCAACCACGCTCTTTTTATTTCCACACATCTCTCTTACCCTTACGTTACTTACTCGATCAAACCACCTCACACCACACATTGTCCTCAAACATCTCATTTCCAGCACATCCATCCTCCTGCACACAACTCTATCCATAGCCCATGATAGAGGAGGTAAAAGAAAGCGTGTGATCTGTATAGTGCATTAATGTATATTGTATATGTATTAAAAAATGACCCATAGGTTACATTCAATTTAACAGACTTTCAACATTAATGGATACCTCCTCCCCCATATTAATCCATTAAATCAAGGGTTTACTGTAAGTTCATTTACTTGTGGCACCATGTACAAATAGGAGATGAAGACCAACAAAGCATGTATCACTTTTGTGCATTATCACTCTGCAGTCTACAAAAGCAAGAGGCCATTAAACACATGCTTCATTGCACTAAATGCACAAAGCAGTGTGCCTTCATACATGAACTGCACCTAGGCAAAGGATTTGTGAGTTTATTTCATCTAGTGACTACTGCTGTTAACATGGCAAACTGTTCAAATGGAGTGATGACAGCTAACTACTGGTGAATGGTCGTTATGTAGTACATTGTGCTATCATACAATCAAGGGCATTTTTTCATATCTAGGTCCAAATATGCCAAGACAAAAAACCAAGAAGCACATGTATTCTTAGTTTTTCACTAAATGGATACTGCAAATATCCAGAAGAGGACAATATCAATAACAAAATAATAATCTTGAAAAAAGCATTATGAAAATCACTGTAACAATACATTTTACAAAGTTCCAAAACTTTGTGCAAAGCTCAACAGCCTTGAAAATCATTCAGTTATATAAACAGGAACCCTTTAAAAGCGAATCAAAATTCAAATGACAAATGGGAATACATGTACAAGGAAACTACATCATGCATGGAAACACTAAATAGAGTCATGCTCTTGTTTTCACTATTCCTACACTGCAAAACAAGCTGCTTAGCTGTATTTCAGATTGGATGCATTTAAAAATCTATAAACAACACCATTTTTACATGTGACAATAAATCATTTCATTCAGACACCCCTTTCAAGTGCAGTCTCTTACTCTGTTTTTCTACTCCTATCAATCCCTTAAATCACTCTGCATTCCCTTAACTTTTACAGATTCAATTTTTCTTCATCACCTTTCCTTAAATTCACACTATCTTAGTACTACTCCCTTTACTTATCACCCAATGCTTCCATATCATCATGCTTTTATATTCTTATTCTTCTCTATATATTTTCCTTCACATCCAACCTCTTTCAAAATTCAATTTCAACTGATTTCCCTGTATTCAGCGTTTTTATTACCATATCTTGGTATTGCCTTATTAATGCAGAAAACGGCAAAAGAGTGTGAAAGATACGAAAAGATCTTGGAGTGCATTTCAATGTATGTTGAACCTCATTATACCAGAGATGCATGAAACAGAACTATCCACAAACCGACACCAGCAGGAATAACCTTTTCTCTGTGCAACTTGTTCACATTTTTCCTGCATTTTCAAGGGTGAGTTTGGAAAAGACAAAGAAATCACCTTACTCACATCCACTGTTACATGCAATACAACAAAACCACAACCTCCTATCTACAACTGACCCCACAGTAGTTACCCATCAATGCTTCATTTGCCCTGGTTCAGTCCATTGACAGCACATCATCCCCTGTATACCACATTGCTCCAGTTCACTAACCCTCCATACATGCCTTACACCCTCCAGAAATCAAGCCCTAAACTCTCAAAACCTTTTCCGCACTGTGCTTCTATCTCCAATTCAGTCTATCTTTCTCCTTGTCCCTCCACTTCTGACAAATATAGCTACTTTGTTGATCCCTCCTGACTTACTCCTTTCATATCTCCTTAACATTTTTTTCAACCATACTCTATCATTTCTTACTCGATCAACCCTCCTTTCACCACATACTGTCCTTAAACATTTAATTTCCAGCATTCACCCTCCTCCATATTTTTGTACCTACTGAATATGCCTGACACCACATACAACACTGGTGGGACTACTGCACCATCTAACATGCCCATCTTTGCCCTCACAGACAGTGACCTATTTTTCCACACATTCCTTAATGCACCCAAGACTTCAGCCCCTCACCCATCCTATGATTCACTTCAGCTCCCATGGTTCCATGTGCTGCCTTGTCCACTCCCAAGCATCTAAAACTCTTCACTTACTTCAAGTTCCCTCCATTCAAACTCACATCTAACTTACCTGTCTCTATGCACTGCTAAACCTATAAACCTTCATTTTATTCCTATCTACATGCAACTTTTTCCTTTCACACATTCTCCCAAACTCAGAAATCAAATTGTACAGTTTCATACCAGAATCTGCCACCAGCATCATGCCATCAGCAGTGTTAGTGACTTACCTCCTAACCCCCATCCCTATCCGACTACAGACCTGAGCCCCATCCCTATCCAACTACAGACTTGTCCATCTTCCCAAAACCCATACATTCACTTCCCTCACTAGCCCATCCATAAACAGATTAAACTACACTGACATCATACACCCCTACTATAGATGCACCTTCACTTAGAACTACTCATGATTCTCTCTTTCTATTTGCACACATGCTTTACTCTCATGATAAAAACTCCATACTGCTTTTAATGACTTTCCTTTCACACCAAACATTCATCATGGCTTTCTCAAGATCCATACATGCTACCTACAAATCTTTGTTCCTCTAACTATCTGTCACACAAATTCCTAAAAGCAGACACATGATACACACATCCTCTTTCTGCTACATGGATGCAAGTCGTGGGTCCTACATGCTAAAGCATGGAAGAAGGTGGAATTGTTGGATATAAACTACATGAGGACATCATGTAGCATGAGTAGGGTTGACTGAATAAGGAATAACACTGGGAAAGAGAGATGTGGTAGAAAAAGTGTGTTTGAAAGAGCTGAGCAGTGTGTGCTGCAATAGTTTGGACATGTGGAAAAGATGATTAAGGACATACCGAATAAAAAAATATATCTTCAAAAGTGGAGGGAACAAGGAGGAGGGAGAGACTGATGACAAGATGGATTAAGGCTGTAATATATATAATCATGATGTCTAAAAATGGTTCTGGATAAGCAATCATACTCTGTTGCATTGAGAGGACCACTAGATATACATATTTAGAAAAAACGAACTGCTTCAAACAATAACCATCTATTTGCTCTATTATGTATCTATCCCAATGCCTATCTCTCATCATTACATGTGCCCCCAAGTTCAGGTGTGGATCAGGCACACAAAGCCTCACAAATCAATCATACATATCCTGAACCCATGCCTAGTGTATTAAAAAGAAAAACGAATTTTTACACTTACAAAAATGCTCCTAAAATGCTTCTTTGCTTTTCACTTATCAAACCAAGTTAATTCATCAACATAGATGCTCTGAATTCACATCACCTTATTACACAAAATTCGTCTGCTGCATTTGTCCCAAGTCATCCTTTTAGGTTCCTCCTACAAAATATCCTTGGCCTGATACAATTTTCATACTGCACCTATCCATCTCTCCTGAAGTCTTTCCCTCCTGTACCCAATAACCTATATAAAATCATATCTTGGAAGTAAAAAGCAAATCATATAAGCATGTGAAAAATGCAACTAATTATTATGAGTAATCCTTTGCTCATCAACAGCATACCAGTGTCATTCTGTTCAAGCGTATACATTACCTATAAAAATAATTCAGATAAAAAGATACAAGCAAAAGAATTTTGTGAAAAAAAAATCATATATCAATAACCACACAGATGAGCCTTAACTGTCATCATGAACATTGTAAAATCATGTGAAATATATATTTTTCAACACTTCCTATGTTTAATATCTGAATGATTAAAGCAAGACAGCAACAGCTTCCCAAACACATATACAGAAATATAAAGCCATGGCACACCAAGCAGCAAGCATCAAGTACCTTTGTAACCTTAATTTTGATGTTCTCAACCTCAGAGCACAATGCGTTTGAGATGCAAGACCTAATATTTAGGTCATGGTCAATCTGAGCACGAAGCTGTTCCACTTCATCATCTAAGGCCATCTGACTCCCAGAAGCATGCACAGATGATAGCATTAAATGATGCTCCAAAAGAAAATCATACAATGTATAAGAAAAAAAATAAGAAAAAAAAGAAAGATCTGAAAATTTCTCAAATAATGAGCATAATCTGGTCAATGAAGAGGGACAGATGTTAATGATCTAAACTAGTGTCAGTTAGCTGATTTCACTACCTTTACCTCAACACATAATAATTTTATGAAAACCTGTCACCTTTAATTTGACTATGGTATTTGTTACTCTTAAACAAATTCCAAGCTCCTCCGAATCACATACTGGATGACCTAACACACCTGGAATTTGTGTGTCAAGTTGGAACCTTTTCTCACAATTATAAATTTTATGTGATATTACTACATTTCTGCATGCTTTGTAATTTACAGCCTGTAATAATACAATAATGGAACAAAGAAAAGATATATTTACAAACACCTTAACTATGGTAGATCACTGTGACACATATTAAGACAAGATAATAAATGGCTTTTCATCGACAGAGATACCCGAGCAAAACTGATAACATGCCAATAAATTGTCTTGTATGCATATGTATATACAAATATTTCCATAAGGCAAGATCAGTGTGCCCTTGCAATTGTTCACTTCTTTAAATTTCAAGCTGTCACATGCCCTCCCATCATTATGAGACTTTTCTATTCTACTCCTTGCTATGTCTACTATATGTATCATTCTATTTCTCCATTAGGAAATGTTCCACATCTAACAGAAATCTGAAAGCTAGTGGATGACAAGGAAACAGAGGGCAAAATTGGGTAGCCCAGGGTACCTGGCAGAGAGAAAACTGGGGAAAAGCATGCCCAGTTGCATACTGAGAGAGGAATGGTGACTACGAATACATCATTTAAAAAAATCAAATACATTAGTATGGTACATCAGGGCGAGTTAAGTTAGGGTTCACTGAGTATCACTGGATTATCTTTTAACAGAGAGGCATGCAGAGGACAGGTTGTTGAATGCGAACATTCCAAGAAGGGGAGCAGATGGAATGTCTGATCATTTCTTGGAGGTGAATGTGGAAACTCGCGGGAAATGGCGAATAGTTTAAAAGAAAAGAAAGAAAAGAGAAATGACAAATGTGTGAAAGACATGGTGAAAATGAGCGAGCTTGGACAAGAGGCCTGTGTGCCAAGATACGAAGAGGGATTAAGTGGAAAAAGACACAAGGTAAAAGGAAATGAAACATGAAACATTAACACAAATGATATTTGTGGTCTTACAAAGCTTAAAGAGGTTGCAAAGCTTCAATGGTCATTGGTTTCTGGGGAACATGAGACAAGAAGCTTTTGAAGTTAGAATAATTATCAACACCACTTTAGAAAGCAAATTCCCTTAAAGATTTTTAAAAGCAGAGGGGGAAAAAATTCATTGGTGTACTTAACCCGGGGAAGCTTCTTTTCCATTCAACAGAAAGAGCATGCAGTGATACACACACCTCACCTAATTTCACTGAAAGAATCCTTTTCCTCACCTGAAGTCTGTCATATCTCTACAGCAAAGTCAAACAGTGCAGATAGCTGGCGTATAGCCTACAGTCAAATGAGCTACCATTTGAGGGATGGGGTTAAACCAAAGCCATGCCAAGTTAATGTAAAGCAAGACGAGTACATCCAAGTTAAATTGGCAAGAATTACATGGAGTATCACAAGCCAGTTGTTGTGGAGGGTGTGAACACTATGCCAGGTATCTTAACTGCCCATTGGACCATGCTGCCTTTCACCCACACAGTTTACAAGCACAAGTGTCCAAAGCTCTTTAACTAACATTGCCAAATCTACCAAATATTTAGTTTTCTTATAGAATTCTTTAAATAATTTGTCTCCTTCCTGACAAAAATCGAGCATTAAATTTTATGGCATAAGAATTACCAACACATGATCTTTCTTTCAATCAACAGGAATATAAACATTTTCCTGAAATAGAAATAATGACTATTGTAATAATCTACCGGATAAACTGCTACGTATGAACAGGCATTTGTTCATTATGCCAGCTATAATATTCCTGGCAAGGTCAATTTTCTTAATAACACTGCAGTTCATTAATACATCTCTCGTCTACTGCCATTCCTTACGTGATCAAACTGCCTTATGCCACATATTGGTCTTCGGCATTTTATTTCCGATGCATCCACCTTTTTTCATTGTTTTGCATTCAGGGCAGATCTACATCCATATAACACTGTCAGAACTAGTGCATCTTCAAAAATACCCATCTTTGCCCCAACAGATGATGACAACTGCTTCCAAACACTCTTCAAAGCACCAAGGACCTTAGAACTCTCTCTAATCCTGCAAGTCATTTTAGCCTCCATGGTTCCATCTACTGCCAGATACCATTACCAGATACTTTATGAACTCCATTTCTTCCTGTTCATCCCCATTCAGACTTATTCTATAACCATCCTATCTTGTGATCCTGCAGCACCTTACTCTTTGCCACAGTGTATCCTTTTCACACCACAAGTATAATCATTAGGAGAGACACTATTTGCACTTCCACCACTACATTCAAACATTCAACCTTCATAAACTTTCTTGTATCTGGGGTCTGTTCAAGGTGAAATAAAATAGAAGAGATAATTCTCAACAGATCCAACACCTCTGGGTTGAGTAAAATGGTACATGCCTAGGTATCTTTGGTCATGGCACATTCTGTACTGTTCATATATCAGTGAATGCACCACTTATGTAGATTTCCTATAACATATTGGCAATTATCAAATGCAAATCATATATGGAATAACATTTTGGAGTGCACAAAGAAAGAAATTACTAAACATAACAGATTACTAAATTTAAGACTCACATTACAGTATAAAACAGAGAATCTGCTTTTTCTTACATGCAAAGAAGAATAAAGACTAAATTGCTTGGGTACAGTCCTGTATATACCATCTTTGGTACCATCTTTTAAACATGAAAAGTATCCTAATAAAATACATACAATACCATCTTGCCTTGTCCCACCTTAGTGGGGTTGCACAAGGAACCGACACTTTAAGGAAAATCCTTGCCATGCTCCTTCTGGTACACAGACATGAAAAATCAAATAAACTTCCACTGTTTGGTAAAAAGGGAAAAATCCCTTTAGCTTGTTTTTCTTCTGTCCTAAAACGAAAATTTTCTCATTAAAAAAACACTATGGTTACTGAGTCTCTAAAGATTCCACTGACCAGTGTCTCCTGATCCCTGGCTTGTAGCTGATTCTCCAAGCGTTGAATATCGACTGCATGCTCTTCCTTAAGACTGGCTATCTCAGATTTATGACAAGCCTTAATTTCATTCAGCTCGGTCTAATTCAAAGATAAAGTTGAGAAAAAATTAACTGGTGAATATATTCAAATAAAATTTTGATAAAATTAGGATTCCCTTTAAAAAAGAAATTCTTAGTCCATTACAAAACTGTCAACTATTTACCAACAAGGTGAACATTCACATATTGCTTGCAATTATATATGATGAACAGTTTTACTTCGAATAGCTGAAAATCATCCTAAGACAGTTGTTGTTTTCAGATGCTTTGCGTATGATGCCTAGATTATCAAATTATCTTATCCTAAGTTGGTTGAAGTACTACTAATTCATTTTCTTATCTAAGCATCAAAAATGCTTCTCTTGGAAATAGGAATTTATGAAGATATTCATGTGTAAGAATACAAAACATTATCACAAAGTCTCACAATGCTCCAAGTAATAAGTTTTTTCAATAAACATACCTAACTGCATTTTCTGCTTCATCAAGTAAGCATAAGGAACAAAACAATGGCCTCATTTGCACATATTCATTCTCTAACTTATGTACAATATATCAAAGCAGAGTCTACCATCTCCAGCAAAGCCCCAGGGGCCATTCCATGTTTACCTCAAATGTTCCATATGCCCCGATTCAATCAATGGACAGCAATTCCCCCTCCCTATACTGCACAGTTCCAGCTTCTTCTATCCCATGCATGCCTCTCATCCTCTTGAATGTTAAGGCCCCAATACCTTAGCATCATTCACTCCACCCTTCTATCTCCCCCTTTGTCAATTCCTTCAACCTTGCCACTAACATTTCTGATACAAAAACCCTCTGTCAGTCTCTCATCACTCATCCTCTCCATTTGTCAAAATATTTCAGCACACCCTAATTTCTTAAACCTATCGACCCACATAACACAACATACCTTCTTCATGCATCTAATTCATAGCAATCTTCTTTGCCTTTGCATTCAAGCCCTAAGACTTGCATACAATACTACTGGAATTATTCTACTTTCAAACATGATCAACTTTGCTCTTTTAGACACTCACATTTCCTTCTATACACTTCTTGATAAACCCAGCACCACAACCCCTCTTCTATATGAAGACACTTCAGATCTCATGGTTCCACCCACAACCACTTATGCTACCAGGTACCCATAGCACTCCGATTCCCCTAGATCCTCCCTAGTTGAACTTGTACTCAAACCATCCTGTCTCAATCCCTTCTGCACCTAATACTAATTCTGTTCACATTTACTTTAAACTTTCACTGTTTACAAACTCTCCCCAGCTCTGTAACCAGCTTCTGAAATTTTTGTCTTGAGTCTCCCACCAGAGCCATATCATCAGCAAGCAGCAACTGATTCACATCCCATGCCCCTGCACTTACAGCATACTGCAGATCTGTACCTCACTCAAAGACCCTCACATTACCCTTCCTCACAACCCTGTCTATAAAAAGATTAAACAGCTATGGTCACAATGCATATCCTTGATGCTGAACCACCTTCAATGGGAACCACTCACTCTTCCCATCCTACTTGCGCACTTGCCATACTCTCCTGATAAAAACTCTATAGCATTTAATAACATTCCATTCACTCCATTTACCCAGAGTATCTTCCAAAATGTATTTCTAACAATTCAGTCACACTCTTTTCCAGATCTATACAAGTCTACATACCCTGTGCCTCTCTTTAAATTATGTTACTCTTCCCAAGTAAGCTTCTCTGTGCATCACATCATCCTCTTAATAATTTCACTCTCCCATACACCTTAACAGGAATACTTAATAGACTTATACCTGAGTAATTTGAACATTCATTCATTTTTAACTATATGCACTCTGCCAGTCCACAGACATCTTACCTTGGGCATATATACAGCAAAAAGCCTCACTATCTAACCAAAACACCATTATCCTCTTTGATGAGACAGCTGTAATCATATCCATTTCTGTTAGCTTCCCACACTTCATCTTGAACAAGGCCTTCACACTCTTGCAACACAATGTCACAGGGTAAAATTTCCCTTCTGGCAACAGGCTCTTAATTCCCATCTGTACATGCAGCCAATGAACATTACACTTGTAGGGCGCCACCTCACATTCTTGTCTTTTAACGCAAACTTATAAATTTTGTAACACTACAATGACTTCCATCTCCCCCTAAGTTATCACTTCAGTGATTTCTAGGGCATCTCTTACTTCCTTGGTAGGTTGCAATGCTGAATCCCTGAGAGTCAACACACCTTGAAGCATCACTTTTGGTTCTTTAAATCAGTCCTAATATATCTATATAATTTTCTTCTGATCTTTTACTCAAAGTATTTGATCTTTTACGATCAATTCATCCACTGTCAATCTATGAAAGTGTTTAGGATCATTATTTGACAACTATTTGCTTTGCAACATCAGTTGTTCCTCTTTTCTTGTCCTGGTGCAATCATTTCTAGCCCTCCCATACCTATTAAATGCATCCCAACTTCAAAGTCTTCCATATCTAACAGTGTGTCTTTTGTGTTCCCTTTATTTTACATGACTCCAGTGACCCCATTCTTGCATACTTTTCTCCGATCCCCTCTCTCTGTTCAGTTCTGCTGGTAGACTGCTTTCTATGCAATTGATGAAGACTTCACAGCATGTGTGAGAATACTCTTTGCTCTACTTCCTGGTTCTGTAATTCAGCTTACTGGCATAGAGGTGACCAGAAACCAGTATATTTTTTCAAGTAAAATGTGAAGCATGAAAATGTTACAAAATACACTACAGAAATATTTACATTTATTTTGCTTTGTCGCTGTCTCCTGCGTTAGCGAGGTAGCGCAAGGAAACAGACAAAAGAATGGCCCAACCCACCCACATACATATGCATATACATACACGTCCACTCACGCAAATATACGTACCTATACATCTCAATGTATACATATATATACACACACAGACATATATACGCGTGTACATAATACAGAAAAATACATACAAAAACAGGTTATGAACAACAACAATCAAATTTTATACCAACGGAAATACCCACCTCTACACTAGTGCTTTTCAGTAGGCTAATAAGTCTGTTTTTGAGTTCCTCAAGTGTAAGAGAGTGTGACTGCATGTGAAGATTTTGCTCATAACTATACTGCTCGAGAAGTTCTTTATACTGCTGCTCTACCCATGCCACTTCTTCTGATAAAGTTCTCTCCAAGGATGCCACCATATCATTACTCTGCTTAATACTATCTGCAAAAGAATATAAAATGATTTGCTTTTCATAATCTGTGCATCAACCTACCACAAAATATTCCCCCCAAAATTTTCAGTATTTTTTTACTTCCCATCTAAAGAGATATATCATATACGCAACCTGCCTTTGGCAGATATTGACACTCTACCCACAACTGAGTCTAGATGCATCTTTTTTTTTTTTTTTTGCTTTGTCGCTGTCTCCCGCGTTTGCGAGGTAGCGCAAGGAAACAGACGAAAGAAATGGCCCAACCATTTATAGATGCATCTATAAAAGGAATATCTAATCAAACATAAGTCCCTTTTCCTAAATCCAATCCCTTTTTATTGTTGTAAATGAGCACAGGAATGTAGTGGTATCACCAAGCAGAAATTCTTTTCAACTCTTTCATCATTTTCATTTCTATGTTTTCCCTGTCTGTTTTGATGCTATACCACACTTGAAATACCTCATGACCAAAAAACAAACACAATAAATGATACGACCTTACCTGAGAGAATGTCCACTTTCTTTAAATCCTCCAAATATCTTTCACACACAGTGTGTAACTTTGCTTTGTTGTCTTCAAGAATCTTGTGGACCATTGTCATCTGACTTTTCAGAATCTGGAGCTGTGGAGAAATGACACAGTTCACAAGAACGAAGAAACTGGAGACCCAACTATAACTTAAAATTTTCTGATCATATGTGTGCACTCTTCCTGCCTTAACAATGCAGCATCAGGAACTAAGCCTTCAAAGAAAAAAACTCGCTATTCTTCTTATCCTGCTCATACTTTCTGAGTGATAATGAGAGAATTTCCAAGCCCCAACATATGGGTACTATTCTTTCTCCTCTATCCCTTGGTACAGAAATTATCAATTAATCTCAATTAACTGGCTTATATAAGACTCCAACTAGAGAATACTATTACAACTGCATCTTCAATCATTCACATATTTTTGTATTCTCTCAAAGATGTATTCATATTCATATTAATTTTTTCAATTTCAGAATTCATTTTTGTCTTATACAAACCTAAATTTACCTGAATGAACTATCTGATCTCCCTTCTTCAGCTTCTCAAGAAAGGTGATTTCAGTAGCTGTTGAATGGTTAGCCAAGCTATTTAGTGTTTGTACAGCCTAAGGTTAGGTGCCTGAGGATATAAAGCATTTACATTTCCTATTTTTTTTGAGAGCACAACCTAATCCAAACTGGGTGAAATATTTCAGAACATTTTACCAAAATTTTCCTAGTAAATTGTATGCAGATGATTATGGCACTTAAAAGGTTAATTATGTCCCCATTTCCATGAGGTGGGTTACATGTAATGAGCTGTGCAAAATTTTTGAGAATCAATCCTGCATAACTTGATATGGGCAGTGCTAGTTGACGATGTCTTCTCATAAAAAAAGGGTATCATTACCCTCCTCATCTGTTATGCATGTGAAATACATTTTTTCCAGAATCTTGAAATTGTTAAACTTGAATTTTGAAATCAATAAGCTTGAGCTTACATGGTTGCAACTAATAATCTTTTCAAAAAACTCATCTTCCACAGAAATTCTCAGTCCTAGAACAACTATCTGTACCTTCTGATGAAACTGATCTCACTCCCCTTGATCCATCCAGCAAAATAATCCAATAACTCCTTAACTATGTTTCAAACACACCAAATATTTCTAAATCATCCTTCCAAGTACATCTTCCACTTCCCCTAACATTCATCATTTCATCCCCTCACACTCCCTCCAACCATATGCAACTGCAGATCTTGCTGTTAGCAGATGAAGGCATGCTGCTTAAATCTGAAGCCAAGTCTGTCAAAGTTTTGCAAAACTGGCGTCTATAGCCATACATCACAAGCTGGTGATTAACAAGAAAGTCTGTTCCTTGAGAGAGGCTTGTTACCCTGATATTCACAATATAAACTGCAATAACATACATCATTTAAAGTCAATGCAATGACAAAATAACCATAATTATTTAATTAAGAAATATTAGGAACTCCAACTATGATTACAAATCCTTGTTTGTTGTTTTCTTTGATGAAGTGCAATTACAACATATCATAATAATAACTATACAACAATGGTATCTCTTATCTAACATACCTTCTCTGACTGAGCCTCCTGATAGATGTTAGTAGTGACTTCTAGAAACTCGTCAATAAAATGTTGATGAGACTCCAATAAAGTGTTCAGATCCCCAGGTGTGGTGGTCTTGGTGTTCAACTCATTCTCTTTTGCTGCTAATGCTGATGAAGTTTCCTTAATCTGGAATAATAACCAAATTATGAAAAAATAAAGATATGAAATAAAACAATATGTTCTATTTGCCTATAGAACGCTTACTAAAAATACATATTATCTATCTATCATCATGACTAAGTGGGTGGATCAGGTATCAAAAACTTCTGCAACATCATACACATCCTCAAACATGTCCAGTGTGTTAAACTGAAACATGGACTTTACATGTTTCAGTTGTTTCTACAGCCTACTAAACAAGCCATATTGTCTGCAAACAGCAACTATCTCACCTTTCTGGCCCCTCAACTTCCAGCATACAAGACCTTCACATTCACCTTCCTCATAACCCCATTCATGAACAGATTAAACTGCCCTAGTGACATTAAACACACTTAATGAAGACCCACCTTAATTTGGAACCACTTACCCTCCTTTCTTCCTCACTGCACATACACCTTACTTTCCCTTCAAAAACTCCTCACTGCATTATTAGCTTTCCTTCAGCATCATACATCTACAGCACCTTTTTCAAGGCCTGTATGTCAACCTTATCATACACTTTTGGCAGGTCCATAAATGTCACATACAAGTCCCACTTTTTGTCAGTCTTTCTCACATTTTACCAACCCTAAAGTATCCAACTAAGATAGAAACAGAGAATGAGTTGAGTTGGAGGGATCACATGAATGATCACCAACTGTCCAACATTAGAGAAATAACATCTCAGTCTGTCAATCTGGATTCCTGTCATTAATTAAATGATTACCTGGAAGGACAATGAATATTACAGCTAATGACAGGTGGACTGAAAATCTTTTTTTTTTTTTTTTTTTTTTTTTTTATACTTTGTCGCTGTCTCCCATGTTTGCGAGGTAGCGCAAGGAAACAGACGAAAGAAATGGCCCAACCCCCCCCCCATACACATGTACATACACACGTCCACACACGCAAATATACATACCTACACAGCTTTCCATGGTTTACCCCAGATGCTTCACATGCCTTGATTCACTCCACTGACAGCACGTCAACCCCTGTATACCACATCGCTCCAATTCACTCTATTCCTTGCCCTCCTTTCACCCTCCTGCATGTTCAGGCCCCGATCACACAAAATCTTTTTCACTCCATCTTTCCACCTCCAATTTGGTCTCCCTCTTCTCCTCGTTCCCTCCACCTCCGACACATATATCCTCTTGGTCAATCTTTCCTCACTCATTCTCTCCATGTGCCCAAACCATTTCAAAACACCCTCTTCTGCTCTCTCAACCACGCTCTTTTTATTTCCACACATCTCTCTTACCCTTACGTTACTTACTCGATCAAACCACCTCACACCACACATTGTCCTCAAACATCTCATTTCCAGCACATCCATCCTCCTGCGCACAACTCTATCCATAGCCCACGCCTCGCAACCATACAACATTGTTGGAACCACTATTCCTTCAAACATACCCATTTTTGCTTTCCGAGATAATGTTCTCGACTTCCACACATTTTTCAAGGCTCCCAAAATTTTCGCCCCCTCCCCACCCTATGATCCACTTCCGCTTCCATGGTTCCATCCGCTGACAGATCCACTCCCAGATATCTAAAACACTTCACTTCCTCCAGTTTTTCTCCATTCAAACTCACCTCCCAATTGACTTGACCCTCAACCCTACTGTACCTAATAACCTTGCTCTTATTCACATTTACTCTTAACTTTCTTCTTCCACACACTTTACCAAACTCAGTCACCAGCTTCTGCAGTTTCTCACATGAATCAGCCACCAGCGCTGTATCATCAGCGAACAACAACTGACTCACTTCCCAAGCTCTCTCATCCCCAACAGACTTCATACTTGCCCCTCTTTCCAGGACTCTTACATTTACCTCCCTAACAACCCCATCCATAAACAAATTAAACAACCATGGAGACATCACACACCCCTGCCGCAAACCTACATTCACTGAGAACCAATCACTTTCCTCTCTTCCTACACGTACACATGCCTTACATCCTCGATAAAAACTTTTCACTGCTTCTAACAACTTGCCTCCCACACCATATATTCTTAATACCTTCCACAGAGCATCTCTATCAACTCTATCATATGCCTTCTCCAGATCCATAAATGCTACATACAAATCCATTTGCTTTTCTAAGTATTTCTCACATACATTCTTCAAAGCAAACACCTGATCCACACATCCTCTACCACTTCTGAAACCGCACTGCTCTTCCCCAATCTGATGCTCTGTACATGCCTTCACCCTCTCAATCAATACCCTCCCATATAATTTACCAGGAATACTCAACAAACTTATACCTCTGTAATTTGAGCACTCACTCTTATCCCCTTTGCCTTTGTACAATGGCACTATGCACGCATTCCGCCAATCTAATATATGAAAAAGCCCCTCATTCAGCAAAGATCAAACCCAGAATGATTTGAAGAAAACTACAACTAAAACAAGTAAGAAAGCAAACTTTGAGCACTGCAGAATCTGAAAAAGCACTTGTTCATCTTCCCTTTTTCAGTTAATCATTGAATTATTTTATTTATATCTTATTCTAACTGTAAATTATTCTATTACTATATCAACATTTATCTGCATCTTTTCTGGAGTCCTACTGATGTACTTTTCCCTTATCTTAAAGAAATGCTCAAGAGTGACAGTCAAGTCGATCCATGAACTTCTGTATCATATCTCTTCTTTTCCTTATCTCTTCTAAAACTGGTAAGTCTCTGGCTGCCTCCACAGCTCACATTTTATTTTGGCACAAACTTTGTTTCCTGTCCTTAGATCTTTTCTACTGAATCTACTTGTCTCCTCAAGTGGGTTGACCAGACTGATGATTCACATACATTTAATCAGAACAACTTTACTTGAATAGTTTAAACACAGAGTGTGTAAGAATGAACTTTGATAACATCTTACAAAAAAAAGTTGACTATTCTATCTACGTACTAGAATAATAAAGGTATCCAAAATTTTGATGCTGTGGTGGTATATATCTAAATTGCCAATTCAACATATGAGTGCAAATTTATGAAAATTAGATCTA
This sequence comes from Panulirus ornatus, assembly GCF_036320965.1. NCBI lineage: Eukaryota > Metazoa > Arthropoda > Malacostraca > Decapoda > Palinuridae > Panulirus > Panulirus ornatus. The sequence goes on from NC_092269.1 coordinate 8,629,567, forward strand.
AAGAAGTACTTCCCCCTCTGATGATCCACCTACAACATGAAATGTTTAAGTTCCTTAAATAAAATCATAGTTGTTATCAATTGCTTTGTGGAGATTTTAATAGCAGAATAATTGTTCACTCAAATTAGAACTGCAGAGATAACATTGTACTGCTTTTCTGTCCTTCTATTATCCATATTCTACGTGCATTTACCCACTATATAGTATGGCAACTCATGTCGAAACTCCTCAGCACTTTTCTACAAATTTGTCCAGTATTAGCTGTACTTCCTCACACTGTCTCTCATACTCCACCTTACCTATAATGCTCTCCTGCTACTTGCTTCAGTTCTAACCCCAAAACCTTGTGCTTTTTCTAAGAAAAGATTTCCCATATCTTTACTAGCTATTTCGCTACTACAGACTAATATTTTGAAAGCATAGCAAAGCGAGGGTTGCATTAATGGTGACACATTTCAAAACACACAAAACACATACTCTTCTAATTACATCACTTCACAGGACAATGCTTATATAATATTTTTCTTTTTCTTGAATAACTGAAAATGCTACAACACATACCAGAGTGTCTATTTCACTCTTGATGCATGACATACGTGATGCTACTGCCTCTTCTAACTGCTCTTCAATATCTGTAAAACAGAAAATCTTAATAGTACAAATCACAGCTGTCAATCAAATATAAAAACAGAAAGGGAAGCAGAGAGAGAAACTTGCATACAAAACAATGGACCAGCACAAAGACATGTATATAAACATGTTCAGTGATACTGCACATCTGTATCTAGTTTCATAACCATTTGTAGAATATTGTTCACACAATGACATACAAATATTTCACTGCAAACATCTAGTTCTGATCTGTTTGGATGAAAAAAAACTATAGAAATTTAAAATGAAGGTAATTATGTTTCATACATAGAAAAATAAAATTACAAAGTATGATAAAGAAGTTGGACAGCAAAAATCCTCTATAAACAGCCTCCCTCTCACTACTCCGAACACCATTTCACACATAACTCACTTACATCCCAAAGTCAACTTATGCCACTTACATTCTTTAAACTTAACACATGTAAGTGAATCATATCTCACTCATCCCCTCACATTCCATATTTTGGATACTACTCTTCTTGTATTCCTCTGCCACCTAACATTCTTCACTCCATCTTATATATAAATCTTAACCTACTCAAACACTACTTTATATTCCTCAACCTATAATCCAATTCAACCCTCCATACCACTCAATCCCTGTACCTTGAATTCTCACACACCTTACCCATATATCCATCATTTATACCTTTCACCACAGTTTTCACAAATATGTCTAAGGAACCCCAAATTACATTGTTGGTCCTTTTACATGAGGACAATGGGGACTAACTAAGTTGAAGTAGTTTTGTCCATATCTTAATTTAATATACTGTTTCACATAACACAATTTCCTTAATCTTTTACTCGTTAGGTCTTATAATTATACTTCTTTCAGCGGGATGTTTTCAATATGGCTGACCAACCAACAGTGTTCATGTTTTTTCTTTCATATGCTGAGTAAACAAATTTCATACTCTTTTTCTTGAATTAATGGATTTTTGGATATCTCAGTATTGATGAAGCCTTCTTTATGGGTTTTTCGAACTTGTCATCCTCTAAACTTCTATCTGAGATGTTAACCAAAATGTTCATCCTATTCTACTGTCTACCAGGTGAGGAGTTACTCAAGCATTTGAAAATCCATCATCATCCAACAAGATTTCCCAAGGTTTCATCATAAGTTAGCATTATTTGGGATCATCACCAGGAGGTTTCAGAATACCATACCAAACACAAATAGGCTTAAATTGTGCTTCCTTCCTGAATACTGAGAGGCTTAAATTCTTATATAATACCATGATCCCTGACTTATGAGGTTCAACTTAAGATTTTTTGACTTTACGATGGTGCAATAGCAATATGCATTCAGTAGAATGCATACTGAAATTAGGTCTTTTCCCGGGCTCGCGATATGTGGTATGATAATCTCTCGTGATGCTGAGCAGCGGCAGTGATCTGCAGCTTCCAGCCAGCCACATGATCATGAGTGTTTACAACTGTATTACATATATCAAATGTATTTTTGACTTACTATATTTTCAACTTACGATGGGTTTATTGGAATGTAATCCCATGGTAAGTCAGGGGTCATCTGTATATCATACTAATCAAAAAGACACTGAACAGCATTTGTGAATCATCTAAATGTAAAGATCATTGAATGCTGACGAATTATATGACCAATGAACTTATGGATTCTTTTGATGGATTTAAGTATTTTCTCTTCTAATGTGAAGTGCAGACCAAGAGCAGGTATGACTATGTAAAGGATGGAACAAGAAAGGTAGAATGTATCAAAACCCAAGTAAATTTTTGATAAAATAATAGTAGGGACCCCTCAACATTAAAAAGTTACTATATTACCTAAAGAGGAACTTCTTTTATAGCAGTACTGCTATATCTAGCTTATATGCCTCCATGGTGGCTCCACTCTAAACAGAATGCCTCACAACTCAGTGTTGGAAGTTACCACAGAGAAAAATTACATACGTCTGGGAAGGAAAGGGAGTAACAGTGTACTGACTATCAAAAGCCACACTATAATGGAAAACAAATCTAGGGTCAGTCTCCCATTCCTTTATAACCATCATATATAAGATCTAGTCTAACTACTTGTGGGCAAAATTATATGCAGAAATCACAGATAAAATACAAAATCAAGGTAAACTATCATCTTTCAAAAACCATCCATTCTTTCTCGAGTTTCCCTAATCAAAATCAAGAATAATTATCAGGGACCAACTCACCATTTGCAGCATCAACCAGAGTAGTCCTTACATTGATGAGGTGTTCAACCTTGTCTGTAATCTTCTTCACTTCATCAGCCGAACCTTCTGATAATGCGGAATCCTGGGATGTGTCAAGAAGCACCTTTGGCAGAGTTACATGGATGGAATTAGTAATATCTTGATCCAGCTTAGTGAGCAGGTCCTTAACAACCTGCAGGTACTGTCCACTTACATTCTGAAAAAAAAAAATTAATAACTAATAATAATAAATAATAATAATAATAATAATAATAATAATAATAAACAACTTTAAAAACACAGCAAAATGAAACATCCTTGACACAAACCCATCTTCATTAGGAACCAATCACCATCCTCTCTTCCTACTTTCACATTATGTCTTACTCTCTGTTAAGGATCCTCTCTGCATTAATAGCTTTCCCTTTACCCATATATTCATAACACCTTCCAACATATATTTGTGGCTCCTTCCTGTTTGTGGACACAGTGATGAAGAAAGTAAATACATAATCCTAAAAGTACAGGGCAGGTCAGCAGTGTACTGGGGATATGGGGAGATGGGGGCAGAGAAACAAGGCAGTTGATATTGGTATATGACATGGCTCAGGCGGTAAACATCAGAAGAGAAACTCCAGAAACTGGTGACGTTTTGGGAGTGTGCGTCAATGAAGAAAGTTAAAAATAAATGAAAACAAAAGTACAGTAATGAGGTTACAACAAGCGATGAGACAACATGGTTTGACAGTAAGTTTAAACAGACAAGGCCTAGAGGAAGTGGAGAGCTTTAAATACCTGGGAGAGGATATAGTATGTGAATCATTAAGGTTGAAGTACATCATAGGGTGAGATAAAATAAGATGGTTTGAGAGTAAGTTTGAATGTGGAGGACTTGGAGGAAGTGGAGAGATTTAAATACCTAGAAGTGGACATAGTAGTAGATGGAATCACCAGAGATAAATTATGTCATAAAATAGGAGAGGGGAGCTAATGCCCTGGGTATATTCAGGAGTGTGGATGGAGAGGTCAGTGTCTCTTAGCACAGAGATGAGCATGTCTGAAGGTTAAGTAGTCCCAATAGTGTTTTATGGATGTGTCTTCAGCCTTGAATCCAAACTTAAAGAAGAGGGTGGACATATCAGCAATCCAATGCTTAAGGGCAGTGTGTGGTGTTAGCAAGTTGATCTTGTAAGGAATGATATTGTTAGATAGTGGTGTGCAGTAAGTGCAGACTAATTGACAGAGCTGACCAAGGAATGCTGAAATATTTTGGACATATGGAGAGGATCAGTGAAGGAACACCAACAAAGAGGACCTACATCCAAGAAATAAAGGAAGGATTGGAAAGGGGGAACCGAGGAGATGGGATGAAGTGGCGTTGGGGTATCAGGGCATCAACATATAAAAAGGGTGAGAGGCATGCACACGAATGAGCAGGATCAATCTAGTATATGGGAGATCAAGTCTTGTTAATTGGATAAACTATAAGACAACACCAACAGGGTTAAAAACATCAGTCAAATCCCAGACCTAAGGGCTCCTGCAAAACCCTCTTGTATGGAAAAATAGTGATACTGGCTTTATTCTCTTCATGATTCTTCAAAATCTCTGTGCAAGGCCTGTGGTATATCTTGCAGACCTACTTTCATCTTCAACACCATCACTGGCCGTAACCCCAACCATTAATTGTAACACCTCTTTTTCCTATCGCCACTATCACTACTCTTTCCCAATGACACCAGCTACTACTACTACCAACCAAGACAACCATTACCTCTACCCATCACCAACAATGAAACTACAATGAATCTCAACTCTCCACCACATTGACCACCACCAACAAAACCCTAGGTTCATGACCACCACCTTCAATCTTCTTTCTTCCCTACCACAATCATCAATACCCACTCCTTCCACTGTCATTTTTTTTCTTCCCTACCACAGTCGTCAATATCTACTACTTCCACCAATATCTTTCTTCACCAATTACCACCACCATCAATCCACTTCCTTCCCTACCACAATCACCATTACCCACTACTTCCACCACTATCTCTATTTCCCACTATTACTATTACTACTCATTACCCCTTACCACCTTCACTTACTTCTTACCACAACCAGCACCACTCAATACTCCGCAACAACATCACATTCTCTCTTTCCTCCCAAACATCACCAACCCATTATTATCACCACTATTCCCTTCCCTCTACAACTGCCACTACCATACCCACCAATGCCCTCTTACATCCCCATCACCACCACATACTCCCCACCATAACCAATCATCTACAACATTACCCCAATCATCAACAACATTGCCCCATATGTCAGACCACCAAGTCTACTCTCCACCACCACCACCAACACAACCATCCTCCACTCTCCACCACCATCATCAACACAACCATCTTCCACTCTCCACCACCATCATCAACACAACCATCCTCCACTCTCCTCCACCATCATCAACACAACCATCGTCCACTCTCCACCACCACCATCAACACAACCATCTTCCACTCCCCACAATCATTACAACCTAGACTACACATCACAGCCACCTTCCACTACCCACCACCACCAGTACAACCAGCAATCCACACTACAACCCTCTTCTACTTCCCATCACCATCACAACTAATAACCTACATCACAAACAACCTCTTCATCACACTACCACCATCACAACCAACACCCAACACTACACCTGTCCTCTCCTCTCCACCACCATCACAACCAACACCCAACACTACACCTGTCCTCTCCTCTCCACCACCATCACAACCAACCTTTTCTCCCCACCATCACAACCAACACCCAACATCACAACCAACCTCTTCTCCCCACCATCACAACCAACATCCCCACATCACAACCAACGTCTTCTCCCCACCACCATCACCACAACCAACACCCCACATCACAACCAACCACTTCTTCCCACCACCACCATCACCACAACCGACACCCCCACACCACAACCAACCTCTTCTCCCAACCACCATCACCAAAACCGACACCCCACACCAACCTCACCCACTACCCCACCCAACCACCACCACCTACACCCAACCATCCTCTACTCCCCACCATCACCAACCTACAGCCCACAACACAGCCACTCTCCTCTCCCCACCACCACCGCTGTCACCACAACCTACACCCCTCATCACAACCCCCACCCCCCACTCCCACCCAACACCAATAAAACCGCTTTGATTCAACATCCTCACGGCATCTGTGTTTCATATTCATGATAATGCTGCTCCCCTGGCAAACAAAGCACGCGGCTTGATGAAGGTGCTTGTGTGGCAAGGGGGAAAGTGAGCATCAGGTAGTGAAGGTGAACACACGGTGGGGTACCTTGGTATAATATAAAGGGGAGTATGAGGTGAAAGTGAGAGGTTTATGGATGGTGAACATGGTGAAGGTGAGTTCGAGGTGGAGAAAGTGACCATTAGGTGGAGGGGAATGATGAACATGACCTGATGCTGAGAATGAAGGGATGAAGATGATCATGAGGTGAAGGTGAGTCTGACATGAGCAAGCAACAGAGAATATTTCAGTGATAGTTTGAGGGGGTATAAGAAAGAAATGTATATCATGGGGGAAAAAGTATGTATAAATAAGTAAATAAAATATATATATATATATATATAATATATATATATATAATATATATATATATATATATATATATATATATATATGACACAATGAGGGGAAAGACATAATAAGGGAGATATATTAGCGAGGCGGAGGGGGAGGGAGGGGCATGAATATGAGGGGCGAACATGAGGTGAGGCCCGCGGAGAGCATGATGCAAGGGGAGGTATGACAAGAAGGTGAACATCAGGTCGTGGTAGGGTGGGAGGGGAGGGGAGGGGAGAAATGGGGAAGCTGGCTGGCTAGCTGGCTTCAAGAGGATCGACCACACCAACAGAACCAAGCGACCAGTCCCCTCACCCCTCCTCTCCCCCCTCCCTTCAGGAGCCGCCCCGCGTCCACGCCACGCCCCCTCTCCCCTCTCTCCCCACGCCACCCAGGCTATATAACCATGATGCTCCGTCTCTCACACTCCCCTTACCTTCCCTCGCCAGTCAACTTGCTCTCCCATCCTCTCCCACACTCGCTACACCCCGTCCCTAGCCAGTTCCCATGCTGCCCCCCTCCCCGCCCCCCCTTTTCCACTCCCCATAGCCAGTCCCCGTGTATCCCCACCCTCTCACAACCTCCCCCTTAACCAGTCCCCATGTTGCCCAACCCTTTCACACTCCCCCACCCCCACTCCCTAAAGCCAGTCCCCATGTTGCCCCACCCTCTCATTCTCCCCCCCACCTCCCAATAGCCAGTCCCCGTGTAGCCCCTCCCTCTCACAACCTCCCCCTTAACCAGTCCCCATGTTGCCCCACCCTCTCATTCTCCCCCCCCACCCAATACCCAGTCCCCGTGTTGCCCCATCCCTCTCACATCCCCCCCCCCAAAAAAAAAATAGTCAGTCCCCGCGGTGCCCCACACTCTCCCCACAGCCGGTCCCCGCGGTGCCCCACCCCCCTACACACAGCGCCACCTCTGTAAACTGCTGAACCATCACCATCCATGTAAACCTCGTCTCGTCATCTGCCAGAGGCGCCTCACCACCCACCCCATCTGTCCCATTCCATTCCATACGTTCCCCTCCCACCCCGACCCGTTCTACATTCCTCCCCACCTCTCCCACCCACCATCTAATTAAAAACCTTCTGAACCCGTTCGCTTTGCAAGAAGTCCTCCACTCTGGAGGTTCGGCCCTGTTCATTCCATGACCGGAAGAAAAAGACATATTTCCACTGATGCCACGACGCCAGTCATCAAGAACATTAGCATAACGAGACTCAAAATGACATCTTTCACCCGAGTTCACTTTTCTGGTAAAATGTTCCCGTGGAACACGAAATCATATCTATCTACCCATCTATATATCTATCTACAGGAGATATCTATCAATCCATATTTCTATCTATCTATCCATCTATTTAAACATCTATCTATCTACCTACAGTATCGATCAATCTACCTACCTAACTACCTATCTATCTACCCAACTATCTATCTATATATCTACGTACAGTATCTATCAATCTATCTATCTAACTACCCATCTATCTATCTAAATACCTATCTATCAATCTACCTATCTAACTACCCATCTATCTATCTAACTACCCATCTATCTATCTAACTACCTATCTATCAATCTACCTATCTAACTACCCATCTATCCATCTAACTACCTATCTAACTATCTATCTATCTATCGACTGGCTCAGAAGCCTCAAGTCATTCCCCCCCCTCCCCCTCGCCTCCCTGTCGTTCGTGAGGTGTCGTCGTGAGCAACGGGTCACACCATCAATGACAACAACAACAGCAGCGAGAGAGAGAGAGAGAGAGAGAGAGAGAGAGAGAGAGAGAGAGAGAGAGAGAGAGAGAGAGAGCCAATAGGAACGCGTCGTCATTTTCTGACTTTGCAGTATTAAAGTCTCTCTCTCTCTCTCACTCTCTCTCTCTCTCTCTCTCTCTGCTAAGCCGAGCCACAGCTCTCACTTCTCCCCTCAATTCTTCTGCCGCTTCCCTCTCCCCTCGCGAGATCCACGCCTCTCTCCCCTCACTCGACTCTCTTTAGTATATATATATATATATATATATATATATATATATATATATATATATATATATATATATATATATATATATATTGTGTACTTCAAGGCCGGAGATAATCTCAACGTAGTATGTTTTCCTCTCTCTCTCTCTCTCTCTCTCTCTCTCTCTCTCTCTCTCTCTCTCTCTCTCTCTCTCTCTCCTCTCTCTCTCTCTCCTCACACAAAGGCCTCCGTGGTGAAGTGGTCAGCAGCGTCCCTAACCATGAGCCATCACGAGCCAGCCTCGGCTAGGACGTGGGTAGCGTGGGTTCGAATCCTAAAGTTGGCGCACAGTCGGCCAACACCCAACCCAGGTGTACATTCCACCCCCCCCTCCGACCCCTCCCCATCAGGGCTGGCCAATAAATGGGTTAATTTGCTTGGGCTGGTGTGTGTGTGTGTGTGTGTGTGTGTGTGACGCCACCCCTAATAGTTCGACCTGGTTGGCTGGTTGGCTGGCAGTGTGGTCGGGTCGTATTGGTTCGACCAGCTGCTGTGGGGTGTGGGTACGGGGGAGGAGGAGGAGGGGAGAGGGGTTTACACCCGCCTGGCAGTGGTCGAACCCTCTGGTATGAACCACGCAGCGAACCCGTGAGAAGGTTCACTGAGCGGATGTGGCCTGCCTTACTTCGTCTGTTCCATTTGGCGCTACCTCCGGGAAATGGCGATTAAGTATGAAAAGGATATTAATAATAATAATAATAATAATAATAATAATAATAATAATACCAATAATAACAATAATAATAAAGATCTTAGTTTCATAATCAAGATGAGAAGACGTTTTCGCCACACACACACACTATATATATATATATATATATATATATATATATATATAATATATATATATATATATATATATATATATATTCCTATGAGTCCACGGAGAAAATGAAACACGAAAAGTTCCCAAGTGCACTTTCGTGTAATAATCACATCATCAGGGGAGACACAATAGAGAAATATAACAGTCAGTTGATATACATCGAAGAGACGAAGCTAGGACGCCATTTGGTAAACATATATATATATATATATATATATATATATATATATATATATATATATAATATATATATATAACCTGGAGATGTTGGACTGTTGGTGTGTCATGGGGCTGGAGTGGCCAGCAGCCAGTGCACAATATATTCATGGTTACTGTCCCCCTTAATAGCAGCGGCCTCATGTTCCCCGTGGTGGCGAAATGAATGAATAAATGCATAAGTAATGACGTCAGCCTCCGTGTGTCCGTAGAGAGAGAGAGAGAGAGAGAGAGAGAGAGAGAGAGAGAGAGAGAGAGAGAGAGAGAGAGGTCACCCCCCTCTTTCCAAAGGGTAACTTATCTTTTCCCCTTGGATGGCCATATACCCCATTCTCCTCCTCCTCCTCCCCACTCCCACCCTTAGCCTTGCTGTGGGGGACTTACCATGGCTGTGGGGCGGGAAGCTTCATGCTGTGGGGGTGCACCCATAACCTTGCTGTGGGGGACCTACCATGACTGTGGGCGGCAAGCTTCATGCTGTGGGGGCGCACCCATAACCTTACTGTGGGGGACCTACCATGACTGTGGGCGGGAAGCTTCATGTTGTGGGGCGCACCCATAACCTTACTGTGGGGGACTTACCATGGCTGTGGGGCGGCAAGCTTCATGTTGTGGGGCGCACCCTTAACCTTGCTGTGGGGGACCTACCATGACTGTGGGCGGGAAGCTTCATGCTGTGGGGTGCACCCATAACCTTGCTGTGGGGGACCTACCATGGCTGTGGGCGGCAAGCTTCATGCTGTGGGGGCGCACCCATAACCTTACTGTGGGGGACCTACCATGACTGTGGGCGGCAAGCTTCATGCTGTGGGGGTGCACCCATAACCTTGCTGTGGGGGACCTACCATGGCTGTGGGCGGGAAGCTTCATGCTGTGGGGCGCACCCATAACCTTACTGTGGGGGACCTAACCATGACTGTGGGCGGAAGCTTCATGTTGTGGGGCGCACCCTTAACCTTGCTGTGGGGGACCTACCTACTGTGGGCGGGCGGGAAGCTTCATGTTGTGGGGCGCACCCTTAACCTTGCTGTGGGGGACCTACCATGACTGTGGGCGGGAAGCTTCATGCTGTGGGGGCGCACCCATAACCTTACTGTGGGGGACCTACCATGACTGTGGGCGGCAAGCTTCATGTTGTGGGGCGCACCCTTAACCTTGCTGTGGGGGACCTACCATGACCATGGTGGGGCAGGCACCATGCTGAACCAGCTGTGGGGTGCCAACCTAAATTGCTGTGGGCACTTAATCTTGGGCCTCCGGGTCCACCAAACAAACCCCCAACCACCCATTTTTTTTTTTTTTTTTTTTTTTTTGCTCTGGGCATCAGCCATGGGCCAATTGGGGAACGATCCTGGTGTTTCGTACTTAACAACCCAGCGAGCCAGCCCACACCCCCACACCCACCGTAAACACGTCACCATAAAAACCCACCTCACGAAAACAACCGACGACTTAATGGTCAAATCACCTGAACCACCTTAAGCCCACCCCTTGAATGAGAGACCAATCTAAACGACCCTCCCTAACCCTCTGGCCACCTCACGCACAACCCCATGCCACACCCTCCCTCCTAATCACGCACGCGCGTGCGCCTGCGCTGTCCCAGCACACACGTAAAACCTCTTATCATTATCATCATTTATTATTATCATTTTCATCATTATTATTATTATTATTTGTATTATTATTATTATTATTATTGTTATTATTATCATTATTATCATTATTATTATTATTATTATCATTATTATCATACTTAAGATTTTCATTATCATATTCAAGCGCGAGGACAAGAAGGCAAAATGCTTGTCTGGGGGGGGAGGGTTCGTTTCCCCCTCATCAATTTCCGCCCCTCTCCCCCCCATAAGAACTACCCATCTCTCGTTACCAGTCACCTCATGGCCATCTGTCTCTCTCTCGTCTCTACTCTACTCTCTCATACGTCTTCTGACCATCAGCTCTCTTCTCTCTCCAACCACCTCGATGACACTGTACAGAACCCACATGCTAATCAGTCACTCCCTCACTGTCACTTCAGCTCAATAGAAATATATATATATACAAATTATAATATATAATATATAAAATATATATATATTATATATATATATATATATAAAGTTTACTAGATGCGTCCTTGCTACGTCTGTCTCGTGGTATATCAAGTGACTGTTGTATTTCTCTCTGTGTTTCCCCTGATAATGTACATTATGACTAAAGTGCACTTGGGAACTTACGTGTTTCATTTCCCCCGTAACGCATAGGAGATATCATATATATATATATCTATATAATATAATAAATATATATATAAATATATATAATAATAATATATATAATATACATATAAACTCCACCCTAAGCCAGATACCCACTTCTCAAAGAAACCTAAAAAGGGGAGGACGAACACCTGGGTCGACTGCAGGCCGACGGCTGACCCAGGCTTCGAACCCTGCTCGTGGAGGTTAATGGGGCGCGCGCGCGCGAGCCATAGTCAGCAACGCCACTTGCAAGCAACTCCACCAACAGTAAAAATTAATCACGAGTATTTGGAAAGCGGTTTGAGGGAGCCATTATTGTCAATACATGCGTGTCACAGGAAGAAATTAATAATCAATAACTGATAATTCAATAATCAATAACTGATAATGACTGGCGATAACTTAATGCCGTGCTGGCTGGCGTATGTACAAAGCAGACACGTAATAACCGTTTGGGATTAAAGGGAGAAGATGTCATACTGCATGAAAGGTGGGTAAAGGCACAAGAAACTGGCACAATCTACATTCAGTACGAGATATGATGTTGAAGGAGAGATACCAAAGGGATGTTTAATATACCTTTAATATCCCAGCTCAACATGTTGAAGTATTTGGGATATCAAATAGCCACCACACAATCCCGTGAAGGTAAGACGTGTCTTTTTATACACGCGATTCGACATCTTTGAAACACGAAATTCAACTTTGTTTTTCGACATCTTTGAAACACGAAATTCAACTTTTTTTTTTCTATATATTTTGAGCGTCCTTCTCTAAGTGTCCCGCTCCGTTTGTTGATTAATTTTCTTTTTTTTTCCTTTATCTTTACTTTCCTAGGAAATTTCAAAGGCAGTATACCCTCTTTATATGTGGGGGCACTTTCCTCTGAAATGTCCAAGGCAGTATACCCTCTTTATATGAGGAGGCACTTTCCTCTGAAATGTCCAAGGCAGTATACCCTCTCCATACTATATGTGAGCCCACTTTCCTCTGAAATCTCCATGGCAGTATACCCTCTCCATACTATACATGGGCCCACTTTCCTCTGAAATGTCCAAGGCAGTACACTTCACATTATATGTTGGGGTTACTATCTTAGCCATTCCTGATGCCGGGTGTTGAGCCGGAAGGAGTGGTGGGGGGATGGGAGAGTCTTCCCCTGCTGTACTATATCCTTCTCACGTATTCCTTTGGAATTCTTACATACATGTCCCTTTATATTTTAGTCTACCTTACACTCCGTTCTCTTTTTCTCCCTCTTTCCTAGTAGATAGGTACTCTAACCCTTCATCTACCTCCTCTTTCCTCTCCTCATCTACCTCCTTCCTATCTTCATCTACCGTCCCCTTCCCTTCTTCATCTACCCCTCCCTCCCACTATCTATCTAACCCTCTACCCTCACCAAGCGCCCTCCTTCCTTCTTCATCTACTACCCCTCCCCCTCACCTTCCTACCCACTATCTATCTACCTCTCTCCCTCTACCTACCCTTCCTTCCCTCCCTCCCTCCTCCTCCTCCCCCCTGCTGGGGGGGGGGGGGGGTCGTCACCTGTGGTGGCCATTATCATTCAAAACAGATGCAGGAAATTTGCATGTGACGAGCGCTGGCGATGGTCGAGGCCTAGGGTGGGTGGGACTGGTGGCGGGCAGTGATGGGGGGCGCGGCAGCAGTGATGGGGGCGCGGCGGCAGCAGTGATGGGGAAGGGAAGGGCGCCGACCCCACGACCCAACAAGCGAGCACGGCTCCTCCCGTCATATATAAATATACCCATCGCATGACAACACACACACACACACACCACACACACACACACACAGGGCTATGGAGGTCATCACCGCTATTCGGTTTTCCTCTCCTTGATGCTTGTCCGCCGTTTCCAGCGCCAGCGAGGTAGCGCCAAGTACAGAATGAAGACAGAACCACCTCTTTTTGTTTTTGGCACATTTATCCATTCTCTAGCTGCCTTGTGTAAATGAACCGAAACCACAGCTCCACATCCAGGCCTTTTCCATGGTTTACCGAGGACGCTTCACATGTCCCGGTTCCAGTCCACCGACAGCACGTCGCCCCCGGTATACCACATCGTTCCAATTAATTCGATCCGGTCCATCACCATCATGACTATGATAAGTGTGGTGTGCACCCCCCACTCCCCCAGGATGTCTTTTCCCCCCTTCACCCCCATATTGTCCCGAGACTACGTGCCCTTGCAATGTAACCCCCTGAACTGTCCCCAGGCTGTCCCCCAGCAGTGTCCCCAGCAGTGCCCCCAGGCTGTGTCCCCCGGCAGTGTCCCCAGGCTGTGTACCCAACCAGTGTCCCCAGGCTGTGTCCCCCAGCAGTGCCCCTAGGCTGTGTCCCCAGGCTGTGTACCCAACAGTGTCCCCAGGCTGTGTCCCCAGCAGTGCCCCTAGGCTGTGTCCCCAGGCTGTCCCCCAGCAGTGCCCCTAGGCTGTGCCCCCAGGCTGTGTCCCCCAGCAGTGCCCCAAGGCTGTCCTCCAGCAGTGCCACCAGGCTGTGTCCCCAGGCTGTCCCCCAGCAGTGCCCCTAGGCTGTGTCCCCAGGCTGTGTACCCAACCAGTGTCCCCTAGCAGTGCCTCCAGCAGTGCCCCCAGGCTGTGTCCCCCGGGAGTGTCCCCAGGCTGTGTACCCAACCAGTGCCCCCAGGCTGTGTCCCCAGCAGTGCCCCTAGGCTGTGTCCCCAGGCTGTGTCCCCCAGCAGTGCCCCTAGGCTGTGTCCCCCAGCAGAGTCCCCAAGGCTGTGGGGCGGGAGGGAGAGAGGGGTCTATCTGCCGGGATCTCATCAGCCAGAACAACACCCCCTCACATATAGACTCCCGTCCCATTCCCATCACACCCGCCCTCCCTCTCCATTCCCCCATCAGTTCCTCAACCCACCCCCCTTCCGACATAATCCCTCCTCCCCCTCCCAAATCCCCTGGCCCGTTCCTACCATTCCCCGTTCTGGGACGTCCTATCCCTTGAACGCGACGACGGGACGACGGAACGAACCCGGTGCGAGGTCGGCACACGACCCCGGGGTACGCCGGAACGACGACGACGACTCCCGAAGAGGGTGACGACCCATGGAACACGTACCGCCGTGTCCCCCCGTCAAGGGTCGTACCGCCGTGCCCCCCCCGTCAAGGGTCGTAATGCCGTGCGCCCCCGTCAAGGGTCGTACCGCCGTGTCCCGTCAAGGGTCGTACCGCCGTGCCCCCCCCGTCAAGGGTCGTAATGCCGTGCCCCCGTCAAGGGTCGTACCGCCGTGCGCCCCCGTCAAGGGTCGTACCGCCGTGCGCCCCCGTCAAGGGTCGTAATGCTGTGCCCCATCAAGGGTCGTACCGCCGTGCCCCCATCAAGGGTCGTACAGCCATACCCCATCAAGTGATTACCTCCCTTACTGCGACACACCCAAGCAACGTCTTGGCGTCAGCCACTGAACCATCACATACACTTTCTTCCCCGCCTCACTGCCAAACAGGCATCGTGGTGTAATGCCACGCGCACACACACAGGTAGCGCCAGAGAAGTAATTACCAACGCCAGAGAGGTAATTATCAACGCCAGAGAGGTAATTATCAACGCCATAGAGGTAATTATCAACGCCAGAGGTAATCATCAACGCCAGAGGTAATTACCAACGCCAGAGGTAATCATCAACGCCAGAGAGGTAATTACCAACGCCAGAGGTAATTACCAACGCCAGAGAGGTAATTATCAACGCCAGAGAGGTAATTACCAACGCCAGAGAGGTAATTATCAACGCCAGAGAGGTAATTATCAACGCCATAGAGGTAATTATCAACGCCAGAGGTAATCATCAACGCCAGAGGTAATTACCAACGCCAGAGAGGTAATTACCAACGCCAGAGGTAATTACCAACGCCAGAGAGGTAATTATCAACGCCAGAGGTAATCATCAACGCCAAGAGGTAATTACCAACGCCAGAGGTAATTACCAACGCCAGAGGTAATTACCAACGCCAGAGAGGTAATTACCAACGCCAGAGGTAATTACCAACGCCAGAGAGGTAATTATCAACGCCAGAGGTAATCACCAACGCCAGAGAGGTAATTACCAACGCCAGAGAGGTAATTCAACCAGAGTAATTACCAACGCAGAGGTAATTATCAACGCCATAGAGGTAATTACCAACGCCAGAGAGGTAATTACCAACGCCAGAGAGGTAATCATCAACGCCAGAGAGGTAATTACCAACGCCATAGAGGTAATTACCAACGCCAGAGAGGTAATTATCAACGCCAGAGAGGTAATTACCAACGCCAGAGAGGTAATTACCAACGCCAGAGAGGTAATTACAACGCCAGAGAGGTAATCATCAACGCCAGAGAGGTAATTAAACGCAAGAGGTAATTACCAACGCCAGAGAGGTAATTACCAAAGCCAGAGAGGTAATTACCAACGCCAGAGAGGTAATTACCAACGCCAGAGAGGTAATCATCAACGCCAGAGAGGTAATTACCAACGCCATAGAGGTAATTATCAACGCCAGAGAGGTAATTACCAACGCCAAGAGGTATATAACGCCAGAGAGTATACCAACGCCAGAGGTAATTACCAACGCCAGAGAGGTAATCATCAACGCCAGAGAGGTAATCATCAACGCCAGAGAGGTAATTACCAATGCCATAGAGGTAATTACCAACGCCAGAGAGGTAATCATCAACGCCAGAGAGGTAATTACCAACGCCAGAGGGGTATTACCAACGCCAGAGAGGTAATCATCAACGCCAGAGAGGTAATTACCAATGCCAGAGAGGTAATTACCAACGCCAGAGAGGTAATCATCAACGCCAGAGAGGTAATTACCAATGCCAGAGAGGTAATTACCAACGCCAGACGGGTAATTACCAAAGGTAATCAAAACACTGGATTATGAGGCTAGCGTCTCTGTATGGGAGGGAGGGAGGGGTGACCCCCTTATTGGGGAGGGGGGGGGGGAGGGGGCGGCCCAGGAGCGAAACCAGTCATTATGGCCCGACCTGCGACCTGGGTCTGGACATCTTGTGTTTCCTGGAACACAAGCCCGGGAAATCCATACAGTGGCCGGAGAAGACACGCCACGTGAGGGGCCCCGAGACAGCGTCCTGGGACGTTCATATACCGAGGGAACCTATGGAGGGAGGGGACACAGGTGAGTGTGTGGGGGACACAGGTGAGTGTGTGACACCTAGTGATGGCCAGGGGAGGGAGGGGGTGTTGGCACGGACGGGCGGTGTGGGGCGGGGCCCGGGGCGGTGTGGGGCGGGGCGGGGCGCTGGGGCGGGGGGGATGGGGAGTGCCTCTTGTCAATACCCGATACAATCTATAGAAACCGGGGCCCACGCTCACAACGGTCTATTGATAACACTGTAACACCGCTTCTACCACACCGCTTGATGTGGGTCCGTGAGCACGGTGTGGTGGTAA
Organism: Panulirus ornatus; assembly: GCF_036320965.1. Classification (NCBI taxonomy): domain Eukaryota; kingdom Metazoa; phylum Arthropoda; class Malacostraca; order Decapoda; family Palinuridae; genus Panulirus; species Panulirus ornatus. The sequence continues at coordinate 8,646,838 of NC_092269.1, forward strand.
CACCGCTTCTGCCACACCGCTTGATGTGGGTCCTCTCACGGTGTGGTGGTAACACCGCTTGATGTGGGTCCTCTCACGGTGTGGTGGTAACACCGCTTGATGTGGGTCCGTGAGCACGGTGTGGTGGTAACACCGCTTCTGCCACACTGCTTGATGTGGGGGGGGGGGAGGATTTACTCCTCACACGTCTATGACCAATGTTCCTCCCTCCGCTTATTCCTTTGACGCGAGACCACTCGAACGCAATACGCCTCTTTGTCAAAATCAGGCACACCCTCGCTCGCTCGCTAACCTGGTCCCGCTTACCCCCCCCCCCCCCCCCTCTCTCTCTCTCTCTCTCTCTCTCTCTCTCTCTCTCTCTCTCTCTCTCTCTCTCTCTCTCAGATGCCTAAAGAAAAGAATATCTACAGAGTAGATGAAAGCTTCCTTCCGTTTCTCGAGTGCATGTCTCCGCCCTGGACGACTTGGCTGGGCAACACACATACACACACACACACACACAAGAAAAAAAGACAGAAAAAAATATATATGTATTTAGGGATACATAGTGGAGAGAGAGAGAGAGAGAGAGAGAGAGAGAGAGAGAGAGAGAGAGAGAGAGAGAGAGAGAGAGAGGCGGGCGCGCGACGCAGCCCGGAGGAGGGAAGGAAGGAGGAGGAGACACACGAGAGAGAGAGAGAGAGAGAGAGAGAGAGAGAGAGAGAGAGAGAGAGAGAGAGAGGTGGGTTAGCGGCGGTGTGCTGGTGTGCGGACGGGCCGCCAGTATCACGTCGCTGGTGCTACCGTGAAGACACACACACAAGCCCGGTGTGGGTAGATACCACTGGATTCCCTCCAATTATCAATACCTTTTTATATATATTTCAAAGCCCCTCCCACCCACACACACACACTCCTCCTCCTCCTCTTCCATAAGGGAAGGGGAACAACTAGTGGAAAAGGAGTTCACAGTGACCCATTCTCGGGAGACTGGAGTGGAAAAATGGAAAAACCAAACCAACCAACATCTATGGTTTACCAAGTGAAATGTGAACTCCCTCTCGCGTAGACTTATTTTGTGTACTGTCCTCCTCGCCACACGTGACCGACTGTAATCACCTCGTTACAACCTTGACGATGGTTCTACAACACTATATAAGAGGGGGAGGGGTAATTACTGGGTTAAATCTAATACTTACGTGTGAGATAAAGCGCTCCTACACACACACACACACACACACACAAGATAGCTATAAACAAGTCATCTCATTCAAGTATATATATATATATATATATATATATATATATTATATATATATATATATATAATATATATATATATATATACACACACACACACACACACACACACAAACAAGTACTGTACTTAAAACAAACACACGAACACAATGCTGACACGTACATACATATACATAGGCAATTATGAAATATCACACACACACACACACACACACACACACACTTACACACGAGTACACAAATCTACAAATACATAATAACTCGCTCCACCACAAACACACCACACGCTTCCACCACACCACCACACGTCCCTCCCACATTCCCACACACCACACCACCACACGTCCCTCCCACATTCCCACACCACACGTCCCTCCCACATTCCCACACACCACACCACCACACGTCCCTCCCACATTCCCACACACCACACCACCACACGTCCCTCCCACATTCCCACACACCACACCACCACACGTCCCTCCCACATTCCCACACACCACACCACCACACGTCCCTCCCACATTCCCACACACCACACCACCACACGTCCCTTCCCACACCACAACCACCCACTACCACACGCCACCACAACACACCAGTACCACCACACTCGCCAAACCTCCCACCACACACTACCCCACCCACGCCGCCACTCCGGAACCCCCACACACACGTACTGGAGTGTGTGTGGGGCAGGTGGGTCAAATATGGCGCGTCTGTTGTATAGAATTTCTGTTGCTCGACCACAATCATGTAACATCCCATCATATAGAAGGTGACACAGAAATTTCTGTTGCTCGACCACAATCATGTAACATCCCATTGTATAGAAAGTGACACAGAAATTTCTGTTGCTCGACCACAATCATGTAACATCCCATCATATAGAAAGTGACACAGAAATTTCTGTTGCTCGACCACAATCATGTAACATCCCATTATATAGAAAGTGACACAGAATTTCTGTTGCTCTGGTAAGCCATACCCCTCAACCACAAAGGCGGTAGGGGGGGGGGGGGGGCAAGGGCGGGACGCCCCGTCATATCTGCTTCGCAAACAGTGAGCCAGATCATCTGCTTCCCATGAGGCCCCACCGAGCGCTGACGACGATCTGCTTCGCAGGAGATGAAACAATCTGCTTCACAAGGTGGGAAGCAGACCAACCGCCTCAATATATGGGAAACAGATCAACTGTTTCACTGTATGGGAGAGAGAGTCAATTGTTTCACTAGATGTGAAACAGGTCGACTGATTTACTAGATGTGAAACAGATCAACCGCTTCACTCTACGGGAAACAGATCGACTGTTTCACTTGATGTGAAACAGATACACCGTTTTACTAGATGTGAAGCAGATCAATCGCTTCACTCTACGGGAAACAGATCGAGTTTCACTTGATGTGAAACAGATACACCGTTTTACTAGATGTGAAGCAAATCAATCGCTTCACTCTACGGGAAACAGACCAACTGTTTCACTAGATGTGAAACAGATCAATGATTCACTAGAGGCGAACCAGATCGATCGCTTCGCTGTGAAACAGATCACACCTGATCCACTCGAACGTGAAACTGTAATCTGTTTCACTGGAACAGAAGCAGGTAAATATGTTTCATACCAGAAGAAATGCATAATCTGCTTCACATGCAGAGAACCAGATGTGTGTGTGTGTGTGTGTGTGCACACGGAGGAAGGAGCTAGGCAGGTTCGGAATGCACGTGTGCGTATGCTTCAAACGGCCTGCACTACCGGGCGTATACTTCAGACAAAGTGTACTACCGGGCGTGTACTGTAGACGAGGAGCACTACCGGGCGTATGCTCCACATGGGCTGCACTGCCGGGCGTATGCTGCCTGTGGCATATCGGGGAAGAGAGGCGAACGTTACATAGACGAGGGAGTACTACCGGGCGTATACTCCAGAGGAAATGCACTACCGGGCGTATACTCTAGAGGGGCTGCACTACCGGGCGTATGCTCCAGACGGGCTGCACTGCCGGGTGTACGCTCTAGAGCAAGGCTGGACTGCAGCGCGCATGGTCCACACGGGCTTCACTGCCAGGCGTATGCTCCACACAGGCTGCACTACCGGGCGTATGCTCCACACGAGCTGCACTACCGGGCGTATGCTCCACACGAGCTGCACTACCGGGCGTATGCTACACACGGGCTGCACTATCGGGCGTATGCCTCACACGGGCTGTACTACCGGGCGTATGCTCCACACGGGCTGCACTACCGGGCGTATGCTCTACACGGGCTGCACTTCCGGGCGTATGCCCCACACGGGCTGCACTACCGGGCGTATGCTCCACACGGGCTGCACTACCAGGCGTATGCTCCACACGGGCTGCACTACCAGGCGTATGCTCCACACGGGCTGCACTACCGGGCGTATGCTCCACACGGGCTGCACTACCAGGCGTATGCTCCACACGGGCTGCACTTCCGGGCGTATGCCCCACACGGGCTGCACTACCGGGCGTATGCTCCACACGGCTGCACTACCAGGCGTATGCTCCACACGGGCTGCACTACCAGGCGTATGCTCCACACGGGCTGCACTACCGGGCGTATGCTTCACAGGAAAGCGGTGTTGGGTGTGCCGACCCTTCCCGGCTCACGTGATTAAGCTCAGCTGGTCAGGCTGGCTCAGCTGGGCCCAGCTCAGCTGATCGAGCCCAGCTGGGCCCAACTCAGCTGATCCGGCCAGCACCACAGAGATTCCCCCCCCCCCTTTCACCCCCTCAAGCGTGTGTGTGTGTGTGTGTGGTTTCCTTTATGCTTGATCGCCGTTTCCCGCGTCAGCAAGGCAACGCCGGGGAAGAGACGAAGTAAGGCAGGTCACATCCGCTCACCTCCATTTCTCAAGCTGCCATGTGTCATGCACCGAAACCACAGCTCCCTAATTCCATAATCGCCGTTTCCCGCGTCAGCAAGGCAACGCCAGGGAACGGACGAAGTAAGGCAGGCCACATCCATTCACCTCCATTTCTCAAGCTGCCATGTGTCATGCACCGAAACCACAGCTCCCTAATTCCACATCCAGGCCGCCCTACAGACCACCTCACCATGTTTTACCGAGGACGCATCACATGTCCCCAGTGTTCATGTACTGCCACAGGGGCGCCGCCTTCCTCCTCCTCCCCCAGCACTGGGGGTGTGTCAGGATGTGACACACGAGATGCGTCCTCGAGAGCAAAATAGAACGTAAGAATAACGAATCCATTATGAACTGTACTGCCCACGGCCACCGACACATCTACCCCCAGCAGGAGGCGAACGAGCAAGCGAACTGGACCATGAGCCAAGCAAACGATGGCGAACTGCTGTAAGGAGGTCGTTAACGACCATATAGGAGAAGGGCACAACACACACACACACACACACACACACACACGGTGGAGTGAGCGGGATCTGGGATATCCCACAGAAGGGAGGAGGAGGCGGGCCAGTGTGGGTGGAGAGGGAGGGACGCTGTTATCATCCCATTCCCCCCACATCCCACACCCCATCTATGTAAATGATTTACACAGGTCAAAGGACCGCGACGCCCGTAAACGTACCTGCACAAAGTGGAACGTGTTTACACACACACACACGCGAGAGAGAGAGAGAGAGAGAGAGAGAGAGAGAGAGAGAGAGAGAGAGAGAGAGAGAGAGAGAGAGAGAGAGAGAGTCCTAATCCTCCAGCCGGGAGACAGACCAACACACACACACACACACCCACGGGGGAATTCAAGGGGCCCCCCCCCACCGCTCCGCCCCCTCCATCACCACAACAGACCACCAACACGAGACGACCTAACGAGGTAATTAATTAACCATCGTAAAGTGGACCAGTACGGCTAGGACTGACCTCGGTACACTGGACGAAGAAGAAGAAATTAGATAAAAATAAAGTTTCGTACTTTACCATCTGCTGGCCCAACAGCTTGTGGTGCGCGGCGCGCCTCTCTCTCACACACACACCAGCTGGGCCCAGGGCACTTGTGGCGATCCGTATCTCCTGCAGGAGGAGGAGCAGGAGGAGGAGGTCGTCCTGGGGGTGGGCCAGTGGAGTGGCCTTGTGTGGCGAGAGTGGCCACCCAGCCCAAACATGAAGAAGAAAAAAAGGGAGTGTCTGTGTGTGTGTATGTGTGTGTGTGTGTGTGTGTGTTCTGCATGGTAGAGTCATGGACGTCCCCATGAGGGAGTGTGTGTGTGTGTGTGTTCTGCATGGTAGAGTCATGGACGTCCCCATGAGGGAGTGTGTGTGTGTGTGTGTGTTCTGCATGGTAGAGTCATGGATGTCCCTATGAGGGAGTGTGTGTGTGTTCTGCAATGCAGGGGGCACGACTGGCTAATGTTCACTGGGGGATTACATGGTCGCTCCCCTGGGGACAAAGAATCCGGGCCCCAATGACTGAGGGTCCGGGCCCCCAGCAGCTGTAGTTCCGGGCCCCCAGCAGCTGTAGTTCCGGGCCCCCAGCAGCTGTAGATCTGGGCCCCCAGCAACTGTAGATCTGGGCCCCCAGCAGCTGCGGTTCCGGGCCACCAGCAGCTGTAGTTCCGGGCCACCAGCAGCTGTAGATCCGGGCCTCCAGCAGCTGTAGATCCGGGCCCCCAGCAGCTGTAGATCTGGGCCCCCAGCAGCTGCGGTTCCGGGCCACCAGCAGCTGTAGTTCCGGGCCCCCAGCAGCTGTAGATTTGGGCCCCCAGCAGCTGTAGATCTGGGCCCCCAGCAGCTGCGGTTCCGGGCCCCCAGCAGCTGTAGTTCCGGGCCCCCAGCAACTGTAGTTCCGGGCTCCCAGCAGCTGCGGTTCCGGGCCCCCAGCAGCTGTGGTTCCGGGCCCCCAGCAGCTGCGGTTCCGGGGCCCCAGCAGCTGTGGTTCCGGGCCCCCAGCAGCTGCGGTTCCGGGCCCCCAGCAGCTGTAGTTCCGGGGCCCCCAGCAGCTGCGGTTCCGGGTCCCCAGCAGCTGCGGTTCCGGGTCCCCAGCAGCTGTAGTTCCGGGCCCCCAGCAGCTGTGGTTCCGGGCCCCCAGAAGCTGTGGTTCCGGGGCCCCCAGCAGCTGTGGTTCCGGGGGCCCCAGCAGCTGTGGTTCCGGGGCCCCCAGCAGCTGTGGTTCCGGGCCCCCAGCAGCTGTGGTTCCGGGGCCCCCAGCAGCTGTGGTTCCGGGGCCCCCAGCAGCTGTGGTTCCGGGGCCCCCAGCAGCTGTGGGTATGGCTACCTTGATCCTTTCCCAGCCGGAGAAGAGCGTAAACACAGCTTCGAGCCCCGCGCCCCGTGGGGCCGCAACACCCCCTCCGGCCGGGGCGGGGGTAACCAGACTGGCAGAAACGTCCCGGGGGCGGGGGGGCGGGGGGGGGGGGGGGGGCGCCGCCGTGCGGTCCTCCAGCGTCCCAGGTTCGAATCCACCTCAAAACTCGGGTAGCAACAAAGGGGGAGGGGGGGGGGGGGGAAGCCGCAGTAAAGGAGAGCATTCGTACCCCCGTCTGCCTGCGGCCCAGACGGGGGGGGGGGGGGGGAAGGCCGCATGCGGAACTACACTACCGCAGGTCAGGGACGACTCCCGCGACCCCTGGCGGGTGGGCAAGGGCCGCATGCGGCGCTAAACACTGCCGCAACCCACCCGCGACCCTGGCGGGTGGGCAGGGCCGCATGCGGCGCTAAACGCTGCCGCAACCCACCCGCGACCCTGGCGGGTGGGCAGGGCCGCATGCGGCGCTACGCTGCCGCAGAACACATCCACAAATCATCGGCCCCATTGTTCTTCGGTCACCGCCTCCGTGTCACCTGCTAACGTTCTTCCCACAAGACGAACGAAAGGAAAAGGTAAAATAAGACCCAAGTCCACAATACGGAAACAAAATAAATAAGCCATTTCTTAATGATTAGAGATAATTATTACTGTTAATGATGTGGCGTTGATGGATAATTAGCGAGTGAAGTGGAGATGTGTGGTGGGGGCATGTCTGGTGGGGGGCGGGTGTGGTTAGTGTGCGGGTGTGTGTGTTTGTGGTAGTGTGGTGGAGGCGTGTGATTGTGTGGTCTCAGCAGGTAATGCGGTATGGTAGTGTGGTGATGGTGTTAGTGGGGTGTGGTAGAGTGTAGTGGTGGTGGGGTGTGGTAGACTGTGGTGGTGGTGGGGTGGGGTGTGGTGGTGGTAATGTAGTGTGGTGTGGTAATGTAGTGGGGTGTGTTAGTGTGTGGGTTGTGGTGTTGGTGTGATGGTGGTGGGGTGTGGTAGAGTGTGGGGTGTGGTGATCTGGTAGTGTAGTGGTGGTGGGGTGTGGCAGAGTGTGAGGCGTGGTGGTGGTGTGGTGTGTGGTGTTGGTGGTAGTGTGGTGTGGAAGAGTGTGGGGCGTGGTGGTGGTGTGGCGTGGTGTGGTGTGGTGTTGGTGGTAGTGTGGTGTGGTAGAGTGTGGGGCGTGGTGGTGGTGTGGCGTGGTGTGGTGTGGTGTTGGTGGTAGTGTGGTGTGGCGTGGTAGAGTGTGGGGCGTGGTGGTGGTGTGGCGTGGTGTGGTGTGGTGTGGTGTTGGTGGTAGTGTGGTGTGGTAGAGTGTGGGGCGTGGTGGTGGTGGGGCGTGGTGGTGGTGTGGCGTGGTATGGTGTGGTGTTGGTGGTAGTGTGGTGTGGCGTGGTAGAGTGTGGGGCGTGGTGGTGGTGTGGCGTGGTGTGGTGTTGGTGGTAGTGTGGTGTGGTAGAGTGTGGGGCGTATTGGTGGTGTGGCGTGGTATGGTGTGGTGTTGGTGGTAGTGTGGTGTGGTAGTGTGGGGCGTGGTGGTAGTGTGGCGTGGTGTGTGGTGTTGGTGGTAGTGTGGTGTGTGGTGTTGGTGGTAGTGTGGTGTGGTAGTGTAGTGTTGTGAGGTGGTGTGGTAGTGTAGTGGGGTGTGGTAGAGTGTGGGGTGTGGTGGTGAAGGTAATGTGGAGTGGTAGTGTAGTGGGGTGTGGAAGAGTGTGGGTGTGGTGGTGTGGTAGTGTAGTGGTGTGGTAGTGGTGTGGTGGTGGTATGGTGATGGTGGTAGTGTAGTGTGGGGTGAAGTGGTGTGGAAGTGTAGTGTGGTAATGTGGTGTGGTGGTGGTGTAGTGGTGTGGTGGTAGTGTGGTGTGGTAGTGTAGTGTAGTGTGGTGGTGGTAGTGTAGTGGTGTACCCTTTAAGGAAGGGGATCTAATCCTCTAAAGAGGAGTTAACCCTCTAAGGAAGGGGATTTAATCCTCTGAAGAGGACTTAACCCTCTAAGGAAGGGGATCTAATCCTCTAAAGAGGAGTTAACCCTCTAAGGAAGGGGATTTAATCCTCTGAAGAGGACTTAACCCTCTAAGGAAGGGGATCTAATCCTCTAAAGAGGAGTTAACCCTCTAAGGAAGGGGATCTAATCCTCTAAAGAGGAGTTAACCCTCTAAGGAAGGGGATTTAATCCTCTGAAGAGGACTTAACCCTCTAAGGAAGGGGATTTAATCCTCTGAAGAGGACTTAACCCTCTAAGGAAGGGGATTTAATCCTCTGAAGAGGACTTAACCCTCTAAGGAAGGGGATTTAATCCTCTGAAGAGGACTTAACCCTCTAAGGAAGGGGATCTAATCCTCTAAAGAGGAGTTAACCCTCTAAGGAAGGGGATTTAATCCTCTGAAGAGGACTTAACCCTCTAAGGAAGGGGATCTAATCCTCTAAAGAGGAGTTAACCCTTTAAGGAAGGGGATCTAATCCTCTAAAGAGGAGTTAACCCTCTAAGGAAGGGGATCTAATCCTCTAAAGAGGAGTTAACCCTTTAAGGAAGGGGACTTAATCCTTTAAAGAGGAGTTAACCCTTTAAGGAAGGGGACTTAATCCTTTAAGGAAGGGGACTTAATCCTTTAAAGAGGAGTTAACCCTTTAAGGAAGGGGACTTAATCCTTTAAAGAGGAGTTAACCCTTTAAGGAAGGGGATCTAATCCTCTAAAGAGGAGTTAACCCTTTAAGGAAGGGGATCTAATCCTCTAAAGAGGAGTTAACCCTTTAAGGAAGGGGACTTAATCCTTTAAAGAGGAGTTAACCCTCTAAGGAAGGGGATTTAATCCTCTGAAGAGGACTTAACCCTCTAAGGAAGGGGATTTAATCCTCTGAAGAGGACTTAACCCTCTAAGGAAGGGGATTTAATCCTCTGAAGAGGACTTAACCCTCTAAGGAAGGGGATTTAATCCTCTGAAGAGGACTTAACCCTCTAAGGAAGGGGATCTGATCATTTAAGGAGGAGTTAACCCTTTAAGGAAGGGGACTTAATCCTTTAAAGAGGAGTTAACCCTTTAAGGAAGGGGATCTAATCCTCTAAAGAGGAGTTAACCCTTTAAGGAAGGGGATCTGATCCTCTAAAGAGGAGTTAACCCTTTAAGGAAGGGGACTTAATCCTTTAAAGAGGAGTTAACCCTTTAAGGAAGGGGACTTAATCCTTTAAAGAGGAGTTAACCCTTTAAGGAAGGGGACTTAATCCTTTAAAGAGGAGTTAACCCTTTAAGGAAGGGGACTTAATCCTTTAACGAAGAGTTAACCCTTTAAGGAAGGGGACTTAATCCTTTAAAGAGGAGTTAACCCTTTAAGGAAGGGGATCTAATCCTCTAAAGAGGAGTTAACCCTCTAAGGAAGGGGATCTAATCCTCTAAAGAGGAGTTAACCCTTTAAGGAAGGGGATCTAATCCTCTAAAGAGGAGTTAACCCTTTAAGGAAGGGGACTTAATCCTTTAAAGAGGAGTTAACCCTTTAAGGAAGGGGACTTAATCCTTTAAAGAGGAGTTAACCCTTTAAGGAAGGGGACTTAATCCTTTAAAGAGGAGTTAACCCTTTAAGGAAGGGGACTTAATCCTTTAAAGAGGAGTTAACCCTTTAAGGAAGGGGACTTAATCCTTTAAAGAGGAGTTAACCCTTTAAGGAAGGGGACTTAATCCTTTAAAGAGGAGTTAACCCTTTAAGGAAGGGGACTTAATCCTTTAAAGAGGAGTTAACCCTTTAAGGAAGGGGACTTAATCCTTTAAAGAGGAGTTAACCCTTTAAGGAAGGGGACTTAATCCTTTAAAGAGGAGTTAACCCTTTAAGGAAGGGGACTTAATCCTTTAAAGAGGAGTTAACCCTTTAAGGAAGGGGACTTAATCCTTTAAAGAGGAGTTAACCCTTTAAGGAAGGGGACTTAATCCTTTAAAGAGGAGTTAACCCTTTAAGGAAGGGGACTTAATCCTTTAAAGAGGAGTTAACCCTTTAAGGAAGGGGACTTAATCCTTTAAAGAGGAGTTAACCCTTTAAGGAAGGGGATCTAATCCTCTAAAGAGGAGTTAACCCTTTAAGGAAGGGGACTTAATCCTTTAAAGAGGAGTTAACCCTTTAAGGAAGGGGATCTAATCCTCTAAAGAGGAGTTAACCCTTTAAGGAAGGGGACTTAATCCTTTAAAGAGGAGTTAACCCTTTAAGGAAGGGGACTTAATCCTTTAAAGAGGAGTTAACCCTTTAAGGAAGGGGATCTAATCCTCTAAAGAGGAGTTAACCCTTTAAGGAAGGGGATCTAATCCTCTAAAGAGGAGTTAACCCTTTAAGGAAGGGGACTTAATCCTTTAAAGGGGAGTTAACCCTTTAAGGAAGGGGACTTAATCCTTTAAAGAGGAGTTAACCCTTTAAGGAAGGGGATCTAATCCTCTAAAGAGGAGTTAACCCTCTAAGGAAGGGGATCTAATCCTCTAAAGAGGAGTTAACCCTCTAAGGAAGGGGATTTAATCCTCTGAAGAGGACTTAACCCTCTAAGGAAGGGGATCTAATCCTCTAAAGAGGAGTTAACCCTTTAAGGAAGGGGATCTAATCCTCTAAAGAGGAGTTAACCCTCTAAGGAAGGGGATTTAATCCTCTGAAGAGGACTTAACCCTCTAAGGAAGGGGATTTAATCCTCTGAAGAGGACTTAACCCTCTAAGGAAGGGGATTTAATCCTCTGAAGAGGACTTAACCCTCTAAGGAAGGGGATCTAATCCTCTAAAGAGGAGTTAACCCTCTAAGGAAGGGGATTTAATCCTCTGAAGAGGACTTAACCCTCTAAGGAAGGGGATCTAATCCTCTAAAGAGGAGTTAACCCTCTAAGGAAGGGGATCTAATCCTCTAAAGAGGAGTTAACCCTCTAAGGAAGGGGATTTAATCCTCTGAAGAGGACTTAACCCTCTAAGGAAGGGGATCTAATCCTCTAAAGAGGAGTTAACCCTTTAAGGAAGGGGACTTAATCCTTTAAAGAGGAGTTAACCCTCTAAGGAAGGGGATTTAATCCTCTGAAGAGGACTTAACCCTCTAAGGAAGGGGATCTAATCCTCTAAAGAGGAGTTAACCCTCTAAGGAAGGGGATTTAATCCTCTGAAGAGGACTTAACCCTCTAAGGAAGGGGATCTAATCCTCTAAAGAGGAGTTAACCCTCTAAGGAAGGGGATTTAATCCTCTGAAGAGGACTTAACCCTCTAAGGAAGGGGATCTAATCCTCTAAAGAGGAGTTAACCCTTTAAGGAAGGGGATCTAATCCTCTAAAGAGGAGTTAACCCTTTAAGGAAGGGGATCTAATCCTCTAAAGAGGAGTTAACCCTTTAAGGAAGGGGACTTAATCCTTTAAAGAGGAGTTAACCCTTTAAGGAAGGGGACTTAATCCTTTAAAGAGGAGTTAACCCTTTAAGGAAGGGGACTTAATCCTTTAAAGAGGAGTTAACCCTTTAAGGAAGGGGACTTAATCCTTTAAAGAGGAGTTAACCCTTTAAGGAAGGGGACTTAATCCTTTAAAGAGGAGTTAACCCTTTAAGGAAGGGGACTTAATCCTTTAAAGAGGAGTTAACCCTCTAAGGAAGGGGATTTAATCCTCTGAAGAGGACTTAACCCTCTAAGGAAGGGGATCTAATCCTCTAAAGAGGAGTTAACCCTTTAAGGAAGGGGACTTAATCCTTTAAAGAGGAGTTAACCCTTTAAGGAAGGGGACTTAATCCTTTAAAGAGGAGTTAACCCTTTAAGGAAGGGGACTTAATCCTTTAAAGAGGAGTTAACCCTTTAAGGAAGGGGACTTAATCCTTTAAAGAGGAGTTAACCCTTTAAGGAAGGGGACTTAATCCTTTAAAGAGGAGTTAACCCTCTAAGGAAGGGGATTTAATCCTCTGAAGAGGACTTAACCCTCTAAGGAAGGGGATTTAATCCTCTGAAGAGGACTTAACCCTCTAAGGAAGGGGATTTAATCCTCTGAAGAGGACTTAACCCTCTAAGGAAGGGGATCTAATCCTCTAAAGAGGAGTTAACCCTTTAAGGAAGGGGATTTAATCCTCTGAAGAGGACTTAACCCTCTAAGGAAGGGGATCTAATCCTCTAAAGAGGAGTTAACCCTTTAAGGAAGGGGATCTAATCCTCTAAAGAGGAGTTAACCCTTTAAGGAAGGGGACTTAATCCTTTAAAGAGGAGTTAACCCTTTAAGGAAGGGGACTTAATCCTTTAAAGAGGAGTTAACCCTTTAAGGAAGGGGATCTAATCCTCTAAAGAGGAGTTAACCCTTTAAGGAAGGGGACTTAATCCTTTAAAGAGGAGTTAACCCTCTAAGGAAGGGGATTTAATCCTCTGAAGAGGACTTAACCCTCTAAGGAAGGGGATTTAATCCTCTGAAGAGGACTTAACCCTCTAAGGAAGGGGATTTAATCCTCTGAAGAGGACTTAACCCTCTAAGGAAGGGGATTTAATCCTCTGAAGAGGACTTAACCCTCTAAGGAAGGGGATTTAATCCTCTGAAGAGGACTTAACCCTCTAAGGAAGGGGATTTAATCCTCTGAAGAGGACTTAACCCTCTAAGGAAGGGGATCTAATCCTCTAAAGAGGAGTTAACCCTTTAAGGAAGGGGACTTAATCCTTTAAAGAGGAGTTAACCCTTTAAGGAAGGGGACTTAATCCTTTAAAGAGGAGTTAACCCTTTAAGGAAGGGGACTTAATCCTTTAAAGAGGAGTTAACCCTCTAAGGAAGGGGATTTAATCCTCTGAAGAGGACTTAACCCTCTAAGGAAGGGGATTTAATCCTCTGAAGAGGACTTAACCCTCTAAGGAAGGGGATTTAATCCTCTGAAGAGGACTTAACCCTCTAAGGAAGGGGATCTAATCCTCTAAAGAGGAGTTAACCCTTTAAGGAAGGGGACTTAATCCTTTAAAGAGGAGTTAACCCTTTAAGGAAGGGGACTTAATCCTTTAAAGAGGAGTTAACCCTCTAAGGAAGGGGATTTAATCCTCTGAAGAGGACTTAACCCTCTAAGGAAGGGGATCTAATCCTCTAAAGAGGAGTTAACCCTTTAAGGAAGGGGATTTAATCCTCTGAAGAGGACTTAACCCTCTAAGGAAGGGGATCTAATCCTCTAAAGAGGAGTTAACCCTTTAAGGAAGGGGACTTAATCCTTTAAAGAGGAGTTAACCCTCTAAGGAAGGGGATCTAATCCTCTAAAGAGGAGTTAACCCTCTAAGGAAGGGGATTTAATCCTCTGAAGAGGACTTAACCCTCTAAGGAAGGGGATTTAATCCTCTGAAGAGGACTTAACCCTCTAAGGAAGGGGATTTAATCCTCTGAAGAGGACTTAACCCTCTAAGGAAGGGGATCTAATCCTCTAAAGAGGAGTTAACCCTCTAAGGAAGGGGATCTAATCCTCTAAAGAGGACTTAACCCTCTAAGGAAGGGGATTTAATCCTCTGAAGAGGACTTAACCCTCTAAGGAAGGGGATTTAATCCTCTGAAGAGGACTTAACCCTCTAAGGAAGGGGATTTAATCCTCTGAAGAGGACTTAACCCTCTAAGGAAGGGGATTTAATCCTCTGAAGAGGACTTAACCCTCTAAGGAAGGGGATCTAATCCTCTAAAGAGGAGTTAACCCTCTAAGGAAGGGGATTTAATCCTCTGAAGAGGACTTAACCCTCTAAGGAAGGGGATCTAATCCTCTAAAGAGGAGTTAACCCTTTAAGGAAGGGGACTTAATCCTTTAAAGAGGAGTTAACCCTTTAAGGAAGGGGATCTAATCCTCTAAAGAGGAGTTAACCCTCTAAGGAAGGGGATTTAATCCTCTGAAGAGGACTTAACCCTCTAAGGAAGGGGATTTAATCCTCTGAAGAGGACTTAACCCCATGAGATGACCACTTCCCACGTGGAGGTCGTTCTCAAGTTTAACGTAGCAGCACAACACTCCACCAGGAGATGGTCAGCTGATCAAACCACCTCACTTCCCCTCACTACACACACTGGTCACTACCCTGGGTGGCGAGAGATCCGATCTTTCCTTACCTTGGGGGGAAAAGTATCTATGGCCGTTCATTACCCTGGGGGAAAATATTTATGGTCGTTCATTACCCTGGGGGAAAATATTTATGGTCGTTCATTACCCTGGGGGAAAATATTAAGGTCGTTCATTACCTGGGGGAAAATATTTATGGTCGTTCATTACCCTGGGGGAAAATATTTATGGTCGTTCATTACCCTGGGGAAAATATTTATGGTCGTTCATTACCCTGGGGGAAAATATTTATGATTGTTCATTACCCTGGGGGAAAATATTTATGGTCGTTCATTACCCTGGGGAAAATATTCATGGTCGTTCATTACCCTGGGGGAAAATATTTATGGTCGTTCATTACCCTGGGGGAAAATATTTATGGTCGTTCATTACCCTGGGGGAAAATATTTATGGTCGTTCATTACCCTGGGGGAAAATATTTATGGTCGTTCATTACCCTGGGGGAAAATATTTATGGACGTTCATTACTCAGGGGGAAAATATCTATGATCGTTCATTACCCTGGGGGAAAATATCTATGCTCGTTCATTACCGTGGGGGAAAATATTTATGGTCGTTCATTACCCCTGGGGGAAAATATTTATGATCGTTCATTACCCTGGGGAAAATATCATGTCGTTCATTACCTGGGGAAAATATTTATGGTCGTTCATCACCCTGGGGGAAAATATTCATGGTCGTTCATTACCCTGGGGGAAAATATTATGGTCGTTCATTACCCTGGGGGAAAACATTCTATGGTCGTTCATTCACCCTGGGGGAAAATATTTATGGTAGTTCATTACCCTGGGGGAAAAAATTTATGGTCGTTCATTACCCTGGGGGAAAATATTTATGGTAGTTCATTACCCTGGGGAAAATATTCATGGTCGTTCATTACCCTGGGAAAATATATACGGTCGATCATTACCGTGGGAGAAAAATACGGCCGTTCATTACCCTGGGGGAAAAATACGACTGTTCATTATCCAGTGGACAGAAAATACGGCCGTTCATCAACCCGGGAGAAGAAAAAATACGGCTTTTCATAATCCTGGGACGAGGAAAAAAAAATACGGCCGTTCATTTCCTGGGGGGAAAAATACTCCAAAAAAAAATACGCCGTTCATTTCTCTGGGGGAAAAATACCCAAAATAAATACCCCATAAATTTCTCGGGGGTAGTTATAGTCACCCTTAAATTTTTTAGGCTGTAATAACAAAGGAAAAAAAAAAAAAAAATGTCCTGTCCAAAACTTTTGGCCTTCAAACATCCCTTCCCCCTCCCCAAACCACACCCCCCACCCCAGAGATCCAGTCTGGACTGTCCGGGTGGACAATGTTCAGGGGGAAGGGGGGGGGGGGAATATGTGAGAGCAAGGTGAGCGAGCGTTCAGGGAGAGTGAGTGAGAGGTATCACGGCTCACAATGACGTGCTGTTAGGCCAGTCCAACCCACGCCAACCCCCAGAGTGAGAGGGTCCACACCTCACACATTAACGGAGGTTCAGCTTATATATATATATATATATATATATATATATATATATATATATATATATATATATATTGACTATTAATAATCACATATTGTGACCCGAATATAAATATCATCATTTTTCCTGAGGGTAATAACAATAATGATGGGAAATAATTGTCCACAACACCAATAAAAATCGTGTAGGCTTATAAAAAACTCAAAATCATAAAAATCAGAAAACGAAACAAAAGCATAACACACACACACACACCACACACACACAGAGAGAGAGAGAGAGAGAGAGAGAGAGAGAGAGAGAGAGAGAGAGAGAGAGAGAGAGAGAGAGAGAGAGAGAGAGAGTGTGTGTGTGGAGGCCACATCTACAATTCCACCAGCCCGCCACACACACACAGCTCAACACATGGCAATATATATACGGCACATACCTTACACGTCGGCTCCACATACCACCGAGGGACAATATGTCACGCACTTTGAACGACACGGCACGCCGGCGGGCCGAGGATGTGACGGTCGCACCCGCACGACAGCGGAGGATGTGACGGTCGCACCCGTAGGACAGCGGAGGATGTGACGGTCGCACCCATAAGACAGCGGAGGATGTGACGGTCGCACCCATTAGACAGCGGGGGAATGTGACGGTCGCACCCGTACGACAGCGGAGGATGTGACGGTCGCTCCCGTAGGACAGCGGAGGGTGCCATGGTCGCACCCGTAGGACAGCGGAGGGTGCCATGGTCGCACCCGTAGGACAGCGGAGGGTGCCATGGTCGCACCCGTAGA
The DNA here is from genome assembly GCF_036320965.1 of Panulirus ornatus. Taxonomy (NCBI): domain Eukaryota; kingdom Metazoa; phylum Arthropoda; class Malacostraca; order Decapoda; family Palinuridae; genus Panulirus; species Panulirus ornatus. Next base: position 8,663,612 of record NC_092269.1, read on the forward strand.
ACAGCGGAGGGTGACATGGTCGCACCAGTACGACAGCAGAGGGTGACATGGTCGCACCCGTAGGACAGCGGAGGGTGCCATGGTCGCACCCCGTCTGACGGCGGAAGATAACACGGTCGCACCCATGCGACATCTCCAGGGAACCACGACTTTAAGGTGGGCTGCAGTCTGGCGGGTCGATAGAGCGACAGTCTCGTGAAAAGTGTACGACAAAGAGGCTTTAGGTTCCTCTCTCTGGACGACCACCCTCGCAACACACAAAGCTCTGCGTTGCTGCAGACGACAGTACGACCCTTGTGCACGACAGCCGTACGACCCTTGTGCACGACGGCCGTACGACCTTTGAGGGACGTGTATCTGAGCCAAACCCTGTGGGTCGGGTCTGAACCAAGGCCAGAGCCCCGTACCGTAGTAACTTGTGCCCAAGGATCGTGTACCGTCGTGCTCAAGGATCGTGTACCGTCGTGCTCAAGGATCGTGTACCGTCGTACTCAAGGATCTTGTACCGTCGTGCTCAAGGATCATGTACCGTCGTGCTCAAGGATCGTGTACCGTCGTGCTCAAGGATCGTGTACCGTCGTGCTCAAGGATCGTGTACCGTCGTACTCAAGGATCG